>NC_142208.1:21353823-21656823 GCF_049639895.1 Pseudopodoces humilis
GGAGTCCTTTACATTTGGCATCTGTGGAGTCATACTGTAAAGAGGACAGTGTTTAGAGCATTGGTTTTGCTCCCATGTAAGTAGAAAGGAAATTAAACTGTTGTTACAGTGAATAGTTATGATTGCAGAGCAATTCTTTTGTAGTTCAAGTTGCATGCAGGAGACAAATTACAAAATAGATGGTGATTTCTTTTTACAGTTGAGACTGGCTACAGATTTTCCCACAGCCTTCTGTTGAAGCATTCAGGTTACACAAAAACAATGAATTTGGCAAGCTGACAGTACTTGGCCTTTTTTTGGCAAATGGTTTCAGTCACACAGTTGTTTTCCTGCCTTCTGCAGACAGGTCTGGCTCACATACCACTGTTTGAAATTTGGTGTGTGAATTATACTATGCTTTAGAGTAGAATAGAAACTATGTGATGAGTATTTTGATTTTTGGCATGTTAGTAGACACATTTTGGCAGTGTCTGTAATAGAATTAAAGGAAGAAGGTACACAAAAACACTCAGAGAGAAAAAAAAATATAGAAATCTGAAAACCTAGGTGTGTAGCAATTCCTACAGTTAAGATTACTTCAGCAGAAATTGGAATAATAAGAAAAGATAAATAATTGCAGTATTCAATTGTTGTGAGTCTAAAAGGTTAAACAAATGCCTCTGTAAGAACACCTATTTAATTTCATTTTTTAATTTTTTTCTTCTTGACAAATTGATGACATTAAAGCTTCCAGCACTTTCTTTCGTATTTATCTCATGAAACTCCAACTAGATTTGAAACATGAATCTAAAAGATATGCTTTCTTTTAAAATTTTAAAAATGTTCTGGTTTGATTTGTTAGGATGCTTGGAGAAGGTGATTTTTCTGCACCTATTTAGATGCTATTTTGTTCTTTTTTCTTTTACAATTATTATTAAGCCGTTGTTGCTTTTTTCAAAGAAAAAATTAGATTTAGAGAAGTCTGTGTAGATCTCAAAGATTGTCCTTTTCTGTATTTTCACAGGTTAATTTCCATTGTAAGGTTCCTTTCTAAGGATAATTATAATGCTAATGAGCAATATATTCGAATTCTTCTATAAGAAAGAATAATATCTATTTCTTATCATGACAATGTAAAAGTATTAGTCAAATAATACCATTTAAAAGAATCATAACCCTTATTTATAAATGCAGATGGAATAAAACATCAATAAAATTGTCATGAAAAAGAACAAAGAGGACATAATAACATTCTTCATTGCATTTGATTAATCTGCTTTCAAAAAAATATGTATTTTAGACTTGGTTTATGTTTAGACTTGGAATATTTTAAGCTGGGAATGTTATATTTTGGTGTATTCTGCTTTTTTACATATGCCAGGTTATTAGGACCACTGCTTTCTTTTTATTAAGACTTTTTAATGCAAAGGAAGATATTTTGTAAATATACACCTGCATTAAAACACATTTAAGGCTGGCTTTCACAACTTCAAAGAAACAAGGGCTCTATTTTCTTCTGTTCCTCAGTTTAGGACTCTATAGAAATATTTAGAAAATCTTTCTGGTTTAGGGGCTGATGAGTCACTGTACCAAACATAATTTGAAATTTCTGTTTGTTGTAGAATATACTTCACTTCATTCTTAGCAGAATTCATTCTTTTATCTGTATTTTGCTTATCAAAGGGAGAATGTTTATGTTTTCAATTTAACTAGCCAGTTTACAACTCCATCATTACAATCATGAGTGCAGCTGGGCCAGTGCAGGGCATTGTGCTCTTACAAAGAGCACAAATCCCAGGGAAATGTGGTGGGTTGAAGGCTTGCAAAGAGCAGTAATTTTAAAGGTGATTTATATTGGTGTGGCAGTGCCATTTGTATTCATGCCTGAGAACACATGCACAGCACAGGAGGTCACAGCTGTCAGGACCGTGGTGTTCTGTGCCAGGCTGAAGCGATTCCCAGGCCAGGATGAGGGAGGGGACAGGAACATTGTCAGTGTGTTGAGGTAAATGTTCAGCACACCGAGTGCTCCAGGAGGGCTGACCCTCGGCAGGGTTCTGGCCAAGGGGTGGCCTAGGAGATGTGGAGAAGGCAGGTGGTGACAGTGACAAGCTACAGCCCCTGGCTAAAAGACTGATTCCACTGGAGGTTTCCAGGCGTAACAGAGCTCTCATCGCTTCAGGTGTGTCGGGAGATGAACTTCCCAATTCTGTAACTCTGAGTGAATTTGGTTCTCTAGAGAAACCCTCATCAGCTCGCTCAGCCACTCCTGTGCATTTGCCTAAAATATTGTTCTAGTTTCAAGCAATCAAAAAAATATTTCAGGAAATGTTTCTGTAGGTGTTTGTACAGAAATTCAACAAAAGTTTCAACAAGGATTTATGGTCTAATGGATCAGCTTCTTTTGTCACTTTTCTCTAATCTACTACAAAAATGATATTAGAATTAAAATTATAATTCTATTAGAATTAAAATTATAATTCTATTAGAATTAAGTTCAGCATTTGAACACTGTATTGGATACATTATAAAGTTCAATTGTCAGATTAAAGAAAATGAGATAAGCAAGTTTGCACAAAACATGCATTTAAGTAATGGAGTTGGTCAAGTTCTGGAAGTGTTTAAATATTTTCTTGTCAATTTCTTAGTCCAACTCTTTCTTGTTTGGAGATTAAGCTGGATTTTACAGAGGCTGAATGAATTAATTAATATGTGCGCTGGTACAACTTGCATGTCCTGTTATTAGTAAAAGTACTGTTTTTATGGGGGAAGAAAAATCCTTTGCTGTTGTAAAGAGAATATTTAATATGACATACACACACTATTATTCCTTCCAAGAGCAGCTAAGAAAGATTTGTTGCATCTTGGAAGTTGTATGACGTAATTTATGCATGCTTGTTTCTGAAATGCTTGGGCAATAATAAATATAATGTATTTGTTTGTAACTTTGAGTACTCAAATAATGCTTTATTTATAAAAAGAAATTTTATTCTAGAAGTAAAAGCACACAAAAATTATATCAGCAGCTACTCTCAATATTAGGAAATATTGTATGTGAAAAGTAGGTATAAGTAATTTCCTTTGCAGTTGGATGTATGGCTATAAATTGGTTTGTGGGACATTGAAGACTATTTTCTCAACACATGAAAATTCTGTATTCTTGGTAAATATTTAATATTAAAAATCTGTAAATACTTCTACAGTCGGCTGAAGTAGATTGAAAGATTTCTAAATATCTGTTTTGTGAGAGATATTTTGTTGTTTGAAATTTGCATATATAAAATCTATATTCTTCATAGCTACGAAAGATTAAGCCTTCTCCCTAGAAATGGCAAATATAATGGCAGGAATCCCTTGTTCACAGACAGATGTGTCTGAGTTTACTCTGTTTGTATTTTAAGTATTCTTCCTGTAATACCAGAGATAGCAGAGTGTTACTGACTTTATTAGTTTCAAAGAAGTGCAGTTTGCCAGTGAACATGCTGAGAAAATCACAGCTTTGATAATGAAAGTTGGAAAGACAAATGCTGTAATTTTCAGTAACACATTTATGGTTTGTATGTGGCTGGAGATTTTCACACATTACAGTTTTTGTAAGTGCTTCACATGTGCCTCTAACATATTTTTGTTAGTGTTCCATATTCAAAGCTTAACATAAGCAGGATAATCCTAAACAGTTGTGGTTGTGTCTTTACATATAAGAATGTAGCTACACAGAATATTTCATATTCTGCCTATCACTGAATATTCTGTATATAGTATATCATTCTACAGTATACTAAATTATCTGCAAAATACGATTCTTGACTTTTTTCTATATAATCCTATGACTCTTCTAAGAAAGCTAGAACAGTAAGGCTGGCAATGTAAGTATTATAATACTTCACAGTCCCCCATCAACCTAATATCTAATGG
This sequence comes from Pseudopodoces humilis, assembly GCF_049639895.1. Classification (NCBI taxonomy): domain Eukaryota; kingdom Metazoa; phylum Chordata; class Aves; order Passeriformes; family Paridae; genus Pseudopodoces; species Pseudopodoces humilis. The sequence goes on from NC_142208.1 coordinate 21,357,718, forward strand.
GTTAAAATATTTGAATTCAGAACCATATTTGAGCATCCTAACTGCTGGGGGACCTCTTGCTTTCATGAGATTTCATTTCTAATGGCAGAAATCAGTTGTCATCTAATTTCAGGCTTTGCTCAAAATAAAGCTGAATGTTAGATTTTTATTTCTGACTTGTAAAGAACAAACAATTGGAGTGAGCTTTGATCTGCAGAATGGAATTCTCACATGTCTCTGTTTCACCATCTCTGCAATTCACAATACATTTCTCTCACCTACAGATTTTCTTTTTAAATTTATCTGTGTTTACAGATTGTTATGAAGAAATCAAGCAAGAACACTTCTGACATATGCATTAGGGCTTCTGCTCCTTTGATGTGGTAGGGAGCTGCTTATTTGCTGCAAGGCTGGGTTATTAGTTGAGGTCCAACAAGTGTGGTTCCTAGAACACAACTGCAGGAGGAAGTTCATAGCATTAACGGACCTGGGACATTGTAAAGGCCAGGGATAAGAGACTACTTGTACCTGGGAAAGAGGCTGAGATAAAAATGGCACATTAGCCAAAACCCATTTATTTCTGGCTGACCAAAGGCAGGAAAAAAAGCATTTGAAACAGTTTCCAAACTCCTCAGGCCAGCCTATGTCTTTGCTACTTGATCACGTTACCTGCACTACCACCATCTCTAGCTTGTTCTTGTAACTGAGATAAGGAGTTGAGAGTGTAAGTCTGCAATGTATATGAATGTACTTGACTTCTTAAAACTACTTTTAAACACTTATTTATAATTTCATAAATTTTATAGCTGATTTTTATATATTTAGATGTAAGATGCATTTATTTTTCTGTTTGTGTGCTCAGTGACCCTTTTTATCTGTATTATTCACTTAGGGCAGTTACTACAATGAAAGCCACTATGGATAGAGAAGTTTATGCTTACATAGAGTTTAAATTTAGTTGTGTGTGTGTTAAATAGCCATTCCTTCCTTCCTCTGAAACAAGAGAAAAATGGGAATTGGGGTTTTTTGTGATGTTTTACATTGTCTTTTTCCCCTTGTAATTAGTAATATATTCCCTGAAAAATGTCAAATACAATTTAAAAACAAACCTGATCTTTCCAAGAATTTTTCTTACTGTGTCTTTTATAATTTTTTGCATAAAAGCAGACAATTTACACAGGCCACTGAAGAAATATTTTGTTCACCCAAGCTAGGATTAGACTCTACTGGTGGCATTGTTTAACAAAAGTATTCAGGAACACAAGCAATTGGGATATTTTATTTTCAAGTTCAAGATATATGAAGCAATCTTCTTTGTGCACTTTGTCTGAATCACTTTATGCTGGAGAGCATATTTTCCCTGTATTAAAGTAGAAACTGCTTATCTCGGTGGTGAGCAAAGTCTGTGCCTCAAATACAAATGAGTAAATAAACTGAATTCTGAGGAATGCTTCCCTTTGCTCATAGTAAAGCCAAGTTCTTGGAGGAATACAGTCAGTCAAAGCTAGTGAAGGGGAGTGTTCTAAAACCATTTTTCCTATTCATTTACAGTGCAGATGGTACAGGCATTTATTCTAAACAGAATGTATTGTTAGAATAGTCTAGACATGCTATGATCAAGGGACCACAAATGGAAACAATTTGGTGTTGAAAACTTTTTATCTGATTACAGGGATAATGACTTGAAAATCAACCTGGCAATTTTGTATGATTAGAAAAGTGATGTTCATGTTGATTTCTCATTATGTTTCCAAATAGAAACAGATTTCTGCCACATATCACAGACCATTTCTCTCATAGATGACACTGCATCTAGGTTTCAAAAAACAGTTTCAGCTATTCCACACATGGAATTGTTCTGCTGTCTTGACAAGCAAAGACACATCAAACTCTTGTATTAGTCACTTTTCCACACCACTGAATCTATATGAAGACCTTGGAAAAATGAAACCAGAAAATAATATTAATTTTTTTAAGGTTTTGGTTTACATCAAATCTGACATTTATGCAAAAATGGTCTCCTTAGAGAGGATATTCATGTTGAACTAAACATGTATTTATTTGAATGCCTAACTAATTTTGAATCCTTAATTTCCAATTTGTGCAAGTTAATTTAAGGTTATAGGGCTGCTTCTGGTCCTAGACACTTTTACTGAAAGGAAATAGGTTGAGACACTCTGATCTATTTTTATATCTTTACTTTCTTACTAAGCACTGTTATGACATCTCATGAGTCACAAAGTTGAATGTGGTATGATAAGTTTAATGTGGTATATTATAAATAAAAACTTTCCCCATTATTTTTGTCTTTTTTATACTATTCTCAATGCATTTGATGAAAACATTATACTATAGAGTAGATGAGGTTTGGGGGCATCTAGTCTTGTTCTGTGAGTAAATTTTAGTCAAGGACTGGTCTCTGTAACATTTTCTCTATCTTGGTCTGAAGATGCCAAGTGAGTACAGGATTCTGTCTTTTCCCCTTTCCATAAACTATTTATTCAGATAAGTTTTACTGAGCTTGTTTGTGTTTCTGTTGAAAATAAGAATGAAAGCACAAATACAAATCAGCATTTGATGGAAAAGCTTACTTGAGTTACAGAGATACGGTGACTTTAAAACTTATTTTCTTCCATTTCAGTTGTAGCTTGGACTTCAGTCTGGGTCCATCTGAAAATTCAACTGCAGGGGTAGAAATTACTGAAATTATTTCACATTAAATTCTTCAATTTCTTCAAAAGTTTGTTTGTGCTCTTCTAAAGTGTTCACAAATTGCTTTATGAAAAGGTTCTGTTGGCTTTTTTGGTTTACTGGTTCTTCATGGAATTAAAGAAAAACAGTGATCTATTAAGAAATTTCAGAAGATTATAGCAAGACTGAAAAGCAAAATGATGAAATGCAACCCAGACAAATGTACAATCATGCAAGAAAGTGAGAAGTCCTAATATCGCATTCAAAATAATGGGCTCTGAACAGGCCATTGCTACACAGGAGAACTGGGGATTGTAGAAGGTCCATGAATATGTCAGGCCAATGGAGAAGCAGGGAACAAAACAAAGAATATAAAAGTGCTAGACTCTACATCTGTTTTTTCACCTTGGCAATTATGTGACTGTTCTGCTCCTATTTCAAAAGCAATGTAGTAGAGCTGGAAAAGGTTCTGAGAGAGACAGGCAGGATGCCAAAATAATGGAATAGCTTCCACACAAGGAAATGTAGAGAATTTAGACAAGAGTACACATAGAAATTTGGAACCAGGAAATACTCACTTTCCTTCACACTTTGCTTGTTCTCCTTAGTAGACAAATGTACTTCATATGGTTTTGATGGGTATTACCACAAGAAGTTATCAGAGCTTCCTCAGGAATACTATTTCTCTCACTGCTGGATTTCATTGTTAGGTGTTCACAACCTTCAATGTTTGAAGAAGGATATAATTAATTTTTGCTCTTATTTAGTTAAGACTGTGTACTTAATTACTTTATTTCCATTCTCTGTTTCTCCTGCTTATATTTTTCCTTATCATTTTACTTTGTTCTGGATAAAGGAAAAAAAAATCCCATAGAAGAGAGCCTGCAACAGGTAGAGTTGGCAACCACTCCTAACACTGCTTAAGAAGACGTGACATTGTGGAACTGAAGGGTATTGAATCAGTGTAAAAAAACTCCATAAATTAGAAAAAAAAACGGGTTCAACCAAATAGCATTTATCAAATAAAGATGGAGGAGAATCCAGGGGATTACAAACAATAAATTCACTCATTCAGGTTATTTTTAACTCTGAATTTTTCCTGGTACTCAATCCTTCTGCTTTCCTTGTGCCCATAAATTTGTTGGTCACCAGTATGTAACATTTCCCATTTTGGCCACTGCCTGAACTTGTCTTTCAAATGAACCAATAACTCATGTCCTCTTGTTTCAGCTATGTTCACATCCAAAGCTTGTTGCTCTCATCTTCTCAATTTTCCTCTCCTGATAGAAGGAAGCTGTTAGATTTTATGTGTGTGTAAATCTACCAGGCTCTGTCTAAGCACTGTTTGTTTTCTGCTTTGGGTCACTTTGTCTACAATCTTGTCATAATGCCATGGAAGCCAGGAGGACTCATTCAGTAATTTAGTGGAATATAGCACAAAACCATTTCATTTTATCCACTTATTCTTACTTTAAACCTCATAATTTGAACTAATCGATTTCTGTGTTTTGAAAACTAAATTGTTCCATGCCCATGGTTGAAAAAAGCATTAATTGCAGGAATGATGTTGGATCTGAATTACACATGTCATCAAGAATGAGGCTGCCATTTCAACATTTGTCTGTTAACTCTGCTAATACAAAATGCATTTGATTTCCTAAATGCTGACAAAGGATTGTAGACAATATACAGTAATGGGAAAAATTTATCACTAAAATTAAGTTGTAAAGCGCTGGGCTGATTTTTAGATAGCACTGACAGTCTTTGGGAAATTATGATCACAGCATGCTGCATGTGATTAGTCATTCAAAATTTTTAATGCAGTTCCTTTGTCTAATCATAGTTCATCAAATACAACAAAGATGGTGAAGGGTCTGGAGCAGATGAAGGAGTTAGAGACGGTTAACCTGGCAAAAAGGAGGCTTGGGGAAGATCTTATTGCCCTCTACAATTACCTGAAAGGAGGTTGTAGCAAGGTGGGAATCAGTCTCTTTCTCCAATTAACTAGAGATAGGACAAGAGGATATGAACTCAAGCTGTGTCAGGAGAAATTTAGATTGGATGTTAGAAAAGGTTTCTTCACCAAAAGCGTTGTCAAACATTTGAATAGTATGCCTGGGGAAGTGATTGAGTCACCATCCCTGGAGAGGATTATATTTAAAATATATGTAGATGTGGCACTTAGAACAATGGTTTATTGTTGCATTTTGGACCTGCCAGTGCTGGGTTAACTACTGAATTCATGATTAGAGGCCTTTTCCAATGTAAATGCTTCTATGATTCTACACATTTGGAGATAAATGGCACAATTTTGGACTCTTATGACCATTTTCCTCAGAACTAGTGGCATGAGGAGGCCAACACCCCTCTTTTTGATATAGAAAGGTCATTATATCTTTTCCATCAAACTATAATAGAATGCTGATCTCCTGCCTTCCGCCAGTGGGAATTATCAGATTTAAATGTTTCAAAAGCTTGTTTTTCATCGTGAGAAAGAGTGACTTGGAAATGAGGTGAGCAGTTTATTTCTTCCACGATTATAAACCTTAAGTCTGTAAAGGTATGTTGTACAGGTAGAGTTCTTGTACTGTGTATGTGTTGGTTTTTTCTGGTAGTGCTAATAAAGGGCTGTGTGTATTGATATTAAGAGTGGTGAGTGCTAAAGCTTAGCACAAGACCTAAGAAATAACAACCACAGTTTGAATGGTATTTTAACACTACAGAGATATTGCCTAGTTCAAAATATCAGAATCATTTAAGGATGAAAAGAATCCACTGCTCATAGTTTGAGACACTCTGATCCTTTGAAAGAGGAAATTGGAAAGCTGAGTATGATGTCTCGATCCACAATGGAGAAATCAACACTCAATAATAACCCTTTGTTTGTGGCAAATATGGTAAGTTGTTTGAGTTTGCTAAGAAATTAGTTAATTAATTAATTAAATTCTTTAACCATTGCAAACTGAAGCAAATAATCTTCAAGACCCACCTTGTCCTTGAAGTGTGTACTTCTATTCCCTGTCTGTGTAGCCACATAGAATACACTCTTAGAATGCTTTCAGTATGAAGGTGAAAGAGAACACTTCTCTGCTTCATCAGTTTGCTAATCCTTATGCAGGGATAGATGGAAACCAACTTCTAGGCTACTAGTATGCATTTCAACATTTTCTTAGAATTTTGTACATATTTGTTATTAATTCTAGTCTTTAAGTTTTGTGTGTTTACTTCCTAACAATACATTTCTTATTTCCATGGTCACTTATCCTTACTTGAAAGCAAGTTCCCTTTTGCATAAGAATGGGAATGTCTTTATTGGAATGACTGTCAGGCTGTTAGGCTGGGTTTTTATTATTCATCCTTTATTTTGTTCCACCCACTACTTTCAAAAACTCTTGAATGGTGACTAAGAAAATGGAACAACTTGTCAGTACCTTTAAGTTAGACATGTGGCACTCTGCCTCTCTATTGAAAAAAACCCAAAACCAAACAATACTCAAAGAGATGGGTGTGTGTGTACAAAATGAAAATGGCTAAAAAGCATCCCTAGGTTTAAATTCACAAGATTATTTTAATAGGAAAAAAATTCAGTCTCTTTTTCCTTGAATTTTTTAATGTCTTGGAAATAATTACAGCTTTAGGCTGCCTATGTTGAATTGAGACTGAAGTGAAAACCATGTATTCTTTTTCCATCTTCTCAAAAATTGTAATTTTACCATTGTTAGAATCAATCTTATTTCAAAGATATAATGACATGTTTTTGTCTTATCTACCCTTAAAACATTAAATCTTTTATATGAATTAGTTGACAATTTTTGAAGGATAACCTTTTCAACATCATAAAATAAATGGAAGTGGTGAAGGATTTAGATTCAAAATGCTTTACTAGTGCACTAATAATTTGATGAGCACTGCTATCATTTTTCTAAAATGGCATTAGATTAAATCTTATTCATCCAGCAAATTCTTTTGAAAAGTCTCACCTTTAGAAGCTGATGACACAAACCAGCTTGAAAATGTGATTGTGGTATTTGAAATGCCCTGTCACTAGAGTAAATTTATTTATGAAGAATATTTTGTGTGTTTCTTTACAAGTTTTGTTACCTTAGTATTAATATTTTAAAGCAAAACTTACAAGGACTTACACAGTTACTGCTCCATAGTAAGATCTTGTTTCTGGTAACTTAGCACATTTTTCTCCAGGCATTCATGTCAGCAGCACACAACCATGATGTGAAAGGAAATTGCTTCCAACGCCTCTAAAATTGCTTGCTTGGCTTGAATTAATCTTAATCGAATTTCTGTCTGAGATGTTTAAAAGCTTACAGAATCTCATCCTTTGAGCACAGCTTTGCTAATTTGATTCTACATTCCAAAGTGACAAGAAATTTTGAGACCTGCAGGGCTGCTGTTGCTGATAATGTCTCTATGCAGGTGGCATGTACCACACTGTTCATTAATGTTACATACCTTTGTAATGAATGTCCTCAAATAACAGTAGGGAAAACAATGAACTTGCATCCCTATTTAACTGTGTTGTTCCCCTGTCTAAAGTACCAAATGTACATTCACACTTGAGAAAGAAAAACTAAGAAAAATGTGTATTCTATTTCAGACACTTAAACTGGGAAGAAAGCCAAATTATAAACCTTAACAATGTGATTATTTTTTAAATCCAAATCCTAGAATATTACCAGAGTAGAGAAAAAACAGAAGGGGCCAAAAAAACAGAAGATGTGGCCAAAATTTCCTGTAGATCACTTGCTGACACCATTTGAGTCATTCTACAGTACAGTAATTCAAGAGTTTCTAGTCCTACAGGCCATAATGTGACTGCTACCTTTAAACCTATTTGTGAATAGGAAGGATGAGTCAGATGATCACATTGTCTGAAATACAACGGCAATTTCAATTTAAGGGATTGCTCTGAATGCCAGAATGTGGTGAATGGCTCCAAAATCAGAGCACAAAATAAATATTTTCTTAGAATCCCTGCTTCAGTGCCAGTTGCCTTTTGCTCAGTGTGGTGGGGGTTCCAGACTGGTCTAGTCTCTTCTCTGAAGGAAATCGAGTACCATTTTTAGAGCTGTTATCTTGTGATGCCTGCAGTAGCACTTTGGTCAGACTAACTCTGCTCAGGAACAGGAGCTGAAAGACCCTTCTTTGCAAAATTCTAAGCTGTGGACCAGCTGAGACCATGTGGTTCTTTGTCTGCTTGTGCTCCTCAATCACCAGCTGCTGCTGCCTCCATGAAGGCAATGACAACAGGCCAGAGAGCATCACCTGGGGGATACCTGGGGGGCTGGCAGGACACTTCCATTCCAGCTGCAATGAGATGAGTAATCTATGTTCTTTCAGGAGTTGCATTTCATTGCACTTTTCTCTGCCTGGTCTCATCCTTCTACTTTTGTTATTCACTCTGCAGTTCCTGGAGAATGGACTGGGGAGTGAGTGAATTTTGTTACTTCTTTCTCTTCTGTGCAGATAATTAGCAGCTGTGATGAGATGTGAGAACCACTTCCAAGTAATTTTGAAATACATAAATAACCATTTGCAACATTAAAAATTTAAATCTTATTGGCTATAACTGTGAATAGAAGAAAAATGCTTCTTTAAGCCTGTTACTAATCTCTTTAAAGTTGAAATCTCTGTAAGCAGAAATAAAATATAAGATATTAAAAACCTTTTTGGATTGCATGCTGCTGAAAAGTTCAGCCCAATTATTGGAATTCTACTGCTTTGTATACAAGTTTATAAATTAAGAGGCTCTTATAAATACAAATTTACATCCGTGGTACTCAAGAGCATGAGAAAAAACAGCCTGAGCAGTTATGAACTATTATTAAGTCAGACTTTCCTTTAATTAGCCAATATTGTAGAAAATTATCTGCACCTTACTAAGCTTTCTCACAAAGAATTGCAAGGATGCTGTGCAGGGTTGATAACTCATTTTCCGAACAAATACCAGCAGCTCTAGCTTGTCTCACTTGTCTGTGAGAATTGCCTTTATTGCTTGCTATGATGCAGTGGCTGGTTGGGCCATGATGAGTAGGCTTCCTTCCAGCTGTTCTGAATGAGGGCTCTGAAGCTCCTTATGTCCCTTTAAAGCTGACAGACCCAATTTTTATTATATTTTTTAAGAGGTCTGGATTTTGTAATATTTTGCATTTAACTCTGAATGCTCTGTTTAGCTGTGTCTCAACCTTTTCATAAATCTGGAGTTTCTTTCAACTCTCCAAAATTCAACAAAAAGCTGCTGTCAGTTTGTTTTATACAGTAGCTTCATCCATGAAATGCATCACCACCTCTTTATTTTTCTTCTTTTTCTCTTTTCCATTTTCTGTTGATATTTACTATATATTACTTCCAGAAGTAAACTGACACTGCCACCTGTTTACCTGCTGACTGATACATCTAATGGTCCAGGGGTATTGTCAAGAGTTGTACAGTAAATTTCTACTGACCACAGACCTGCTGAATTTGGCCTACAAGTTTATGGTAGTAAGTATCTTGCATTTACTGTGGAATTTCATGCAGGCCAGTTGTCCACCACATTTTCCACATTTCCCAGGGCTATAGTCAGCTCATTTATTTTCCCCCTCTGTGTGCTAGTGGTAAAAGGGGCAGGCTCATAAATTATTTTCACTTTAGAGTTCTTCTTTTCTCCTCTTATGTAGTGCTGGTACTTTCACTACCTGTGTCAAAAATAGCAGGGAAGAAAACATAAAAAAGCATGTAATCAGTGCTGACTGGAATTTTTCAGATTGTAAATGTTGCTATCACCCACTGATCTAAAGACTGCAATGATATAAATATCATGTCGAAGCAGTCCACACCTTCTCTCAGAAACTGCTCTACTGGGAAGTTTCCAGAAATCATGTCGTCCCTCTTTGGAGACTGCACAACTACTCTGCTCCCTGTATTAGTCATGAGATTGTCTTTAAAATGTAGTCCATCATCTAGATAGAGATTCCACAAATTACACAATTCAGAGTAAGGTATTTGTAGTAAGAGTGCTTGAAGTTGCAGAAATATTCAAAATACATTTTTCAGTCAGGAGACTGTTTTCATGCTGTCACCCCTTTAGCCCCTAGAGGGGTTTTTTCTCACTTGATGATAGTAATAGTGAAGTCTAAGTCTAACATAACTTAGAATTATGTAAAAACTTGGGCTGTGACTGAAGGTCACCTAGACCCACCCCAGAACAAAGCGGGGCTAAATTACAAGACAGGTTACATTGCACAGCCACTTACCTGGTTGAGTTTAGAATATCTCCAGGAATTGAGAATTCTACAACTTTTCTTTACAGCACTTAAAGAGATAGATAGATAGATAGATAGATAGATAGATAGATAGATAGATAGATAGATATTGTCTCTTATCCTTTCACTGTGCATCTCTGAAGGGAGCTTGTTTCACTCCTAGCTGCACCTCTCTGTGACATATTGGAAGGCAACAACTGTATTCTCCTTTAGCCTTTTCCTCTTCAGACTGTAAAACCTCAGTTCTCCAAAGCTCTCCTCACTAGCACTTTTTTGATTCCTTCTGTGCATTCACTCATATCAAGAGAAGTCAGAAGAATGAAACAGAATCAGTCTGTATTTGCTTGATCTAGTATGAAAGTTATGTAACTCTGCTTTATTGGTTTTTTTCCTGATTCTGAGTGTATGTGAGGTAGAGAGCTCTAAAATGACTCATGACCTACCTGGGGATAAACTCTAGTCTTCTGGCTACTGACTGAAGTTTTCTGACAGATGAGCTATGAGTCTAGATTGTAATGTCAAGTTTTAATGCCACATTACCCATTTGGTGGATTTTATTTTATTTTATTTTAATTTTACTGCAGGGATTTATCATTAAAATTGAGCAACTAGGGTGTCATTCTTATCTTTGGATATCTGAGCTGAAGAGTCTGAGAACTGCAAAGTGATGAACCTCTCATCTCCTACCCTGCTAGCTGTGGGTTAGCCAAAGTACTGTTTCTCCTTTTAGGAAAGAAAGGGACACAATTTGTTGAAAAGAAAAAGACAGTAACAGTGAGACTTTCTCAGTCGCTCTTCAAACTGTAAGCAAGTTCTTTTACTATTGCTGACTTAGTCTTATTTTTCATGGTTTTCCAGTTCTGTCCTGAGGAAGATTCTGAATGATTCCCTGTCTGTAATCCAAACATGATTATGATAGCTGTGCATCACTGGTCTTCATAGGGTCTAAAAATTATGTAGCACCATCGTATTAGATACAGTATGTTCCCTTGAGGTCTCCTTCTCACTGCTTGTCTGAATGTTTTTCCACATTTCCATATATTTTGGTTGGTATTAACTGTTTGACTGATGGGATACCTCACCTGCATCAGATCTTAATTTCACATAAGTGATGTATGTGAGCTCTTTGTTGTGTTTACTTTAGTGTCTTATTGTAGTTTCACTATGTAATGGTTTTTGACTCAAAGGATTCAATATTTACAGGTTTATTCCCACATGTAAGCCTCTACTTCTACCCTTGTACTTGGCCAATTTAATTTCAGTTTTGAAGGTTTGTGTTTATACTTGTTTAAATTTATTTATTTAAATTTATTTATTTAAATTTATTTATTTTTTTCACTCTCACTATCCAGTAGTGGCTAAATGTATATAGCACAGAGTGTGTAAAAGGAGAACAATACCCTAAAAGTGAATATTTCTACAATTTATAAGGCATAAGTTTAGAGGAAAGAGTTGGTTTGCTGCCTTATTCCTCCCTATCTGCATGTGTGTATACACAGACACAGAGTGTCTTATTCTTACAGTGTCTTTGCCAAGACTGTCCTTGAGTGAGGGGAGATGAATTGACACAGGCATCATCACAGACATCATGTGCCAGTGATACTCAGAAAATTAATTTAGTGTTAAAAATTCTGTTTAATTTAAAGTCTACAGCAATTTGATACTAATTTTTCATTATTAGGCATACCTCATGTTGTCTCTTTTAGTTAAAGTACCAATTTACCTGTTTAAAACACTTTTCAGCCTCTACATATAATTTTTTTTCGTGTACCCAGCAAGTGCCCTATATTCATTGCTATTTTGTAAGAATGATGGGTACTTTAAAATCAGATTCTACTCTGTGTTAACTCAGATGACCTTGCCCTGTCTCCCTTACTTACCCTCAGATTCTTGTGTATATGCTGTAGCTTGTTCACCAGAAAGTTTTCTGTTGGACCATTGTTTTAATTCTTATTTATGTAACTTCTTGTAGTCTGTTTTATTGAAATTCAAAAAAGCATGGTCATGAAAAGTCATAGACTGTGAATACTGAGGGGGAAAATTATATTTCATTGAAATTCATACTTCTATAATGTCAGTATTAATGGATCCCAGCTTAATAATGTCTAAAATGTATGTTAATCACTCACCAGAAGAATGCATGAAGATGATTGGTTTAATGTAGATTTTGATTCTTTTGGAGTAAGACAAATTGTGATTACAGAACAAAAAGTTTTTAGTTGGCATTCCAATTCACTTGCTCTAAGCAGGAACAAAACTGCTTTGAGAACACTTGGTAAAAATAGCTTAGGGAGAATTAACTAGAAATATGAGCAGGAACCTACAGTGCATACTGAGAGATCAGAATAAATATTTAACTTTAAAAATAAGTTATTTCTGACAGCACCAAAAATCCTTTGCGAATGACAGTGATTATTGAGAATGGATTCTGAAGGATGCTCAGATTGCCTTACTGTAGCTTTCTAGTAAGTCACATACTTAATGCTTCTTCACCAGAGGCAAAAATAGACATCCCAGGAGTAACTCATCCCACCTACTTTTCAGGTGAAATGCAAGTAGAGGTGCTTGTCTTACTCTGAGTGTAAAGAGAGTCAGTGGTTTGGTTCAGCTGGCTGCCTTCCTTCTGTCCGGTCACTGCAAACGTGTCACTGGCCCACAGCTAAGCAGAGCTGCACACCTGCCTGTGTGGAACCTTAAAGCTGAGAGAATGTAATTGACAGTCTAATGTGAATGGAAAAACTGCTAGTGGAATCTGGGTGAAATCTTTTACATTCGAGAGCTCTTTTTCCTTAGGTTCCTGGTTGCAAATTTGCTCTTTTCAGGTTATGACCAAAAGTACTGTTGCCATAGCAGCAGGTTGCTGCTTTTGAAGAAAACAAAAGGCAGTTTAACATATACAGAGTAAGCATAAACATTTTGGTGGAAAGAGGGTAAAAAAAAAGTAAAGGCCTTATAGAAAGTAGATTTATAGATGAAATTACATTGTGTCATTTACTTTCTGCCAAGTGCAATTATAACAATGTGTCTTCTACCAGGGTGGAGCAAGGACCACACCCAAAAGATTTGATTTCATGTGCAGGAGATGATGTTCAATACACAGTCCCATTTATAATCCCCAAAGACGGTTTAGCAGAGGTTAGAAGTGGAATAAATGTTAAAATTCAGCTACTTGCTATGCTATGCCATGGCTAACTGGTGTTAGTATGGCTGTTCATCTCTACTGTGCTTTCATTTTCATACCTTCTGTCTCTTGCACTAGATGACAGATACTGAGCCATAAGTGGTTGAGCATTTGGCAAGTATTAGGGAAAGGATATGGTGAAATGGAGGATCTATTCTTTATCTAGAAGAAGAAATCTAATTTAAAACATCCGAGTTTTATGGGGAAAGTGAATTTTTGAAAAAGGACAATTCCAGCAAAGGCGGAAGGTTGGAAATGGAGGATGGAATGTGTTCTGGAAAGAGAGGAGCCAGGTTGCCATAGTAAACCCTTGGAAGCTGGTAACTCTTGAAATTCAAGTTACAGTTAGTCAGACCTATTACTGCATATCAATACTAGACTGCTATGACCTATTTTATGCTTATTTGCTACTTTCCATGCATTGCTTTGATCCTTTGTCTTGTAAAATTGCAGTAACCTAAAATAAATAACCTTAAATAAATCCTTAGAATAACTTACATTCTGTCCTCAAAATTCATTAGCCGCTCAAAACATTTTCTTCTTTTGCACTGGTTACTGTTACCTTTTAGCTCACATGGTGATGTTGATTTGAAGCATTTGCCTTAGAGCTGACTTCATCAGTCATGTTTTATTACCTTCTCAAGATGTGCCTACCCTGTTATTCCATAATTGGTTTTACCCAAAGTGAGACTTAAAGAAAAACCAGAAAGGAAAATGTAGATGAGAAGAAACCTATCATTAGCAAGGGGAAGTGTACTAGCACGTGCCAGTGTGTTACTTCGCTTATTTCAATGCTCAAACTGTAACTTGGCCTATGCCCAGCTCCTACAAAATATTCAGGCACCCACATCTTAATTAGTCTCTTAAAGTTAGTAAGAACAGAGCATACACACAAATCAGTCTTGATTTTGTCCCCATGCCTTGCCCTGGATGACGAAGGGCAGGTGTAAGAGGTTGCCTGTCCAGTTGTGCAGAATATTGTGGTGAAGTTCTTGATGCCTTCACAGCTGTGTCCTCTCTCCCACTTGTGCTTCCCCTGCAACGCCCCGTGGACGAACTGCTGGCAGAGACTAAAGACAGCTGAACTTTCACTGGGTCAGTGACACTTCCTCTTCTAAGGCTGTCTGCCACAGGCTGCTTGATGTTGTTATGTTTGAGGCCAGCTCTTTAAAATTCCACTTTTCTTAATTTCATGGTCTGCTTTTTGCCATGGTAAGCCTTGGCAATCACTGGTCTGTTTTTAAAAGGCATTTCCTAGTTTGTTTTCATAGGTCAAAAGCATTTCTTTGGGTTAAAAGTAACGAATAAGGAGATTTGTGCATGTAAGCATTCTTGAGTGTGTAGCATTTTTATTTCATGATCTGCGTGCTTAATTGTCTGCAAGACATGGAGATGCCACCTCAGATATATCTGGGTGCTTTTTATTTATGTGTATGGATCTCCTTCTAGGGAAATGTTCATTTTAGCAAACTCTATTTAGACATCTTGGTCTTCATTTTTGATGATTTTTATTTTCTCAGAAATAAATATATCTCTGAAACTTATACAAATTTAGCCACTTCTCCCCAAATTTTCATATATTCCTGAGATCACTTTGCTCAAGTTGGTGCTTCAGAAGCTCTGGCAGGATTTTGCAAATGATAAATCTAACAACTAGTAAGGGTTTTTTGACTGGATTTGAACAAATACAGTAACACATAATGTATCTGTATAATTGCTTTTGAACAAATGTATTATTTCAGTCACTAGGAGTTCAAGGGTTTGGGGGTTTTGTTTGGTTTTGTTTGTTTATTTTTGTTTTTCCTGGGTGGTTTTGTTTGGTTTGTTGTTCTTATTTGGTTTTTCCAATCTTGGGGGCTTTTATGATGTGGTGTTGAGTTTTGGAGGGAGAGATTTTCTCTGGTATAAATGACAGGTGAATTAAGGCTGCCTAAAAAAAATCTTATCGGTACCTTATCAGGTATTCTCCCACCACTTTTGATGTTAATCCTACTTCTCAGTCATGTTCATTTTTAATTTTAAAGAACCATATTTTTTCTAATTTCCCAGCCCGTAGTTGTGAGTCATTAATGTGCGGGAACTTGGAGAAGGTGTGGATGAATGTCACAGCTTAACAGTGTTTCACAGTCTGCTTCTGCTCCTCTATCACCTTATGGTGCTTTCTTTCATAAAATGGCAATAATTCTATGATTTTTTTCAGACACAACAAACTTTCTGTCTTGTAAAACTTTTTCTGCTACTCAGCAGGAATCTTTGCAAGTTCTCTCCAGCCGAAGCACAGGTTCGTGTACATTTGTGCAGTTCTATAAATTGCTTTCTCACCATCTTGTGGTATAATATAATTTATTTTTCCTATACTACTAAATTAGCTTTCATTTTAAAAACCCAAGAAATTATGTAATTAAATGTGCCTAAATATAACAACATCAAAAAATCTTTGTGTTAGGAGGTTGTTTTTTTCCTGAAACCTCTGTGAAAAGTAGACAAATGGAAACACCAGCCTTTCCTGCAGTAATTTGCAGAGAACTATGTGGGTAACTGTTCTACTTAGGTTTTGAAACCTATCATTTTCACCATCAGTGCCAATCAGAAATCCAAATGACTAAATTACACTTAAATTCAGTTCAGCAAAGCACAAATATGAGGACTAAATAGCACATAAATGGTCAATAACCTGAGATGAAAGTGGGTAATGTACCATGTACCTTTCAGAAGGAACTGTAGTAATTTTTTTTAACAGCTAATAACATTTTTCTTGTGAGCTGCAAGAAATAAGAACACCAGCTAACAAACAAACAAAAAGAACCCAAACATTTTTTAAAATATTTCTACAATATTATTATTCTAAGCTAAAAATATTTGCTCTGGAATAACTTTAAATTAGTTATATGACTTTCCAAAATCACAATAGAAACTTATTAAATAAAACCAGTATTATTAGGATACAAATGGTGTATTTCTCATCTGGTGGATGTATGAAATACATTCTGAAGCTATTTTTTATCTTCTAAAATAATGGACTGTTTATCTTCTTTGCTCTAGCATAAAATCTTGTATTATTTCTGAAAACCTGAACTCTATATAGCTCTAACAACCTTGATGTTTGTAAAGTGGAGAATATAATACCTCTCTCTTGTGATTTTCCACTTTACACTGCTGCAAAGGCTGATATTACTGGTTTCCATTTCAGAGCCAACACCCACTGACAGGACTGAATCTTGGTTATTTCCCTTCACAGGCTTCTTAAGTCAGCAATTCCATAGTCATTCAGAAGCCAAAAAAAGCACATTGAAAGGTGCAGTTAGTCAAATTACATCCAAGTCCCTCTTAATAATAACTCTTAATAATTTGTGAATTGATAATACAGTATTTTTTGAGAATAAGCCTGTGCTCAAAAAGATGGATGTCACTTTCTCTGACAGTTACTTCGTGTATTGGAAAGTCCTACATTTTCAGAGAAGTAAGAAAAATAATCTTAAAAATGCCTAATTTCAACCTATCCAGGAAATAATATATAAATGGGAAAATTATTCAAGGTGAGAGAATAAAGGAAGCTAGCGCACATTTAAATAATAAAGATTTTTTTAAAGCACTACATTTACCTGATGTATTCTGCAAATTGTTCCATCTAGTGCAGACAGTTCTAAATTTCTAGAGGTCTGCTTGGGATCCCAGAAGGTCAGAACAATCCACCAGCACTACAACAAATTTCTAATTTTTTTTTTTTTTTAATGAAGAAACATCTTTTCTCACTTACAGTGTTCAGATAATGCAGTTAATGATGCTTCACTAAATTTTCCTGACAGAAACAATAGCCATCCAAAGGGATGTGAACTGCACGAGCTTTCACTGTTTATTTATTTATTCATTGATTTATTTCAAGATACCTGTTTGACTACTCTAGAAAGACAGCCATAGCTTGACAGAGCAGTTGACTTCTGTTTTTTCCTGTAGTTCTATTCATGGTTACATCAGATATTCCTGAGCTTACTGAGTGTTTTCTTTCTTGTTCCACCACAATGTCAAAGTGTTTTTTGTGGTGTGTGGTTTCTTTTTTTAGGAGTGCTTTCCTTCTTTAGCAGATACTCCTGTCTTCTCTTTTATTTGGCTAGGACACAGACTGCTTGGGTGAAAATCAGTTTTGATGGTGATGCAGGAGCCTTACGTGGTTAAAAGCAATATGTAATTCATCAAATGTCCCAACTAATCTGTTTCTAGATTTTACATTCCTATGTTTTACTTTTTCATTCAGTATTACTTTTAACAACACGCTTGGATAAATGTAATTTAATGCTATTTTTAATTCTTTAAAATGTTGTTGGATGGTTTACTCATGCCAACAATCTACACAGGCAGAGTAGGTTTCTTCAAGTGAAGTGTCTGAATGTATTTATTTCTAAGTTTTTTTGTGCTTTGACTTTGAGCAATCACCTCAATCATAATGTGTATTTGGTGAATGTTTTCTGGGTAGCTTTTAATAATACATAATTTCAACATCCTCAGTGAGAAGTATGTTTTAGTGAAGGTGTGCCTGGTATGGCAGATTTATTTGTGTTTTTTTCCTTTTCATATTTTATTATATTCTGTGTGCTACTGCACAAAGGACACTTTATATCTGTAAATGTATGTACACCACTATATGGTATTTGGGGATCTTTTTTTATTTTGCATTGCACACGTGCTAAATAATTATTTCCCTATACCACAAAAAGAATACTTTCATACTTCATGTGAAATTAGGCAATGCACAATCCTGTTGCAAATTAACTTTAGTTCCTAGTTAACATGAACTGTCTCCAGATACTGATTGCCCAGTCAGACTAACTGAGGCAAATAAAGTTGGTTTATGAATGTAATAAATCTTGTAAAAGTACTCTTTTTTTCTCTATTAAGTATTCTTTTATTGTAATTTATGTGATTGGCTGTGGTCTGGTAGAATATCTGTTCAGCAAATAGCACAAGGCTGAACAGGTTTTGGACACTGGTTGGGTGGTAACTTGGAATGCTTATAGCGTATTTTGGCTCACTTACATGCTGCTTTTTTGCTCTGTGATTTATTTTTTTTTAACAGACAGGCAACAAATAGCACATTCTGTGTGCTTATTTACAACCCTTGCCTCCAATGTACATCAAAAAAATCAAATGCTAATGTGCGTATTCACACCATAACTTCAGGCATGCCAATGTAATACCTGCGTAAGTGCTGCTCTGAAAAATTGTCAGATTAGATGGTGAAGCAGAAGGGTGCCTAATTGTATTCTGGACATTTTACTGGAACTATTAAAAATTTATGCTAAGCACAGAAGAGAAGGAAATGCAGTGCTTGTACAGTGAACTTGAAGAAAAATATTCAGTGAACTACCAAAAGATTCAGGTTGTTAGTGAATTTAACAACCTGGATCAAAACCCTTTCTCTGCAATGTGTAAAGTGCTCACTACATTTCGGACTGCTTTTCTCACTTCCTCTGCATTACAAATCAGTAGCCTTTTTACAAAATTTTAGTGAATCTCAACAATCATTTAAGGCAGATGGAATAGATCTGACTAAATAGATATCTACCTGAAAATAGGATGTAATGTAAGTTTAATTATTTTTATCATAACTTGTAATACTCAAAAGGCACAAAAAAACTGATTAATGTTTTGAATTGATTTCTGGTTTGCTTTTATATAACAAGCCCAGTAGCACGCTGGCCCCATTTTAATTGATTAATATTTTGTTATGGTCTCTGGCATCTTTTGGGCTGGCATCAGCTTTTCTTGCAAGAAGCAGTGTTTCTTTCAGGAGGTCTCCTTTGGGTTCTGATTAGATCTAGTACTGTTTAGATAAACTTTCAGTGAGGTCAGAATTTGATATGCTTTACCTGTTACAAATTTCTCCTGCAAGGAAAAAAAAAAAGGGTAGGGATTATGAAGAAAACAGTAGAATTAATGAAAAGATCAGAAATGAGTGACCTTTGCTGTATGAGCCAAGAAGGGTTTGGTGGGGATAAATGTCAGTCAGGAACAGAGACCTTCAGCTGCAAGAGTTCACGTGGCCTTTATCTGGCCACATTCCTGGCCCACCCCTGGCCTTTCAGACAAAGACAGGAATCACTTAGGAACTTCACATAGGAGAGTGGTTTGATCTTAATGCAATCATTAAAAGTGATTCTGGGAATCACTGGGATGCATATACTTTGTGTATGCAGTGGGTGTGGTGTCTGTAGGAAGAGCTGTAGTATGCCTTTAGTGCTAGCAGAAAAATCCATGTGATCTGCAGTGGCAGGAAAAAAGGGAATGATTATCATGAAAAGGTGTTGTCACTCCTGCTGTAATTTCTTTTGGTGACTTGAAAGCACATAGTTGAGGTTGCAAGGTGATCCTGCAAGGTCTCCACTCACTTTCAGAAGAAAGACAACTTTCAAAGGCTGTGCATCTCTGGTTATAGAGATATTAAGGCAATATAGTAATCATGAACTGAGATAAAAAAATCCACATCTCATTGAAATACGCTGTATTTTTCAATACCTATGGAAGTTCATCTGCATTATTTTAACACTAAAACCTACCTCTATTATAATTACTTCACAGACACCCTTTGGAGAGAAGCACAAAGGTAATGTACTACACCTTTGTAAAGAACAGATTCTCTTTGTAGAGTCATCAATACAGTCATTTATCTGCTTCTCTATTTTTTTAAACTATGAAAAATTACTTGAAGCACTCCAGCAAAACCCCAGTATGGTTGAAGGAGCTCTGCACACTTTTTAAAAATTATACTTCTTCCTCTGGATCACGTCTGTCAACAGTCACACTTAAAAACATTTCAAACATTACCCCAAGTTTCTTAGATGATACAAAACTGATCTGCCCCATATCTTGACATATCTTATTTGTAACTGACACCAGTTGACTTAAAAAAATTGGTAGATGTGCTTCATTAGTATTCAATTTTTAATACATCCTCAATAAGATTTTTACTTTGGCAGATGGTTGCTTTGTTAAACAGTACAGCAATTTTTTTTGTGTAAATGGAGCTTCCTAACTGTATCTCAATAAGCCAGTTCCACTTTGTTTTCTTTCAGTTACTTAAGCAGAGGGTATACTTACTAATATACTTACTGATATTTATTGAGGTCTGTCCTCTATCAATCCTGTTCTCAGCTGAAATACCATTTTTACTGCTGTGTTTGGGGACCTACTTCTGGACCAGGATGAAAGGAGTGTTATTTCATGTAGCTGTGATTCAGGGAGGGAGATTGAAAAGAAAGGTTTTGTTGAGTATGGAGGAGCTGTTTGCAGCAGAGCTGCTGCAAAAATCCAGTGCCAAAGGTGGTTTGGCAGCAGCCCTTCCCTGGGCTCTGAAGAGGTGGCGGCAGGCAGATACCTTTTGCAGTGCAGAGCAGGGATCCTCTGCTTGGACTCGCCTCCATGCCTGGGCTGCAGGGGAAGGGCAGGTGCTGCTGGCTTGGTGTGGCCCATTTGGGGCTGTCTGGTGGTGCCCAGCAGGCAGGAGCCTGTTGGGGACAGGAAGCCAGGCTGGGGACAGCGCAGCGCTCTCACCGCACTGGTCGGGTGCCTTTGCTGCTGAAGTCCTGATTTATAGCAAGGAGTTAATGGCTGTGTTAATGTCTGAGGTTCTCTCAGCTCTCACAAGGGCAGAAAATTTGCTTTGTAAGAGTAAGTACTATGCAAAGACTGAATCTCAGACTGTCTGATGCATTTATAAGCCCATACAGCAGAATAACATTGAGGTAACGCTAATGGGTACCAGGAAATAGTCCTTACAGGTTTTGGGGTCACAGGTTGTGCAATATAGGCTTTTCAATGTTCATGGATCAAAGAGAGGGAAGAAGGGAGGTTTTTGAGATTTGAGTCTGTATGAATATGCTTTTGTACTGTGCTCCACTTCTGGGGGTACAGTATCTTTGGTCTTGGGATAGTATCAGCTTGGCATCCCAAGAGCATGGAAGGAGCATAGAGGGAATGCACATGTTTTCCATCTAGGTTAGATCCCTGCTGTATTTCAGGAGTTCATTTTCCTTCTGCTTAACCCTTCATGTCTGCTACTATTTTAATAAGCAAGAATTTGTAGGCATGAAAGCTTTCCAATGTAAGTCAGCCACATCCTGAGCTTATTCTGAGATTTATAAATATACTTACAAGCTTTTCAAACTTTCTTTTTCAGCAGTTTCTTAAGGGACAGCTAATTTATTTCAAAAGTGGATTAATTCTTCAAAAGCACTTATTTTTTGCCCCCAGACACCAATTAGAATTGTGTATTTCTTCATTCTTAGCAGCCATCTTCTATATTCTAACAGTGATTACTATTATTACCTGGAAGTCCTTGCATAACTTTCATATAGACAGCATCTCACTTTCTAAACCACATGCACCCTTTCAATAGAAACTTCTGTCAAGGGAGATACCCTGTTATTTTCCACCTCCATAACACATGCACAGTGCATATTATTCAAAAAGTAGAAGAGGGATCAAATGATTTTCCTTTCTCCAGTATAAACAGCAAACTGCTTTATGTATGTATGGAGTATTATGGCTTTGGCCACACTTAAACATCACGTAATATTTTCTGCATTCATCTTCCTGATTGAAACATTTATCAGGGAGTACACTTGGTAACTCTTGAAACTGTTCAGATAATCACTTTTTAAGAAAATAATGAGGTAAAATGTCTTTTATTATAGTTTACTAGATGTTCTTTTAAAATTATCCGTAACGTGACAGTTACAATTTTCTTCTAGATGCGGTAGATTGTGTTTAGCAATGACCTTTAAATGTTCTCATCATAGTACGTTTTAGTCACGGCTTCTAATCCTGCAGGAAAAAAAAAAAAACTAAGTAAAAAATGTCTGGCTAAAAATACACCTAATAATATTATAAATAACATAAAAGATAACTTTGGCCTTTTTCAAAGCTCTTAACCTGTCAAGCCATAAGCTGCAAATGGTATTACTATGCAGGAACTCCAGGTTTTGCCAAAACCTTTGAGAAAAATGAAGGAAATAGCTGGTATTAGTGGCTCTCAAAATTCAGGAGAAGTTGCACAGAATAAGTTGCTTCTAAAAGGCATCAGCTCTTTATATTTTTCAGAGAAGAGCAGTAAAGAATAAATTGATTCTCTTTTTCTTTCTATTTTTATAGTGTTTTCTGGAAAAAAAGAATAGACTAGAGAGACATATTCTTAAATGTTGTTTTTGATCATGGTAAAAAGAACAGTCCAGCTCATTTTATTACTTAATTTAACCTTTAATATGAATACCTAATATTCTTTATACTTTTCAGTTGACAGCCTTCCAGTTTGGCTCTCCATTCCAGTTTAAAGTGCAGTTTCATCAATTCAAATGTCATCTTGACAACAAAGGAGGTCAGATTCAACTGGTTCAAACCAACTTGACACAGTATCACTTCTAACTCAGCTTATGTATGAAAAGAAAAATATTTCAAGGTCCCTCTTTTGCTTTTGGATCTGTATGAATGATTCTTGTTATTAGTCCACTGCAGTCTTCCACTTAGTAATCCAGAAATAACAACTGAGAAAGAAAGCTCAGTGAATATCAGTGAAGATCATGAGTGATGATCATCATTTAGCAGCTAAATTCAAGTTCTCTTGTTTTCTATTTTACAAAAATCCATGTTTGTGCAGTTTGATTTTGACAATATGGTAATAAAAGAAATAGGCTAAATTACCTAAGTTTTGGTGAAAGACAGCTGTGCACCAAGAATAACCCTCTGTTGGGTATCGTTTCTGATATGCAGCAACCTTGTTTCTGAAAAATCATTCAGGGCTGAAAGTCAGGAAATTGAGTAGGGGGGGTTTAAAAGAAGACCACATTTATCTTTTGATGTCTTACAAATTGGACTGTGTGACCTAATTGGATGAAAAATTAAGTTACCTGTTAGTAGAAACAGATTTACATGACTGATACTGCTCCTAGTGAAGTAAGTGATGAGGCTCCATTCATCTCTGTTTAATAAGGAAGGTCTCATATTTGATATTCGGAAAGATTTTATTTGCAAATTTTGATTAAACTCTGTCTTGATATGGTTTCTCTGAACTTTTACAATAAAATTATTGCCTGTCTTGGGGAGGCTGGAAAAGAAAGAGTCTTCAGTCAAGGTCCCAACTGGGTGCTAAAAATGTAGTTCTCTTGGGCTCAGGGGCAAAGTGTCCTCAGTGTCTATAACTCCCCATGACTTCAGGAAGAGATAACATTAACATTTCCTTTATTGCTATCTCCTAGGATAGTATGCAGCTGGTATTTGTTTTTAATGTCTGTTTCCTCTGCCTTTTAGGTCCCAACCTGAAAATTCTAAACATTTCCCTTCTTTCATCCTGTGCACAAGTTTTTTTTTATTCTGTTGTTGTAAACAGCGTAAATAGGATGTCCTATATACTTTTGTTTGGTACAGTTTGAAGGCGTGAGGGTGCACATTATTTGGAGAGGAGCACTATTTTCAGTGGTTACAACACAACGTGAACTCAGCAGCACAGTCAGCTCTGATGTTCCCAAAGAGTGTTTGGTGCATATTTGGATCTTGTTATTCCTTGTAATCCTCTTGTCATTAGGATATGAACAGATACTGCCTGTTCTCAAAGTGGAAAACTGCACTCATTCTCCAAATGATCAAACTGCCTTTTGTTTTAAATTTAAAAGAAAGAAAGAACTGTAGATGGAAAGCATGGAACACATGATCTAAAATTAAAGGTCTGAATGATGTAATGTGGTTTAAATTTCATATTTCAAAACACAGACCAAGTTTAGGCTAGGAATGAATGGCACAACTGCCTTTAAAATGAACGGGATGGTTTTTTTCCTTTTTGTGTAGGCTGGAACTCAGCCCTCAGGTTCACATGATCTGCTGTTTCTTGATTGAAACTAGCTCTTGGTCTCTAGTTATCCACCAATTATGCCAAACTAATTTCCACTAATGACAACTCTCAAATCGTCCTTCACAAGTTTTTAGTGTAATTTCTTTTTTGGCCTTGGGCTTTCAGAACCATAGACCAAACTGACTGTAAATTAGCTCTAGAGTAAAGAACAAAATATTACACAGAAATGTGACCCTGTAATAATTAACAAGGTGCCCCAGAGGGTTCCATGTATTATGATACTCTTTTCTCTTCAGACACATTAGTGGCCCTTGTGATTCCTTGTAGATTCCAGAGTGGCTTTTATGCAGATGACTTTGCAATCTGCATTAGTGGACCATCTGTCACAGACCTTCCAGCTGAAGTAAAACGTATTTTGAACCTTGTGCAATTGATTGCTTAAAAAATGCATTTTAAAAAGTTGTTCCTACTTCATCTTGAGTTTGAATTCTGAAGTATTTTTTTCAAAATACGGATTTATGTGTTTTGGGTTTTTTAAAGAGTTTAGGGATTTTTGCTCGTTTGTTTTTATAGACATAACTTTTTAGCTTTTAATGCATTTATTTAATTACTTTATCAATTACTATTGAATAAGGCATAATTATTTCTCTGAATTAGTAAGAGATTATGTTTGTGTGAAAGACATTTAGGATTAGTTTCCTGCTGTTCATTCCTGCAAATTCATTTCTGTGATCATGTACACAGTGTAACTTTTGTCATTTTACTTAAGATTCAAACAATGTGCCACATTTCTGTTTGATTTATTTTGTTTTTTACCTTTGTGATTTCCACAAGGACTCATGAATAGACTGATTATGCTGATACGAGGATTTTACCTTTGTTACTTTACATTTATTTATTTATAGAAATATACATGTTTGCATGCTTGCATGTTAGTAAGACTGCAAGTTTCTAAGATATAGTCCTAATTATAATTTATTTAACTGGTAACTTTCTGGTATTCAGTGCCTTGCCATTGACTTATCATTTTTATAAAGTCCTAGATATACCACAATGCACATAAAACATATATACTGGATATATTTTTAAAATACTTTCATATGTTTTTGGTTTTGGGTGTGGGGCTTTCTTCTACTGTTTATTTTTAGGTCCTAACATTGGAGGTTATCATTTGAATGAATGCACGAAAGTCTCCTCAGGGTTTTCATCTTGTTTAAATAAATTGAATTGAATTGATTTAGTGTTCCTATTGCAATTTGTTAAAAGTACTCAGGCTTTTGAGGGATGTAACGTCACTGGGCTTTATTATGAATTAAAAAAGAAAAAATAAATGGAATTGCTCAGCAGGTTTCTTTGACATTAATTCAACCATTCTATATTATGCACAAAATGCTCCCTTTGTAGCAAAATCTTTGATTCTGTTTAATTGCATAATTTATATTGCTTCAGAAAACAGAAAAAATAAGCAAGGAAATTTTTAGTTTCCATATATAGTTCTTTGTTTTAAAGCAAGATTCTCCATTAAGTACTTATAATAATAATAATCATATTTATTATAGTATAAAAACCCCAACTTTGATATTTCTTAGTCCATCAAGAGAAAAAATAACATGTCTTTCTTATGTCCAAATGTTAAACCATCCAGAAACTAGGAATGTTGTCTCCACCTATGACATGGGAGATGGCATGCTGCAAATCAGTGATTTTGAAAATTCTTTGGAGCTAGGGGAGAAAACTAGTTGACCATTGTACTGATGGCAAATTAAAAGGGCCAGTATGACTTAAGGCCCAGGAGCAGAATAATAACAAAATGTAGTGGCAAGATGGATATTACCTTTGTATGACCAGGACAACAGAGTTCTTGGAATGCTGGGATCCCTTTTGGAACTCTTACTCTGTGGAAAATGTTATAATATTAGAATATTATATGTTATAATATTAGAAAGGTTCAAAGAAGAACCACAAATGTGGTGGTAAGATTGGAAATGAAGGACTTTGAAGCTCTACCTGGAATCAGTTCAAGGAAACCTTCCTGTCTATGTGATGCAAAGGAACGAAATATCTGATTGCAATAAATACTGCTGGACTGAAATAAAATTACAGCTAATTAAGTACAAACTATTGTTTTTAAAACAAAAAGTTTTGTTCTGAAAAATTCATAAGGAATAGGACATTTTTTGAGATCCAATTATGTTTTTTTACCCCTTTTTAATATATTATTGTACAGAAAATATCTAAAAGGTTTTCATAGGGTAACTTTTATAAAAGGCTCTAATTCAGACTAAATAAAACACAAAATGCCTGACTCCAGTATATTCTTGATGGCATCACTCTGATTTATTACTACAATCTCTTATCACAGCAACCATTCTTTGATAATGTGCAGGTGTGGAACAATAAATCTCTGGTATAACATCTGAAAAACCGAGATATTTAGCATGTGTGTGAAGGTTTGTGTGTGTTGTGGTGGTCTTAGGAATTTAGAAATGCACAACCAGGGAGAAGCATAGACATTTTCAGAGGATGAATCAGGTTATGGAAGGCTGGGTTACCCAGGAATGGTGTCTCTCACAGCAGCCCTTGGGGTCCTGGGGGACAAGACTCATAACTCAATTTGAATTGCAACCCTGAAATTCAGAACCCTCATCTCAGAAGTATTTACGTAAGAAAATCTCATTAGCATGCTTTCTCTTGGATTCAACATCTAAATAATGTTAAAGATCTCAGCCTAATATACATATCCACAGTTACATAGGTACAAAAATGTGAATCTCCAGGTTGATGTTCTTCCCGCCAGGCAGTATTTGCTCACACCCCAGTGTGCCCCCATCAATTTTTCTAACAATATGAGGAAGAATGTAAATTACTTTTGGGTTGTGAGCTATTCCTGAGAAAGTACTAAAATCAAAATAATTTAGGCATCATAGAACACGTCCAGAAATATAATATCTAGCAAAATATAGCATTTAGCACAGTAACGTTGTAGCAAGCACAGTTCCTTGTTCCAGTGTAGGCAAATGAGTGAAATAAGTGATACTGTATTACACTGCATTATTGAGACCATTATATCTATGCCCCCTGTGCTTTAAAACAGATATTGGAAAATTGGAAAACATTCCTGCAGGGGCCACAACAATGACATAAGGTCAGAAAACCTGACAGGGAATGAAAGACAAGAAGCTCTATCTAGTTATTTTATTTTAAAAATCCCTACAAAACCCTGAGAAGCAATTTAATATATTTATTGATATTTCCATGGAGAGAAGATTTCTGACAGCAAAGAGCTCTTTAATCTAGCTGATAAATATATAAGAATCTGAAGGTGGAAATATTCAGATTTTACCTGGGAACTTTGGGAAAACTAAACAATGGATGCATTTTAACTCCAAGTATTTAAATCTGGAGGGGTGTTTTTATGTTTCGAAGCTTTAAAAGTTACAGGATTGATTATGGGCATGCTTATGTGAAACTCTGTCACAGGACACAGGTGTCAGGTGATGACTGATAGCAATAATCCTCCTTTCTTACCTTCCTCAAATATCATCTCAGTAATTTGCAAGTGAATACACTATTAAGATGCAGAAATTGTGGGCTTTTCCTTTCTTTTAGAGTGCTGCTGTCTTATGGATTTATTAGCATGAGAAAAGCAGTAAAATTCACCAAGGGTGAAATCCAGTCCTGGAAGAAAGCCAGAAAAGAGGATGTGCTCCAGTTATGTTGTGCCTGAGACCTGTTCTGACATGGCTTTATTAAAAAAATGGTGGGACTAGGATTCTTGAAGAATTATTCTCCAATGATTTCTTGTATGCTGTGCTGATACCACTGTTATATCAGAACATCTCAGAAATTCAATTAATTTACAACCTGTAGCACTCATGAGGAACTATTATTTTCCCAGACAGAGCTGAGTGAGATTAAAAAGTTTTCCCAAGGTCATTCTCAA
The DNA here is from genome assembly GCF_049639895.1 of Pseudopodoces humilis. NCBI lineage: Eukaryota > Metazoa > Chordata > Aves > Passeriformes > Paridae > Pseudopodoces > Pseudopodoces humilis. Next base: position 21,385,605 of record NC_142208.1, read on the forward strand.
AGTTACTACTGAGGTAGACACTAACTAGAGCCAAGAAAAAAATCAAATTTTTATTCAATTAAATTAAACTTTTCTTTGTGGAATATAGAACAAAAGCAACTGAGAATTCTTATTAAAATTTATCTCAAATTTGAATGTGGATAAAAGCATTATGGTTTGTTAAAGTATTTTTTGTTGAGCTAGAGTTTTTGAATTTGTTTTGTACATAAAAATAATCCCAAACAAATGAGAAATCCTATTAAAAAATGGCTGATGTTTCACTGTTATAGAAGAAATGTTTGGTTTAGAGTTTCTTTGGGGTTGTTTGTTTGTTTTTTTCACTAAACTGAATTTGTGCAAAATCATCAAATCTTCAGGTATTCCTGTTAAAAAGAAAATAGCTCTTTTTTTCAACCTTTTTTTAAACTCTTCCGATGAAACAGTTTTATATGTTGGTTTCATGGTCCAGTAACTGAAAGTTAATTCTTATTTTTTTAGAGCACCATAAGAGATATATTGTTTTAAAGTAAATAAAAGGTGTATGATTCCAAAAAGAGAGTTTTGGCAAACTTTGATTCATGGTTCATTTTATAGCCATTGTGACTATTCAATTTTTCCTTTCACAGTGTAAATTCTGAATACATTGTAGTGGTAATGATAGAAAATGCTGCCACTTTGGTATAGAAGTAGTTTTGAAATTAATTTCAATTCAGATAATCAAAAATACATTCTGTATTATGGAAGAATAGATCTTAGGTAAAGTATAGGTTTATTAGGTTGCTTTTAGGTTGCCAATTTCCTGTCAGTGCAAGAGGTTTCCATTCAATGACATCCTCAGGTGCATTTTGTTTGTCTCTGGAGAGATACATATATGCCGTGTAATTATTTCTGTCCAGCCCTCTGCAGTTTTACACTTCTTTTTGACAGAAAAATCTAAAAAAGTTTAAGATGATAACAAGGGACTGTCAGACTCTTAAAGAGTTCTGACAATATCAATCATAAAATTCATTTGACTTCTAAGATAAAGAAATGATAGAAGATGGAAAAGAAAAGAATAGAATGGAATTCTTTGCATCTCCTTGTGCTCCAATTTCTTTTTTGGAATTGAAGTGTAATTCTATGAAACACAAGGCACAGACTACTGAACAGAGCTGTCAGAAGTTTTACCCTATTTTGACTCAGTTCTGAAAGACTGAAAAGAGGCAATTTTGATTTTGTTTGAGTACATCTTTCACAAGAATGATTCACAGATGAGTTTAAGATATTTACAGACCTTGCAGGTTTCTCTTGTTCTCTTGAAATACTTCCTTTTTTCTTCCCCTGCCAGTTCACACTGTTACCAGTACAAATCAAATTTGTTTGACAGTCACATCTGGAATTTGGAATACATTTACGTTATGTAGTTGAAAATAGTTATAATATATTCTAAATTCATATATAGCAATGGATTTTTATGAAGCATCAATAAATCATGAAAGATCAAAACAATAATAAATACCAGGAAAAGTTATTTATAAATATCTGCTGTTTTTACATCTGCATGTATACATGCTTTTCTAAAGAACTTAATTACAAACTGACCTTGAAAGCTGATGTATTTTTAGACTTGTTTTGAAACTTTGCTGCTTTGATTTGCAATAGATTTAGATTTCTCTTTGTACCTCTGCATCTGCACTTAAATGGAGATTGAGTGTGAAGGTAGGCATGGATAGCAAAGTTTTTCATACATTTTGAATTGCTATTCTGTAACAAAATGTTGTCTGGCAAAGTTCCAGAAAATACAATAGTACTTGACAAGGAGACTGAGAATCTTCTCACTCTTTAATACATGCACACTTCTGTCTACCTGAATGTCATCATTATTCTCAGAGATAAAGCTGAAGCTCCTATTCCCTTTCTGGTGCAATCACAAGGAAGGAGAGGAGAGCATTTTTGGTTTAAGCCCCAAGTTACAAAGAACTCAAGGGAAGCTACAACCTAAATGAAATTTTGGCCTGTGAAAAAAGCATTTGAATTCTAAAGCAATAGGTGACTGAAATAATTGCTAGGAATATGGTATTTCCATGGTTTATCACTCAATGCCAGTATGTGTTATGGACCCACTGCTGCATACTTGCATAATAGAAAGAGTCAAATCCACTTAACTGGATGAAGGTTACTCTTTGTCTCACAAGAATATTTTGATGTTCAAGGAAGAAAAATAATACAAAAATGGTCACCTACAAATTCATAGGACCATGAAAGCAGAAAAAAACCCAAAAACCAAAAGATGCTGAGCCAACTGTCCACCCTCTATCACTTCTAAGAATTGCAGATTGAAAGGACAAGAGGCAGCAATTGCAAACTACAAGGAAAATTCTAGTTGAATATAAGAGCGAAAAAGAAAATCACAATATTTAAAATCTGGAGTGTTGCCAAGAGAGACTGTGAAAGCACCATCCTTGGAGATATTTAAAATTTACCAGGCAAATATTCAATCGTATACATTATATGGTTATTTATTCTTTGTTTTTAATCACCCTCTACCACACTTTGGTCAACTGCCAGATAATTCAATAGAATAAGTAGTAACTACTGAAATATTTTTTTTCCTTGAAATAATTCCATGGAATTTACTGGTACAGATAGCTAATTTTCTAAATTACAGTAAAACCAAATGCTTGAAATAGCAAGGTTAGAAAATAAATGGTCAGGGAAGGTTTCCTTTCCCATAAAAATGAATTAAGAGGGGTACAACTTCATACTCAAACACAGCATACTGTAATTAGTTTACTCTATGTTTCTCAAGGGAAAGAAGGTAAAGCACTAAAGTAGTGTTTCAGATGGAATTCAATTCTTTATGGTGAACATAGCTATTCAATAGCTGACATGTAATGGCCAATATTTTTGCACAAGCCTAACCTGCACACCTGCTGTTATTAAACAATGCTATGTTGCTTGTTAACATTTACTTACTCAGTGCATTGGAGTATTGATTTGTCTTTTTAAGAAAATGCAGTGGAGTTTTACTATGAATCACATAGCATAAAATCATAATCTGAGATTTCACTGCATATATTTCTTAATCCCAGTAGGTTTAGTAAGTAAAATAGTCTGATGGAATACTCACAGGAGACTTTCAGCTGGTTTTCAGTACACTGACCTACACAATTGTCTAGGGCTTTTATATATTCCAATGTCAAAGGCTTCAGATGTCCAATAATAATACTAAATCTGTAGGAATGTTACTCAATTCATGTTTGTAAAAATGAGAGGAGAGTTTTAAAAAGTTTTTTAGGAGTTTTTAGGAGAGTTTTAAAAACCAGTTTAGTTGGTTAATTCTTCCATTTCATCCACATTCTTCTATAGTTAAGAGAAACTTGATAAAGCTAGTCAGAATGGAAAATGTAATTATGCCAAAACAGCAGTTCTTCTAGATTATTGTAATTCAAAACTAGATTGGTTTCCTAATTTGACTGACTGGTCCCTAGACTCTCTTGCATGATAGAGTATATCTAGACAGTTTACCTTATTTTGATGAATGGGATAACCTGTGGGAACAATTAGTTTTACAACACAGCTATAAAGAAAGTGTTCTCTTACTTGATACTCAGAAAATATTCAAAGCACTGTGTCGAGAGCAGATGGAAAGTTAAGGCAGAAAGGTTGACAAGGCTTATGTATTGCTCAAATTGAATACTAAACAGTGAGGAAGAACTGGAGGAATCAAAATTTTTGCTCTATTTCCAAATATATTTCGTTACTCCCTTTAAACTTCCAATTTTAAATTTTAGCATTCCACACATCCCTATACACTGCTGCAAGCCCTTGAAAATGAGGACTACTAAACAAATTAAAGGGATTTTTTCAATTTTACCCGTTTAGATAAAATTTGCATAATTACTCTTCTATTTCAGTGGCAAAGGAAGAATGTGACTACAGTGGTGGGGAAGAAAATCCTCTAATTTTGAGAAATAATTGTTTAAAACCACATTTATTACTTAAGTAAAACTCAGTAATATTCAGGAAAAATGGTTTCATACCCAATCTTCTGCCCTAAACCAAATACTAGCTCAGCATTCCTGGATTTATTTACATTACACTCTAAATGATGGGGGGGTTTCCCTCAAGAATTACATAAAATTTATGTGTTAAAAAAGTTTTTAAAACTTTTTAGCAATACTCTTAGAATAGTACACATAAAAAAATTCAAACAAATTATAAATTGTGATTAAATCTAAGACTTACAAATCAAGTATTCTATCAGTGTATCTTTTTGGTATTAAGGATAATAGCGGAAATAATACAGATCGTGTGATGAGATATTTATTGAAATTAATCATTTTAATTATTCATAATAGTTTAATGCTTGAATTAAATTAATTAATTGTATCTATCATACTTTGATGTGGGAATCTGTGCAGCTGATAAGTAATTATATTAAATTATATAGAAATAGGATTCTAATGTTTTAAATATCAAGTTCTCAGCCTATGTCTCCAGGTCCCCTAAAATAATTTCCTAATATTCATAGCTTTGTGGATTCTATAATTATTTAAAAAACCCCAAGCAACTAAACCTTATGACTTTCTACTTCTGTAACTGAGGTTCCTAAAGATATCCTAAATAGCCCTGTTACTAAAATTTTAACTGTAAATTTGAGAAGGGTGGACCTCATAACTTTATTCTTTTCACCTATTCATCCTTAGCCTGTTCTAGGTATACCCATCATTGTATTGTATTGTGAGGGATCAATGGTGCTTTTTAGGATATTATCAGTTCAGAGTGCATTTCTGCTTGAAAGAAAGATGAATGTGACAGATTCTGACTTCACAAAAATAAGCTTGTTTCAGACAACTTCATTATGTTAGGTCCCCTCTGATTTGTTATTCTTTGTGTGTCATAGAATAGGTAGCAAGACACCATGTAAAACTGTATTTGTCTTCCCAGCAATGCCAGAATCTGACTAATCTTGCCTCTTTAAAGATACATTTTTTGGGGTCCAATCCAACAAGCACAGATACCAGATACCAATAAACTTCTACCAAACCCAGTGAGTGCTGTAGCACTGCTAAATAAGAGGTGATTCATGTAACAAAATACAGAAATCAAAGAAATAATTTCCATGTAAAATGCAAATTTAAATGAGTCCCACAGCTACCAAAATTTTTCAGAAGTCTTTTTAAGAGTAATTGGAGCTGATGAAACTCTTGAGCTGTTCACAGAATGGGTCAGGTTGGAAGGGACCACTGTGCACAGTCTGGTCCAAGCCCCCTGCTCATGCAGGCTCATCCTAGGGCACAGGATCCCATCCAGGCACTTCTCAAATATGTTCCTCATTTGATCAACAAATTCTTATCTTCTTCTGTAAAGCATGTTCTTCCTGCGTGCTTGAGCTGACCAAGTTTCACCATCAGAAACACAGAGAGGAAAAGAGCAGGATCACTAAATACTAAGAGGGTCCTTGCTCCTGCTTTTCCCACCCTCAGTTATGTTATTTTCGATTTATGCATCTGTGACCCAAGAAATCAAATACTTAATTGTGCTTACAATGCAGAGGGAAATCCTCAACAGCATGTTGATATGAATTTTCTGATTGTACTTCAGAAGATGTTTAGCAGTTCTAAGTAAAAATAAACTCATGCATATTCTATGGTTCTTGAAACAGAATTTTAATGTATAGCTTAAGTAAAGATCAAGTGATATTTGTTACATGTTAGATTTATTTTCAGAAGTCAATCATAAATTTCTGTTTGGAGAAAAATTTCTTAAAAATGTAAATGGAGTAAGTTTAGAAGAAAGTATCAGAAGCTATTCCTCATTTAAAGATTGAATGGGATTTTTGTTTAATTTTGTAAATGCACCATGCTTTATTAAGCACAGTTAAATCCTGTTGCCATAGCAATCCATTCTCCACAGAATAAAACTCCTGTACTTTCCTGTTGTATTCCTTTATTTAGAGCTAGTTTCCTCCATTCTGATGCATTTCAGTTTGTATAAACCATAAAAGGAAAAAGTATTTAGTAAAAAAATTCTCAGGTTACTGTTCTTGATGACACAATGACACAGCACAGCAGTTTGTCTTCATGTTTTCTTTGGGAATGAGGGGATAGAAATATGAGACTTTGTTTGTTATTTGTTTTTCCTTGTAAAGTAAACATCCATTTAATAAGTAAAGGATAATAATTCAAGATTAAAATAACCAGAGGTAATGTGGATTGTAAAAAATCTCTGTGCTTTAATACAAGATTCGAAAAGATGTCTGGGAAAAGTTCTGAACTTCAATTGCCTTGGTCCCCCCCAAGTTACAGATGTCTTGTAGATGCACATTGAAATGTGTCCTTTGTATATTTTTAAAACAGGTAGTATAAAAGAAAGCAACTTGACTTGTATCCATGAATCTGATCACCACAAGACCACAACAGTCCTTATCTAAGTGCTCTATATGCAAACCTACATATGCATGTATCATACCACCTCATTATTTTCCGATAAAAATTCTATGTTTTTTACTTTCTACATTTAAGGAAACTGAGAAGAATCTGTTGTAATTCAGAGTCGTTGCCTGAATATGTAAATGATTTATGTGTCTTGTGATAAAGCTGTGTGTGTTAGTGGGTTACTCTTACACTGTAACTGACACTGAGTGCTGCATTATGAAATATCTTCTGCTTGAGAAGGGCTTGTCTCTGAGGAGGGGCATGGATTTTGTGTGGGTAGGTTTTGTATTTGGTTGTTTCTTTGCTAAATGTAAGACAGAAACAATAGCCTATTTTATCCTCATGAAATTAACTTCTTTTAGCCTTACTAGCCGTACCATGGAAATTTTTTGTGTTTTGTTGAAGATATACTACTTCCTCAACACCTGCTGGTCTAAATTACTTGGAGACACTGGGAATATACTTACTTTCACAGGTATTTCTAGTAACTAATTGCCTGTGAAAATTCATTTGGTTATTTTCAACTTGAAATGACAGGAAATGTTAGGAGAGCTGTAGGTGAGGTGTATTCCCAGCTCACCCACCTCTAAGTTTTAATTCTGTTGATTGAGTTTTAGCATATAGACTATATTGCTGCTCCACTGACTACTGTATCAATAATTAAATAATTCAGGTTTTATTTCTATATTAAATTAATTCTATGCTATATTGTATGTAATACTTATGGAATGGTATTCCATTTTATAGCAGGAAGAATTATTCTAGTAAATTGGGAGGAATGGCATGTGCTAGTCTGGACATCCATCTTTATCCCTTCAGTCCAAACCATAGTCTCGATTGTCAAAGCTCAATAGAACTGTTCATTTCCTGCCCTCCCCACTTCAAAGTCCTATAGGATTCAAATATTTTGTGGCCATATGTTCCACATCTTCAGATTTCACACAGTAACTTTTGAAAAATTAGCTTGTTAGCCAAGGTACTACCAGAGTACTACTGCAAAGAAGAGCCTCAAAATTGGACTAGTTTTGCCACTCATGATTCAAATTTTTCCCAATACAGCATTTAAAAGAAACATTTGATTTAGTAGAAGTTGGAGACTGTGGAATCACTGGTATTCCCTGTTTCGTGGCAACCAGACTTGATTCCATTATTTATAAATTTGTGCTACAAGATGTTGCACATCTTTAGCATTTATTTGTCCATACAGATACGCATAAATTGTCTATTTTCTGCAAGTATTCTTTCCTGATTTCATCTGTTAATTAAACCAGACATTTTAAAATTATAGTCTGGCTTAAATAATACAGCAAAGACTTATTTTTGTATGGTGTGCGTTCTGTCTGTATTTTCATTCTGAAGGTGTGTTGATTGCCTGAGTTTCGCTGCAAATTACCTGTTATTCATAGTGCAATGCCTAAGTAGACTTTTGTTGTTGTACTGGATTGGTATTTTGGAGGAACTTTTGCCATAAAAATAGAGTCATTCACTCTTTGAAAAGTAATCTGTAGGCATTTATTACTTCATCATCAATTTTTCACCCAGCAATTTTGGCTAAACTCTTTAGTCTCTATTCATCTATTGAAGAAGACAAGTTAGTCTTATCCCCAATTTTAAATACATATAAAAGTTTTCTCCAAAATGGATTGTTCATTGTGGCTACATATTTTCTTCATAAGAGAGTGTATAATATGTGCTACATCCAGGTGTGTGGGTTAATGTTGGAACTGCTGGTTTCAGCAGCACTTCAGTGCCAATGCAGACACCCATCACAGCTCACCTGCTTGTTTAGGTAAGTTCAGGGCACACTGGCTATTTTCCCACTGCTTTCTGTGGGAGCCTGGCCGGCACAAAAGGGCCAGGAAGCAGCTGTTGTACACTCTGGGCAGTTTTCCTGGAATGGCTGGCAGGTTAAGTCTATTGGTCTTTTCTGACCTAGGTTCTTACAGATCCCTTGTTCTTCACATCGCTTTCCAAGTCCCATTTTATCTTCGCCTTGCCTTTCCTAATCCTATCCCTACACATACAAACCGTATTCCAGCACTCTTCCCAGGCCACATGTCCCTGCTTCCACTGCACACTCCTTTTTTGTTACTTAATTTGAAGAACAGGTCCATGCTCACCCAGAATCCACATATCCAGAGAGAAGAAATGGTGAAGACAGCAGAGCAATGAAAAATATACTGTGTCATTGTCCTGTTCTGGATTCCAAATGGATTGCAGATCAGTCAAGATCAGCAATTTAAATCTTAAGAACAAAGATTTTGTGATGGTCCTGATTGAAATCTGATGACCATAACATCCAGTTCATTAATAAGCATTCCCACTTAGACACTCGCCTCCCTTTTCCCTCAGATACGTTTGTTTGTGAATTTTGCTTGAAATATTTTCTGTGTCTTTCCCTTTGTGTTGCGAAATACATTTACAATTAACAATACCTCCAATTTTTTATTTTTCAATCTTTTATTTTTGCTTTATCTATCTCTTTATATACATAGCCTGAAAATGGATTTTTGGAAGCTTTTCAGCACTCAAAGGTCTCATATTATCTGTTGGTTAATGTCTCTGATTTCTCTATTGATCTACTATCTTTTTTGTCTGCCTTTCGTTTTTAAGCTATCTCACAGAATATCTATCCCTTTCTTTTACTGGTTAGGCAACAATGAGAAAATTGTTCTCCAAAATAAGCACAATTGATGCTGTTTTTTGCTTGTAATTGCTTATTTGATCTGTCAGTCATCCCACCAATTTCAAACACAGAAATAAAAGTTGGACTAGAGAAAAATAGAATGAGGGTGAATACTCTTTAGCCTTCTACACAAGGCTATAAATACAAAGAGATTTCTGACTGTAACTTCTGTCATATCTTTGAATAATGCACTTTAAACACAATGGTTTTATGCATGATTTAGCAACTGAACGAAAAAAGGGCAGATTTGGAATATTAAAATGTTTAAAAGGCAAAAAATATCATTTTATTCAAAGAAAGAGCAAGTCTGTAAGGAAAAAGTTACAGATATTTTAAAGGAGGGAAATATATAAAAGGGAAATAGAAAGTTCTAGTGTCTCAAATTAAGTAGATACCATATTACCAATATTTTCTTGGTCATTTTTCCCAGAACAATTACATGTTTTGCACTTAATTAAGTGCAGGTGTAGTTTTCATATAGCTTTCGATTTTCTATAGATGATAAACTGAATGGGATTGCAATAACAGTAACAGAAACAGCTGTTAGAGCTCCAATTTGGGAGGAAAAACAACTGTACATCAAAAAACCGTGAGCCTGAAGACAGCTGGCTCCACATGTTTGCGGATGTAGAGAAATAAACTCCTCCAATTCAGGTGTGTCTGCACACCAAGTGTCAAACAGGATGGGTAACATTAAAAGAGATAGAGGACAAAGAAAATAATTATATACAAAATATCTGGAGCAATCATGACATTCACACCATGACACTATGTAACACTTATCATTCTTGTTCCCAATTTTCTTCCCTGTCATTTTGCTACCCTGTGTCATACCTAAAGTGACACTGTAGACTCCTTGACTGCAGAACCTCCGTCTTAAGTTATTTTGCAAACTTCCAGCAGTTCCCGGGGTACTGCATAACAATATGCCAGGTCTCATTAGTTTGCAGATGTATTTTGGTACAAGTAACAGTATGTCATTAGTTCTCTAACAAGGTTAGTCAAAACCGGTGGTTTTTCCCCATTATTTCCTGTTACCTTCTCCTCTCTCTAAATCTGTGTACACATGGACTTCCATGCAGATGCCTCTTCGTTAGAACTCAGTCATGCATATATGTTAAAATATAGTTTCAGGGTATAACTGGACAGTATTTATTTATTTTTTGTATTTCAGTGTAGCTTATGCTTAAAAAGAAGCATAGGTGCTCAGAATCTCAAAGGATGTTTTCAGAAATTCAGCCTGTTTATGCTAAACTCAGGCAAAACTTATGATGAAATCAGGGTAGCTACAGCCTGTAAACCCATGAAGGTCTGCTGTTTGTAAGGTATCAGAGCTCAGCTGATGGCTCAGTGGGAATTGACCTTGTGTGGTGCAGGGATTCTTCATCTCTCATTGGCTTCAGAGAGTTGAAAGGTGCTCAGTGCATGATGGCAGGGAGCAGCAGAATTTTAAATGTCCAAATCACTGAGTATCCAAATATTAAGACTGAGTAACAGTAGGTGTTATACCTGCCTACCAAAATGGGCAGCTGTGGTTTCTCTTATCTCTATTTCATCATCTTACAGAAAAAAAGTATTTTGGGGGCCTTTGTAATATTTTTTATTATACTGAAATTACGGAGTAACTCCATATGTGTTTACATATTGAAGAGACTGGATCTGAATATTAAATGATGGATGGAAAAAGTGGAAACTAGTTGCTAGCATCCTGTTATTAGGTGTTTTTCAATATATTTTGAAACTGCACCCCATAATAAAAGAGATCTCACAAAGTTCTAATCATTTATTTACTTAACTGCATATGGGAGGACTACTTTCATTAGAAATTATTGGCATAATGATGTTCTGACAGTTTTGCAAAATCACTGTTTGACATTAGATTGGTTCATATATCTGGAAATTTCCTTTGCTGGTATTTCCCTACAGATTCTGGATAATTCTGAATTTTCAAAAATTTGAAATAAATAAGCCACAGCCTTTAGCTTTTTTTTGTAATCAATTTGCTCTCATCTGCAAACAGCACATTTTCTTCCTAGGAGCATCTGTTTTAAAAAGTAAATTTAGTTGTTTGTGTGACAAAAGGGTTGGTGCACTTGCTTCCTTTATACTCAGATATACCCCAATACTAGTGGAATATGTTCTCCTACAAGAGATGGAGAATATACTATTTGGTGACCTAAATAACACAAATTAAATTGTATTTTGCAGTACACCAACTATTTTGTATGACTATATTGTCTCTATCTTCCACTTTGAGGACAGATTTACAGGTAAGTTAAATCCAAAATCAGAAGGAATAATTATTATTGATACTCATTGTATTCAGTGACTGCTAAAGGGCTTTCAAACCTGGACCCATTAGCAGATTTAATTTAGACATGCAAAAGTTATTTGTCACTCTGTTAAGCTCCACAATTCCCTTGGTAACTATTAAAGCAAGAGAGGAGCTGCCAGAAGGTTCAGTGCTTCCATCTTAAATACCCAAAGAGGAATCATAGGCCAGCTCAGTCAACCTATTTCAAGATGACTAAATTTAGGTGATAGAAATGCCCTTCCTTTGTTAATCTATGTTTGTTTAAAATAAGAAAAAGAAAAAAAAAAGCCTTGAAGATTGACTTCAATGGAACAAGAACTGTGTCCAGTGAGCTAGATCACTGGATCACTGGAGCTGGGTTTTAAAATTTGTTTTAATTAGATATTAACTGATTCTCACTATCTGACTGTAGAACTCTATAGTTAGTAGAATTTTGTCATTAAGAACTTCATCAAAGGCTTTCTAAAAATATAAATCAGTAATGTCATCTGCTGTTAAAAATTGTAAGTTCCACTATAATATCCACAAAGCTAGTTGGGTAGAATTTTCCCTGTGCTGTACTATGCTAGTTATCCCTTATTAAATTATTGCTATCCCTTAGAGGCATGCTCTGAAATACCTCCTACCTACTTATTTTTTCAACACTGTTTCACATTGCTAATTACCTGGATTTTTCCAGGTGACACCTGACCTAAATTTTTAGGAGTAAAAATAGTGTTTTCCAATTTTTTAATAAAAAGCTTGTGCTTTTCTTCTGATTAACATGAGATTTTATGTTCTGTATGATGAAACAGCCTCAAAACATGCATGAAACATAGATTGTATCTTCTCAGACTCTTCATGGTTCAAACTGGAAGGCAAAGAATAATAAAAGAAGGGGCAAAGAATGAATTTTTGAAGTCAACTTGCCTACAGTTTATGCAGGGTCTGAAACAGCTCACAGAACTCAGAATCGTTTAGAAGACAGTTTTCATGGTTGTGAATTGCTGAAGTGTAGTATAATCTGTTTTGTAGTCCTCAGACCAAGTTCACCCAGTGATGTTCCTCACATGCTGAACAGGTAAACAGGTAATGGTAAGTCCAGTACTCTGACAGAAACATCCTCCAGTTATTCCTGTAAGAACAATTTTCTTTCCTGTTTCCAAAGACGTTAGAGAGTGTGATGAAAATTTGCTTTAAAAACACATGGCATGGATAGACTTTTGCCCCATGAATGAAAGCCTCTAAATCCAGAGCCACAACACAAACACTTTGCTGAAAGATGAGGAGCTCCTGATTCTCCATCCCTCTGTCAAGAGAAATCATAGAAATTTTGGCTTGGAAGGGACCTTAAAGATCAAATAGTTCCAGTGCCATGGGCAGGGACAGCCTCCACTAGACCAGGTTGCTCAAAGCCCCATCCAACCTGGCCTGGAACACTTCCAGAGGTGGGGAACCCACAGCTTCTCTGGGCAACCTGTCCCAGTGCCTCACCATCCTCACAGTAAAAGATTTCTTCCTTAGATATAACTTAAATCTCCCTCTCTCAATTTAAAGCCACTTTCCCTTGCCCTATGACTAAATAATACAGTTTTTCTCCAGCTCTTTTGTAGGTCATCTTAAGGAACTGGAAGGAGCTCCAAGGTCTCCCTGCAGCCTTCTCTTTCCCAGAACAGACCCAGCTCTCCCAGGCTGTTTTCACAGGATGGAGCTGCAGCCCTTTGATCATCTCTGTGGCCTCCTCTGCGCTCACTGGGAAGAATGCTGGAGGTATGAAAATGACAATTTTCTAATTCAGTAACTTCTTGTTCCTAGTACTTCACCTTCAGAGTTCTATAGACAATTCACTAAGTGCTCTAGACAATGTTGATCAAGAAAGTTACGTGGAAAAAGAATTAACCAGAACTCATACTTTACATCTTGCAAGTCTTAAATGGCTTAGTGTAGAGTGCCAGGGAATAGTGGTTTGCTGTTTTGGAAAATACATTTTTCTTCCAGTGTAAAGTAATCAACGGTGTCTAAGTACACTTCAAAATCTGCTGTGTGATCAAGGACAAGAGATTGAAGTGAGATCTTTACAAGTGAATAATGTTGCTCTGTGCCATTATTAATGATGGTCTTTAAGCAATGCTTCATGTTTGTAAAAAATTTTAAAAAATAATTGTCACCACTTTAAAATGATAAAATTTATAAATTGATGCAATGTCAATTCTGGTAATAAAACTACTTTTATTCTCAATATTATAAAAATATTAATTTTTGTAAAATGTTTTAAATTTATTCTCTATTTTAGGAATAGATTAATTAATTTTATATTTTTTACTACAATTTTAGTCTTTATCCTTGCTCTGGATGTTTTATTCCATAGTTGGTCAAAACACTCAGAAAAATACATCACCTTATCAAAAAAAGGGAACTTTCTATTTTCATGAAGGGGATGAAACTACTTACTCTCATCTTCACTGGAGAGATTTACAGAGAATATTCCTAAAGGAATTGTATTTGTATAATCTGATTTGAGCAGAAGTTACCTCAGCAGCATCCTATTTTCCTTTCAGTATCACTCTGTTTAGATCAACTACATAGGGTTTTATAGATGGTGTTATGGGGGTTTGGAAGTCAATCATTATCACTAAAAGGACTTTAAGACTCTGACAGGTTATTTTGCCAATACCTGCATTACTCTGCATCCCTTGTGAATTGTGGGCTGGCCAGGGGACAGGGATCCTGCAATGGGAAAAAGTTAAGTGACACCAAATTGATTGGCCCAGTGCTTACACATCCTTCTTACTCTCATCGGTCTTATCACTGTTGTATTGGCATTGCGAAATTGTGGTCACCCAAAGGTTGCTTGAATTGAATCATGAGATTACAAAAACTAACCCAAGATCAGAAAGGACAAATATGTTCAAATTTTTGAGCTGAGCCATCTGGTCTCAGAGCTGTAACTGATTTAATAGAAAAGTCTTTTTTGCTTAGGTAGGACCAGAGGCTCGTTGCAGGGCATGTAAACATCATATTGTTTAATTTATGACATCACAAGTTATCGGTTTTTGGCAGATTTAGTAAGATCTCAAAGTAAATAAATAAATACTTCTGGTTAGTCAAGTAAAATTCAAAAAAAAGAAAGAAAAACATCACAGACTGCCCTGAGTTTTTCTTTATTCATTTCCAAGCACCATTTAGTTCAACACAGGAGAGAAATTAATTTTCTGAGAAGAATTAAAATAGTCTAGATGACAAAATCAGGATGTAAGCCTCAAACAATAAAGAGAGGTCACCTGGGAAAATGATCAAGGTAGCCATTTTTTCCCAGCTCAGTGAGAGATTCCTTGATGCACATGTTTTTGGAGTTTACAGTTGAAAAAAAATGAGTGTAATATTTATTTACACAGTGATGTTTAGTTGTAGAAATACTTATGAGTGGAGCAACCTTATTGTTACTTTAATATGCTTTACGAGAACTATATGTCCTAAATAAATGTATATCCTCTTCTTAGAAAAAATCCAAATGATACAAGTTAAAGATATTAACACAACATTTTGCAAAAAGATAACTCATGTTGTATCATTTATTTTTCATGAGTTACAAATGACCACATTACTCACAAGTGATTGAGCAAAACAGAACTGGAAGTGACTTAGGAAAAATTATCAGTAGAAATAAATATCTTATACAGAGTCAGTCTGCTCTACAAGTTCTCTTTATGGAACACCAATTTTCATTGATGGACTGTAATATTTTATATTAAGTGCTGAAGCATTATTAGCATCACATCATTGACAGGTGGCATTGACAGCAGTTTCGAAGTAATAAGCAGGCTTGTGAAGGTAAGGAGAGGGTTGTGTTGTGCTTTTTTACCCTTTCTCTTGAAACTATTACTACTAACACAAGCAAAGACAGACAAGAAGGAGGAGAAAACAAATTGTTCGTAATTTTTGTAAATGCGTTATCAAACAGCACAGAGATCCTGTTTCCCGTAATTTTCAGACAACCCTCTATCAAATACAGAGGAAATGGTGGAGCCAGAGGAGAAGTTGGCAATGAATTTAGAAGAGTTTTTCATCCTATTTGCTGTAGAATTTGCAAGTAAAGATAATAAAATTATAGGTTCATTGTAGAGAGCTGAATTGACTTTGTGTAATCTCCTACTCCTACAGTGTTTTATTAATACCAAAGTGTGAGTGAATGTGGGTAGAGAGGCCAGCTTTACTTTGACCAGTGCAATAACTGGGGGTGTGGATTGCTAAAAACAGAAGGGTTAAAAAAAGGGGAAAATTTATTAAAGCTGGAGAAAGTTGACTTTTGGAGAGGCATGACTAAAATGAACTTATTCTGTATTGCTTCCTAAAGATGAAGTGACTTAATTATGATGTAGAAATAAAAAAAAAAATTAAAAAAAAAAATTGCTAGGTGTTAAAAGACTATTTAAGCTAGCAATAAAAAAATAAACACTCCTGGCTAGAAGCTGAAACTGAATGAATTCTAATGAGAAATAAGGCACAATTTTGCTGCAGCAATAGTTATTTAAGCTTCAGAGCAAAAAGCCAAGGGCAATGTGACTCTCCATCTCTCTGCCTTCAGATCAAGAGTGGATGTTTTTCTGTAAGGTGTTTAACATAAACTACTAAGCTGAGTAGAACTGAAAATGAAATCTAATGACCTATGACATACAGGGTCAGAATAGATGATCTAATGGATCCTTCCTGTCTTGAGCTATATGAAAAAGTTAATGGAGCTGAACCATTTTACAGAGATGAAGAATCTGTCTTTCGTGTCCATTACTCAGCACATTTTTTTCCTATGTTTTCGACTGGTCTGTGTAAGTAGATTGTAGAAATGGTGTTCCTTTGAAGATTTTTAGTCCATGTATTACCGTACTGAAACACAGACAGCTATCAACTTCTCACATTGAATTTATTTTTCAAGAATATTTCAGTTTTCTGAAAGTATTAATGCCATGCTCATCACTATCTAATGCCAAACAAATATGCTCGACAATAGGGTCTTTGCTCTCAACATGTTTTTGTGTCTCTAATTAATTCAGATCTAATCATTTACTACATCTTCATTCTCATATTTCTCCTCCTCTGTGTCTCTGAGGTTTTTGGTAATTAGAGGGTTGAAATTACAAATTCACGGTCTTAGGGGGTTTTTACCTTCTTTTTCTTGCCTCATTTTTAAGCAGAATTTTATTCTCACCTCTCTTCTTGCCCTGGAGGTCTCTATGACATCCCTTGTGCTTCTGTCCTTATTCTTTTTCCTGTCTAGTAGCTTAATCCCAGATTGATTCATTATATTTCTCCGAGGCTCACTATAGCAATTTTTCAGATCTGATTTTTCTCCTGATACACACAGCTCTACTTTCCCCCAGTCTCTTTCATGTTTTTGTCTTCCAGAAAGTCTGGAAGCCCTGTGTTTAGAATTAATATTCTTTCTTGGGAATAAATCATGTTTCTCATGTAAGTACTACACTGCCATGCATTTGATTACCAGATGTTCACATTTTGAATATCATATTTCTGTAATGGCATCTCCAGAAACAGTATCCTGGTTACACACGGGATGTAGAGGCACCCCATGAATATTTTATAATTCTACTCATGGAAGATTATACCAAAGTGTCTTTCATAGATAAGTTACATGGTGAATCAGTTGTCCCATTGTTAAGGAAGTCCTTTTTAAGAATTACTGTTGGTTCTATTACAGCTAAGCCTCCAGTCTCAGTGCTACAGCATAAGTAATCATGCACCCTTTTCCTTTTTATGATAGTTGCATAAAAAAGGAGACTTCTTGCCACTGTTCTGGTCAGGATCTGAACTTCATGAAGTACAGTGGGACTTCTAGTTATGATTAGTTGAATTTTGCAAGAGTGACTGGACTAGTGAGTCCTTTTAATTTAGTACCATAACTTTAATAGTGGGCAGTGTCAGAAGTTTCATTAGAGAGTTAAACAGTTGTTCGAAAGGGATTTTTTTTTAAAAAATGTTCAGCATGACTTACTTCTTGGCATGAAGCATATCTACTATCTATAAATTAATATTTCTTTTTGTTTTTTGTGTAATTCTCTTACTTTTCCTGATGGCTTTTAAAAAAGGCTCTTCCATTAATTGGATTCACCTTTGAAGTTTGTGTAGAAGGTATGAACAGACATGCATATCCCAAACCCAAGTATGTTTAAATTATTTCCTGTCTCCAACAGTTAAGCAGGTACACGTCTCTCCCAGAATCTAATTATTGTATATGACATGAGAAATTTTTGATGATTTTTTACTGATTTTTTTCTTACTGAAAAACTCAATTATTTAAAATTGTAGCAGATTTAATTCTACTTATTCTCTTCTCTTCAGCTGAATAATTTCAAAGCCTTGGTTCTCTTAGGTTTTAGGTTATATGTACTTCTAACACTTCTATCAATTGACAAACATTTCTAAATGTGTATTTGGAATGAAAAATTTAGTAGCTAATGCTTTCAAACAGTAAAACTTTAACATCATGGTACCTTGGCTCTGGGGTAGCCTGCACCAATAGACTGAGAGAAACAACATTTCTAAGAAATTATTTATTCTGGTCCTTCTTTTAGAATATTTGGATTTGAGGGAAAATTCAGCTTATAACCTGACTGTCAAGTAGAAAGTAAACTTTAGATAAACTTTAGATGTGAGCTGGAGCCATTGTGGTTTCCTCTTAATGGCTAACAGTTCATTAGTCACTTGTTATCAGTTACAATGGCTAACACTTGAATGCCAGTGGGGAGGAAAACATAATTTTCTTGCCTCTAATACTGAAACTACTTTCACTTGGCAGGATTTTGGATAGTGGGGTGCTTTTCATTTTTGCTAAAATGTCTACCAGTTTTGACATTTTAAACAAAATTAGTTCATACACTAAAATGTTGAGGGAAGAGGTCTTGGTGGAAATGTTTTTATGGAAACCAAAATAAATGCTGAATTAAAAATTACAATATTAACAAAAACTGTATATCTAACAGAAAATACTGGAAACATGGGCAGTTTTAATTAACTGGGGGATGATGGGGGTGGCGAATGGGTAGTATTAGAATGTAGACCCTGAAAACCCTTACATATATAGTGGCCACAGAGACAGAAAAAAAATTTACAAGTTTGAAATATTCAAAGTTCACCTCTATTAACATACTTGTCGGGTTATGCAAGCTAAGCTTGTCTTCTTTCTCAGTCATTTTGATACAACTGTAAATCTGAGAGGCTGAGGCACACATGATAATCCAGTTCTTAGAGAAACACCATTTGCTTGGAAAACAATGAGAGGAATTCCATTGCTAAGATATAACACCAAAACCTGAAATCCTGTGTAAAATGCTTATTCTTCAGTCATTTGCATATGTAATTGTAAATGTACAGCAAGGGTGAAATTATGCAGTGAAATATATGCTCAAAAGGAAATCCCATTAAACACTTACTAAAAGTTCTTAGCATTTGCTTTACTTCCTTAGTTATTGGCTATCAAGTTGATATTTTTATAGAATTGTGTGTCACGACCATGGGTTCTTACTCCTTTTTGGTAATATTTTTCTTCTAGCTATCTCTTGGGGGTTTTTTCCAGGTGCATTACTTTACATTTATCTATAGAAAATTTCTTCCACTATGAGAATTTGTAGTCAAATCCTTCTTCCATAAATCAGGGCAATTCATGACAGTGAAGGCTATTTGAAGCATGTGCTATAATGTTTCCTTAGGAGTACAACTTCTGGGGGAGTAGTAGAGTTCAGAGGCAGCTCTTTTCTGCAGCAGGTTTTCCATCTCTGACAATGAGCAGTCATACAGATTTTATATTTACTTTAGAGCAGTAAAGTAACTCTTGAAATGGAGCAAGTACCACGGGGATGCTGATGCGGAGCCTGAGATTCTGCCCATTTTTTTTTGCCTTTTTTTTTAATTTTAAAAAATGTACATGAAAAGTACTATTTTCAGCATTTCCTTTTAATTTATAGCAATTCTTCACCAGGATAATAAATACCAAATTATTTACTTCAGAGGATTAAGAGGATTATTTAGTTAATGTTTAAAAAGCACTTTGAAGATAAAAAGCACTATTGAGCTGCTTAGGACTTACTGAATAGTTAATTATCTAAAGGTCCCATTCTCCCCCCTACAGGTTATTTCTACATAGGGGAGAGTAAACTCTGAGCTTCATATCATGACTTTCAAAGCCAGGCTTTTTAAATCTTATTGGTTTCAAAATTTACTTTTTTTTTTTTCCAGTGGCCTGAATCTGATTCCTTTGAAGTCAATGGCAAAAGTCCAACACTGAAAAACAACCCACTAGAGCATAATGTAGCTGTTCAGAATAAACAAGTTGAAACAATGGTTAGAGCCCCTGCCAATATTATTTATATTTTGTCTCAGTGTGTGTACGTATAGGTTCATATATACATTTACACGTGCATACATAGGTATATGAACACAGAGTGGTTTGAAGACAAATGAGACAGATTTTTTAATTTGGGACTTTAAGCATGTGGGACTCATTTCTTCATGAAGAGAAGCTTTTAGAGAGACATGCTGACCTTGCTGTGACTTTCTACGTGCAAAATGCATCTCATTGCAAGACCTCAAAGCACAAAAGATGTATTCTTTTGTAATAGGGGTAGGAAAATATTAAGAAGTCTTCACCAGGTGCCTGCTCTTGGGACTCCTCACAACTGACCCAGACACCTCATACAAAGAAATGGAGAAGGAAAGAGTTTCTGAACTCAACATTCAGTCAGCCCTTATCCATGATAGAGTGATTGAAATTACTAATCCTATTCAGTCTTAGCTGTTAAAACTGCTTAATTCCTTCAGTGTTAGCTGTTAAAACTAGCAAAAGTAACCAATGTAAGGTAAATGTTACTCTCTGCTGAGGACAGGAACCTCCCTTTGAAGTAGGTAGCCTGGAACAAACTGTTGCACACATATCAGATCTTTACTGTAGAAGACATCAGTACCCAAACACCAATGCATATATTTAATTTTGCAAATATTAAATACCTCTTGATTCTGATGTGACTGATTAGGACTTGGATGTCAAGTATTTCTTAATACTTGCATAATTATGGCCTAAATTTATAAATATATGCCATTTAAGAAAAAGTCGTGAGAGTTATATATTTAACTGAAGTTCATAATTGATTCCTCCCTAAGACAAAGAACACTATGTCAACCTGAACTCATTTAAATTTGACCTTTTAATGTGCTACAGCAGCATACTATCTTATGATTTTAGCTGTGTTGGCTCTTAAATCAGGGTCTAGATGTAAAAGGTCATACTGAATTCTTGAGTTGAATTTTTAACAAGGACAACTCCTAAGTTTTTTGTGATTAATACCAAGAACATGTAGGGATTACTAGAGGAAAGAATAAAAGAGTGAGAAGACATTTGATTAACAAATTGCTTTCTGTATACCCTATTCTGTTTGCAAACACAGACTAATCGGATGACATGAAGCCCAGCTAAAGAAATTACAGTTAAACACAATGCTATGAAATAAAAAATGAGCTGATCTTTATAGTTAGAATGTAAATCTTCAGTTAAAAAAAGGATGTTTGGCCCACATGTGTCAGACATTTCCAAAGTGCAGAGGTAATTATAAGTTTATGGCTTTATGCTTCTAAGATAATCCTCTCCCACAGGATCTCATGAAAAATGTGTATGTTTACAGGAAATTGTGAAAGTAGTGAGTCATCTTTTCAATAATTAACACAGGATAATTTCTTGAAAAACAAGATCAGCAGGGTTTTTTATTCTCATTATAAAGAATTTTGATTAGCTACTTTTGGATATGCTCAGAACAAGGAGAATTTTCAAAGTAGTATCTAAGTGACATTTGCTTTTTGGTAATACACTTTTACCACTAGTTTCTCCAGTTCTCTAAACCCTAACCTTGTATCTGTCACTAGGATCTGTTAAAACTTAATTTCTGACTGATACTGGGAGCACAGGATGTTCCAATATGTGGAAATGGTTCAGGTTTCTCCAGTTCAGTAGGTTATAGAGTTTTTCATAAACACAATTATAGAGATTGAAGGCAAGGGCTTGTCAATGGCTTCTGAAAAGCGATAAAAACCTGAATTGTCTGCTCTATCCTCAAACATTGCAGAAAGGAATGGAATGATGTCACACTAAACATTATGACTTTGCTAAGTTGAATGTAAGTAGAGCAACAAATGAGCTGTGTCAGAAAAATTTCGCACACATACTAACCAACACGCACTACTAACCAACCTTAATTACCAGCCCAGTGAGTTGGAACAGTGAAGTCCAGGGGACTGTGGCACTGCCTCTGACCAAGTCTCTGTGCCAAGCCCTTGGCAGAGGCTCAGCACCAATTCATAAGCAGTTCCACCTCAGGCACTCTGCTTCTACAGTTGTAGGATGTCCACACAGCATTCTGCCCAGCCTCTAGTACCAAGTGTCTTTATCGCCAAATATTGATGCAATCAGATCACAGCACTCCCTTCCAGTGGTTTCAGGTACCATTCCCTGTCAGTTTTGCTCCATGGTCCACACCAAGGCTCAGATCCTCTTCGTGTCTCAGGTGTGGCTCACTGTGCTTAGGCCTTGTTTGTAGGGTCACAGCTCATTATAATGAGCCACTCAGTCCTTGGTTAAGGCAAGGCCATGATGTTGCCATGTGAAATGAAGGACATTGTCTATGACCCTCCACTCAAAGTAAGCATTTATTCCTGTCAGATGATAGTTTGTGAAACTCTGGGATGGTTTTCCACTTCATATTTCTGCATACTAAATGCTGGAGCTGCCTGCGGATGGTCTAGTTTGTGATGTAAATTGCAAGACCTGGGTTCCTCCAGTTCACATCTGAAACCACAGCTCCGGGGGAAACAGGAATAATGTATAAGCAATATAGAGAGGATGTAATTTTTCTTTGGCTGCATCTCCTGTTGCAGGAACTGCAAGAAGAAAGGGCATAGAGTCATCACAGCACATAAAACATAACTCCAGGATATTGTTATAATGATGTAGAAATATAATGAACTCTTTCAAGTATTTCTTATAGACAGCCCCGTAGAACCTAACATTATTTTCATAATGAAGAAAATTCAGGAGCTTTATTGCTAAAAAATAGAGCAAGTTCTTGCAAATGCTCAAACAGAACATGATGTCCAGCATAATGAGTATGCTAAATGAATAGCCACGGGATACAGAAATTGTTCTACAAGTCTTCTCCATTAATCTTTTAAGAGAATGAGAATCTGCTGCAACATTGGAATTTTGTTTTGGTGCTTGCTAATTTAAAGCTTTATTGTAGTCTTCATTTCATTCAGAGCTTGCAAATAGTAGCTGATGAAATTTGACCTCATAGACAGAGAGTAAAATAAATTATATCCGTACTCATCAATTAAAAAATCAAAATCTATCAGCACACATTTTAAATGTATATAAAGAATACATTTCTGACCTGTAGAAGTATTTTAAATTCATGCATTGACCTGTATGACCTTTTTATCAATATACCCCACATGAATAATGCAGCCACCCCAAACTCATGCCATTAAAAATTGTAGCAGTTGTCTGACATGCACAAGCAATGTTACACCAGAGATCTATTTGGCCCAGAGCATTCCATTAAAACAGAAAGTGAGTTTCAAATGTACATGTTAAAATGAAACATCAGCTATAATGAGAAAGGAAGCAGAACAGAGTGGGCTTTAGTTATTAGTGTGCATTTTCCTTTTGAGAAAATTTTGCCACACTTGTACAATACCTAATGCCATTCCATATTTGAAGTATAATCAATCCACATTTTATTTTGCTTTTAAAATTCCTCTATGAAAGGTATAAGGCAATCAATGTGCTGTGCTCTAGAGAGATGTTGGTATTATTTGAGTTTCTATTGCTGTTTAATATTTAGTTTTCGATAAAGCCTTGATTATAGTCCATTGTATTAGGGTACCATAGAAGTTCTGAGGAAAATGTGTCCCCCAATCAAAATGTTCAGCATTTCTGTTTGAGTTTTGAAGCTTTGGTAAGCTTAGAAAAAGACAGGTAAAACCCAACAGAATGGACTGGTTATTACTTGTTACTCATATGTTGTCTCAGACTGACATCAGTCCACCATCTTTACATTCTTGTATCAGTTCATACAGCAGGATACTAAACCTTAGGATACCTAAGAAATCATGTGGTACACTGGTATTTCTGAATCTCAGCAATTATTGATAAATTTATTCCAGAAAACGAATACCTACATTTATGCACTGCTCCCCATGGTAAGCTTATTAATAGGAGGCAGCCAATGTTTCACACCTTGCCAGCTTTAAGGACATTTGTGTTAGAGATGATGTCATTGTACACATCCTGTACATGTACATGTAATGGCATCACAATTTTATGTTAAGACTAAATTTTTAATCTACTCAATTGGCATTGACTGAAACAAAATTATTTTTTCATTTTCTTGCTTCATTCTTCAAACTGGAGCATAATAACCAATTTTTTCATAATCTGAGAGAAACAGGGCAGATTTTACATAGCAAAACAATACAAATGTTTAATAGTTCAGATTAATATAGAATTTTGTAACGAAGTGGTAAACAGGGATTTGGAAGAGGAATGGTGAGAGGTCTCTTACTAACATTTTAATACACTTGAATTTATGAAAGTTTCCATCATGTATAATTACTCTATTTACAGGAGCATTTCCTGACATAGAAAAGGGCTATACTTAGTAACAGCCAGCCTGCCTCGTTTTTCAGCATTCCTGCTTTTCTTGGAGGTCATTTTTAATAACTGTGTACAAGCACCTGAAAAATCAGGTGCATAAATTAACTACCAATTAAGATAACACAAAAAAATAGAAAGAGGAAAATGTAATTGCTAGTTTCTATATAGAAGTCCACTCATTATCATGTGGAATGTGTGAGTGTTCATCTTGCGGATGTTTATCACGTAGCAATTACTGAGGCACACAAGAAAAGTCATTGTGTTGCAGTCCTGAAACTGCATATAACATGAAGCAAAAGAACCTGCTCTTAAATTTATATGTCAGTGCTTAATGTTGAAAGGGTGTTATCATGATTTAATATAGCAAGTGCTTAATTATTTCTGTGTAACATTTCCCCACATTTGATATCGCTGTCTGTCTGGAGTGGCTGTTGACCTAGTTTTCAATTAATTGCAATGAGAATAAAAAAAATGCCTTTAAAGCAGTGACTTTTTCTTTACTGGATTACACATGACAACTGAAATTGTGAATTCATAATTGATAAACTTTGTTCCCACTATCAATAGTGAACTGGCATTATTACAAAAAATCTTACAAAGTACTAATGGCATCAAAAAACATACAGAATATAGAGATTCTATGATTCTGTAAACAACAAGTATGCTTTTCCAGTAGACAGCATTTTAATTTTTCTTTTAATATTTCAGGTAGGTTTACTCCTTGCTTAAAATTCAACTACTAGAATAGGAAAAAGAAGGCAATCTGGTAATGACAATGTCCCTTTTACATAATAAGCTTTGGTTCAGTTCTTCAGTTATCTTTTATCTTAACTCATCTACCTTAATCTTACATATCTTAACTCCCACTGAAAACTAGGAGAATTTATGTACCTAAATCCCTCTGTAAATATGATGCCTAGAAGTAAGAACCCTACTCAAAAATGTTGAAGACCTAAAACTGAGGTTTTCCACTGCCTGAGGGGATTCAAGCCAAGTACTCTCAGAGGCTGAGTTGGTCCTGCCTACATGCAGAGTCAAAATACCACTCACCCATATGTAGAATTTAGCTACTATCAAATGACATAATGGTTTTAGAGCTTTATATGTTTAATCAATTTTATTACAGTGGTTCAAGGATTTTAATGCTAACAAGACTCACAGATGGAAACTAAAATCCACAGATGGTAAATACTCCCAAGTACCTGTGACTTCTCCATTGTGCATCCAAGTATGATTCCGTCTACTTTTAAAACAGTTTTATTCTTTTTTTCTTTTCCAGAAACACCTCTCAAAGTAAACATTAAAAAAACAAATGACTAGCAATTGTTGCTAGGTTGTTGCTGACACTTCAGAATACAGGATGACTGCATACAATTTAAGTAACATGCAGACTGTAACTTATAGCATTAGAGACATTTACTGTATGCTTTTTTATTTTCAGCACTGTAATAGCTGTGGACTGCATTCAGCACCTGCTGATAAAATTAGCCTCAGCTAACTGTATGTTAGCTATCTCTCTCCATTTCATTATTCACCACCATTTGTTGCTGATTTCTACACTGTTAGCACCACATGAATCACCTTAAGGAAATTTAATCAGCCAAGTTCTTCTGTCACTTAATCCTGGTCAACTTAGGCTGCCCTGGTATTAAGTGAATGTGTAATGTAGCTCAATGGATGAAAATTAAAAGAGATCATGTTGTAATATAAATTGCATTCTTATTATTTGTATTTCAAGTTGATTGCCCTTTAGTAAGTTTCTGTCCTGAATAGCTCCCTTTGGTGACAAGGGGTAACAATGGCTTTTAGCAGCTGTTAGTGTGACACAGCTCATAGGGACCACCCTCTGCTAACTCTCAGACCTGTTATTATTTTCCATAAAGCTGCTTTTAAATATGCCAGTCAAGACTGACAGTGTTGTCATGGTCAGCCTTGGACAGTCCTCTATCTGCAAATACATAAGAAATATTCAGGATTTTTATTTTTTTTTTTTAATGTATTTTTCTTTTTATTCACAGTGTTTTCCCTATTTCTGGATAAAAGAAAGGCTGAAGACAGAAATATGTGAGAAGATCAAGGAAGATGCAAAGTGGGCTGGAATTCTGCACAGGCCAGTAAAATTATAAGATCTCATATGATTAATCTTGTGTGTAAGACTTGATTTGCTAATGTGAGAGGTTTTCTATGAATTTGTTTTTCTGTTCCAAAGCTCTCAGTCAGCTTTTGGCATTGGGCAGATGACCAGCACCTTCATTGCATTTTTTTGATCACATATCAGGACCCAGGATATTAGAGTAGTTTTGTGGGGTTTCCCAGTATCTTTAAGAACACACTTCTGATAGTTTTTTGTAAACAGAAGAGAAAAATGTCTATTTTATTTTCACATCAGTTTTTTTTGCACAGGTAATGCTCTCTGCTTAAGGTTTTTGTGATTTTTTTTTTTTTAATAGTTAATCTTGGCCCTTCTGGTGTCTTTGCTTCATATAAATACAAGGGCAAGACCTATATTTGTTTTCATTACAGGAGGTACAGAATTCTCTTCACTCAAGAGTGATGATTTTCACCTCTATGCCTTTACATGCATTAGTGAAGAAAACAATGTTTAGAAGGAGAAAAAAGAATGAGGAAAACCTGTGTTATGCTACTCATTCTTCATCTCCAGATGGTAGAATACAACAAATTGTGTGAATTCAGATGATAAATCTCAAAAAGAAGAGTTTCCTTACTATTTATGCCTTTTTATAATGTCACAAAAGCAGATGTGATGTATACCAAGAACAAGGGTACAGGCCACAGAAGCCGCAGTTGCAAGTAGATATTGTCTGTAGTTTCCTCAGGTATCCTCACAGTTTATTAGGAAGTCATTAGCTAACTGGAAGCAGAAAGGCACTTGCTTCTCCCTGTGCCTTTTCTATCTGAGAGTTCCTAGAAGGGGAAATCTGGCATCTCTGGATACCACATCTAGGATAAGGTTTATTAAAGTTTTCCATGAGAACTATCAAAACACGAAACATCTGTAGGTTTTGAAAGATGTATTGCATGCAGAAGCTGATTTGTATGTTATGCACATAAATTTAAAGATAAATGATGCTTCTCCCCCCAAGTGGAAAATCCTCTGGAAACTTTGGAGCAGCAGTTAGATGAGCTTGCATCCTTCACTCTGAAGGAAACTAAATGAAGTCACACATCCAGCTATACAGATATACTGCTGAGCAGCAGCCAGCGAGAGAACAGAGTTTGCTGACAAGAAATGAATAACAACAGAAGGTAAAAATCCCAAGCAGCACTAATGGTGCTCAAATAATCTTTTGTGAAACAGAAACACTGTAAGTTAGGATCCTGAACTTTGAGGTTTGCAGTTTTTCAACTGTACAATATAAGAAAACTTTACAGCATTATGTGGAAATTAAAATAGGTATTCCATAAGTTGTCTTCTTAAAAAATTATAACATTGGATTCTTCTTATGCAAAATGCTTCACATTTTATACCCACTTTTGCATTTTATACTTTGAATTTTCAATTCAACAAAACCAAGTAATACCACAACAGCCAAGTATTTTAAACATTACGTATATCAAAATCAAGTGGCATCTTTGTCTCTGACAAGAGCATACTTGGGGAAGGATAAAAATACAAATATTTTCATCAGTTTTTCTCAGAATTGATAGGAAATGGATTTTTTATGGCTGCATAGTCACAATCTTATTCCAGTCTTATGTGTTTATGTGACTGGATCAGTTTTGGAGGTTATAACGCTAGCAGAATATATAACTACATATATACACATATATATATATATATATACACAGAATACTTGAGTACTCATAACTACCATGCCTTTATCAGTCAATATCTGTCCTGGGGTGTTTGTTTGGGGTGTTTGTTGTTGCTTTTTTTCCTGTTTTATTCAGTAAACATTTCTTTATCACCACATACATAAAACTTCAAATGTATAGCTCCTATTTTATATAAAAATGGTTTTCCTTCTTTATTTGAACACATTATTGACATGCATTTTAAAAGAAACTCATCTGACTTTCTGATCTGATAGTCTGTAACCGATTTCTACTTTGGCATTGTTAACATTTTGCTCTAGATGCATTTCAAGCCTATACTCCTAATTTGCTAGGAGCTCTAAGAGAGAGAGAGATGTAGAATGCTGAATACATACAACATCTTTCACACGGTCTATCTTTTTTCATATGCAGTAACCAGCTATACTAGCATTCAAGTCATGAATCATCATATCAAGACTCAGGAATGCCAGTTATGTTCAATTTATTTCCCACAATAATAATTTCTTATTCCTTTTATTGTGGAGTTTTTATGGAGTCTCATAGGATTTGTACAATAGCGACTGAAAAATGTCATCTTTTGCTTTGTGCGTTTTGTTTTTTTTTTGTATCAGTTCAGTTTATTCATGAGGGTGAAGATTTAAATCTAGTACAGTGATAACCAAGCTAGCTGTAAACGAGCTATCTTGGGTGTCAACATCTGTCAAGCTGCTACAGCATAAAATTCAGCTTAGGCTAATATACTCAGATATTATCTGAGCTCACCTGAAAATGGGATTGCATTCTGTTTGCTTCCTTACTTCATAACATTCCTCATTTAGCTCCCTCTTAACTGGTTGAATCATCTCACAAGAACGTGACCACAGACTTAAGCTTTCTGCTTCACACTGGTTTTGCAATTAACTGCAAAATTTCCATACTTTCACTGCTAGAAAATCTTTCCCAAAGTCGAACACATATCTTCTCTCCTTCATGATGTAATTTTCAGAGGCATTTCAATTACTTATAGTTCAGATCAGTTCAGAAACCTCTGAAGATGGAGATTCCCAGCACTGATAGGTCACTAAAACAGTGAAAGAGACCAGGGCTTATGAAACAATGCACTGATGCATGGATGTGCAGTGATATTTGGAAATCATTCACTAACCTTTTAAAAAATGTACACAGGGTTTAAAACAAAACAAGCAAAAAACTCTAAAATTTCTCACTCTTAGACCTTTTATTGAAACGTATCACACTTTTTTCCTGTCACTACGTTCACTTCTAAAGCTCTCTAACTGCTTCACTCTCATTTTAAACAAGAGTGCCAGATGGTATTTGCCCTGAGGCCAAACATACCTTCTATGTCTTGTCACTCCCTTAGTTTTAAGGCCTTTTAAGAGAATGATATCTATTCCAAAGCAGCAGTGAAGATGTTAATGGATTTCTGAAGCTCCCCAGTTCCTCTAATTTTCCCTTTGCTTTTCACTATCTTTATGTGTAGAGTGTAGATGTGTAGAGATGATCAATGTGCCCATCTCATGGCAATCCTTTTCACTGTTCATTCACATCTCATTAGTAGGGTAAGAAAGGCAGTGCATTTGTTTTCTCAGTGTTGTTGTAATAATTATCAACCTACTCTGCAGCCAAAAATAAGTGAAGCAATTCAGAATCAATTATGTTGCAGAAGACCTCTGAGACCATCAAGTCACACCTATGGCTGAATGCTGCCTTGTAAATTAGACCATGGCGCTATGTGACATGCCCAGCCTTAAACACCTCCAGGGGTGGTGACTTTGCACCTCCTGGATTGTCCATTTCAGTGTTCAATCACCTTTTCTGTGGTGAAATTCCTCCTACTGTCCCACCTAAACCTCCCCTGGTGCAGCTTGAGGCCATTTTCCCTGGTCCTGTCATTAGTTGCCTGACAGAAGTGGCCAACCCTGCAAAAGGAACTCTCATACTCTGTCAGTAACCATAAAAACCATCATGTTTGATGTGCTCTGTTTACTTTACTGTGCAACTAAGACCATATAGGATAGCAGATGGAAACTGATTTCCTCACTTGTAACTGTCGTGTTGGTACTTCATTGTTCTGAAAATTTCAGTACCTTCCTACCGATCCTCCAGCCCAACACAGCAAATGTTACAGCGTATCCCAGGTACAGAGTCCCTGCTGAAACTGCTCTGGCTTTGTCTGCAGTGCCCAGTTTTAAGGTTGTCCATGTTTGCTATGAGATTTTCAGCCAGTGCCATCATGTTTTTCTCTCCCTTGGTGTCTGATCCTAAGCCCATTAAAGTCAGTGGAAGGGCTGTAATCATCTTTGGTGGGCTTTCATTGTCCGCAGCCAGTCTCTCCAGTCACTAATGTGCCTTTCATCAAGTTACTCTAATACAAAGAAATAGATTGGAAACAAAACAGAGAAATGTCTGTGGTCAAATCCTACAAAAGCTTATTTGACCTGTACTGTGTATTCTCAATCAAAAAAATATTTTCACTCTGAAGATCTACCAGTTCACCAGACAAGCAAATGAAGGCAGCAAATTAACTTAATATTTGTACAACACCTTATGCTAATTTAAACCCACTCTTTTTGGTGCCTTTTGCTCAAGTTCAGGGAAGAAATAAAGAGTTTTGCAGGACATGATTAATTTCTTATATTATCTCTTTCTTTTTAGAATTCCAGTTAGCCAAAGTAAAAAACATTATTGAAAGCTCAGTCAGAAGGAAGTACAGGATTGCCTTGCCCTGTCCAGTTTAAAGGGTAGATAAAGGGCCCTGGAGACCTTGCAAGACCAGATTCACCACAGACCCACCAAGGTGAGTTTAGGTCTGTGAGGTTTTAGTTCTGGGGGGTTTTTCTCTGGTGTAAACTTGATTTGCTGTAGGGGCAGTGTATTTATGTGTTTTGAAGCATTTAGAACTTTTTTTAAATGCTTGGGAATGCATGATTTTTAACTCTACTATTGTTTTTTATGACCTGAAAAGGTCACATCTATTCTGCAGTCAGAGGAACTCTGCAGGGAACCTCATCTCTGACATATGCCAAATTTTACAGAATCTCAGCCATCTAATTGCACATCATGTACGGTGACTTTTAAAGAGTGTTTTTAGAGCCTCGAGACTGCTACTAACCTTTAAAAAGTGCTTAATCCATTTGTTGTGTCACTGCCTATCACCTGTTTAATTTTGGTCTTGTATGATTTTTAAGTTAGAAAACACATATCTAAAGAAGAAACAACAAACAACAAAATCACAAACAAACAACAAACAAACAAACTACCAACAAACCTCCCCTCCCCCTTTCCCCCATCTTGACTAATTCCTCTGTGTACACAGAAAAAATTGCACCACCCATATTCAGGTGAAAAGATCTCGTCTCTAAACAATAATATTTTTATGACTCATACAAGACAAATCTCTGGCTTGTAATGACATCTTTTACATGAATTTCAAAGATATTAGCCCCTTCATGTAGTATTTCCTTAGAAACCTCTTGGATGGCCTCTTCTAGTGCTGAACATTAACTTGTAGGACCAAATTTTGCATGAAGATTCAAGCTATCATATTGGTTTTGTCTCTGTGTATAAAATACTGACATATACATTTAGTTCTGAAGGAATCTTTGCTGGGAATAAAAGGAGTACATAGTAGATACTGAAATTCAATGGTAGCTGAGTTCTTCATTCACAGAATCTTTCTTGTGCTTTTGATAAATTCAGGAATTAAATATCAATGTGATGATGTCTTTATTATTGAAATTTATACTTTTAGGAAAATTAAATGTGCATATATATTTTATTTGTATAAAATACTAACAAGGAGTTGATGAGCTACTACATTTTCCAACTAGTTTAAACTGGCTTCCTTTTTGCCTAGTTTCTGCAAAACTGAAATTACCATAGATTTCAAACATTGAATCATTCCTTTTTATACCAGAGATTACTGCTTGACACAGATTCCTTAACCTAAAACTTGCTTATCAAAAATTACAGACTCCTCCAAATTCATGAAATCAAGTAAAGTTTAAATGGAATATGATTGCAAAAACTTTGATCTCAGACACAATATAAAGACTTTGTATTTAAAACAAAGGAAAAATGGATGGAACATTTGGGTTACTTGCATCCCAAACAGCCCAACAGAAATATCTGTGAGAATTAGTGTTTAAGAAACTCACATGGCTCAAGTAAGAATGTTTTATCTGTATTAATGCTTCCTTAGCTTTGTGCATGACAATCAGTCAAACCAGATTTGTGGGGGTTTTATTCCATCATGGATAGACAGATTTTTATTGCAATTTTAATAGGAATAGAGTTGTTTCAAGTATTTACAATTTGCTTTTGTTATTATTAATCCCTAAATACTTGTCCTCCATAAAATGAAACAGAATAACTTTAAGGTTTCCTGTGCTAATATTTTTTGTTTTATAAAAGTGAAATTTGGAGAAAAAACCTGCATATAATTAATTGTGGAACTCAATATTTTCCTGTAAATACACAGACTATAAATTAACAGACTACAGTGCTCTTCTTGACAGCTTCAATGGCTAAGACACCGTGGAGAAAACGTTACCCAGTCTTTTTCTTAAAAAATGTTATGTAATTCACTAGGATCAATTAGCACAAACTTTAAATGCATGAAAACTCTCTAGTACTTAGAACAGTTCATACAAACAGCTCTTCCTAACAGCATTTAGAATTTCCCTGTGGTATTTGATTTGTAAAAAGTCCATCTATGTACAGCATTTTTAGTTTTGCAGAAGCAGAACATTTTCCATGTTGCTTCCTGCAGACATGAACTGTACAGAGTTCATAGGCAGGAAAGTACACGATGCAGAAATGTGAGGATGATGAATGTTTTTTATGTGCTGTTCATGCTTGGTTTCAGATTAATTTATTCTGAAATGCATTTCACTTCATGATTTCATTTTAGTGTGACGAAAAAGAAAGACCTTTCCTTTTAAAAGGCCCCCACTAATTGAATAATTGCAAGGTCAAAGGGTGGCATGATATGTTTAATAAATATCCCTGTATGTGTGACTGCTGAACATCTCCAAAGGCATACAGAAAAATCCACATAAAAGATCAGGACTACCTAGAATACCCAGTAGTTGTATTTGGTGGTGAGAACTCTGAAGTTCTAATCCATCCTGAGAACAATTGAAGTATTTTCCTTCCATTTCCATTGAAACAGTAATGGAAAATTCTTTCTTTTAGCTCACCCTGCTGCCTAGCAGCTGGCACATTTTCCACCATCTGTCGGTAGCGCTGCAGTGATGTGTCTGTATCACAAATACCGCGTTGCTCTTTCTCTAAGAGCGGTAAGGAGCGCTTTTGCCTCCTTAGCAGGTCCATATATCTCAGTGTGATCAATGCCTTGCAGCAAGGGAAGATGTGCAGGAGCAGTACCTGACCACAGGAACAGAAGCTGTACAAAGATTCTGTCACTACAGGAATATCTTTGCACTGTAAAAGTAACTATGAGAACCGTATTTTGTGCTGTATAGTCTGATTCTGTGATGCTCTTGCAGCTACTCCTGAGTTAAATGTAAAAGCTACCCCAAATGTGTTTTGTTGAAGTAACATTTGGGATTTAAATAGCCAAGATAAGTGTCAAGAGGTGTTTCTGTTCCAGATATTTTTTACTTTAAGACTGATTTTTTTTTTTTCCTGAGGCAATTTAATTGTTAAAAATATCTTTAATTCCCATATTAAAATTGTATCATTCTTCAGGAAAGTGGAAATGACTCTACAGCTTCTATGCTTCAGGGGCACCTTTCTTTATGTTTTATTGTTTTCATTTTTTATTCACACAAATATAAGCCTATAATATTTCAGATGTATATACTTCTGGAAAAAAACAGATTGAAAAAATTAATAGCTTTTTATTGGCTTGCTTTTTCTTAAGGAACATAATACCACATGTTTACATTGCAGGAGTTAATAAATTGTGGCAAATTCCTCAAGGCATTATCAAACTGTGTGAATTTGTGTATCTGATCAAATATTTATTAGTTGCAGTCTCTTCCTACACTGCTTTTCTTTTCATTTATTGCTCTTGGCCTTATTGCAGAACTCTTAGGTGATACTCAAGGGCATATGCCCCCAAAAGGAAGGCAATCGTTGAAATACCCAACTTCAAAACAACAGACTGTGTGAATTTTAATTTTTGTGGGGATTTTTTTTTTAAAGTAAACAGACACACTATTTAATTATCTTTTATATCTCATTTGCTTGATCTATATAAAAATTAAACAGAAACAAACTTTCATCATCTAAGCTGCTAATAGATTTTAATTTTGATTGAGACGTGTTTTAAGATTTTATACTTTTTTTTACACTTCTATTTAAGCTCTTCTTATTGTGCCATAATCCTACAGAGAATGATCTGAATCTTCATTCATTGTTTACATTCTCTGTAGAAGTCTGCTCTCTATTGTTCTCCTTCTCCATAAACATATTAGGTGTGCAATGAGCCCATTGCACTCAATTAGTCTGAAATGTTGGAACCAGTAAATGTAATAACTCATAGCTGAATAAAAATGAAATGTCAATGAAAAAAAAATAAATGTATGCAAACTTCCCCACCACTCTGTTTCAACACTGAACTGCTCCTTCCAAAATGTTCATTACAAGAAGGTTTTTTGCTTTGTCGTATTGGATAGCTTCATAGGGTAGAAAACTCTCTGCTGGGCTGTGATCAATTATGCTTTGCAACAGGACTTTGCTTCTCTGAGCACCACACAGAAAGTTATCAGGATCTCTTTCATAATTTGAATATCTATACAACTATTTTAAAATTGATTAAAAGAAAAAAAAAATGCTGTTTTTGGTCAGGAAAATAACATGTCCTTAGTTTTCCTTAATTTCTGTAGAGACATAAGAAGCTCTGGAGTAACCTGATTTCAATAGTTCCACCATAAGAAATGACATGTATGTAGGTAAATTCAGAGGCACTATCTTATTCCATTCTCTTTAATGTTCCTCACAGATTCTCATCTTACCTCAGAGAATATAGCCCCAAATAAGCCATGGAGACATTGTGTAAATAATACTCTTTATAATATCTCATGTTCTCTTAAGTAGAGACATCTTCAGAACTAAGTTAAATTGACAGACTGCTGCAGAGTGCAAACAAAGGCACACAGGCAAAATAATCCTGAGTTATGCTTACAAGAATTCACATTTCATAAAGGACAACGGGCAGAAATTCTTGGGATAGTGCAGAGACACAGACTTGTGAGAGCTATGCATTATTTAGATACAAATAGATGAAGAGGTGCTTATGCCCAGCCTATGATGAGCCCTAGGCAGCCTTGACAATTATGAATAAGCATAAGCATCACAAGGAATGACGCACCCTGCAGCATTCACTGCCATCCACTGCACTGTGTGTTAGACCTTACGGCAAGAGGAAACAAAGAAACCAAGACTCCCTTGTCTCCTTCTAAAGAGGAATTTTGCTGCTGGACCACACAATGCATATAATATCGGTTATTTCATTACTGAAATTCTCTTTGGGTTGGATGGAATGATGGATGGATGGATGGATGGATGGATGGATGGATGGATGGATGGATGGATGGATAGATGGATGGATCTCCTGTGTGTATATATATAGCCTTGTATGAAATGTGAGAAAAAATGGTCAGCATTTCCATTGTTCAGTAGTAGTAAACAAGAAATGTCTTATAAATAATCACTGACTGATACTTTTTATAGCTACATAAACAACATCTGACCCAATATGCCAACTCTGATTTTTTTTTTTTATTTGTATTGTTGGTCAAAGACATATAGACAATTGATATAGCTTGAAGAAATTTAACATTAGTCCCAAGATTCCTTAATGATACATCAAGGATAAAGAGCTCTAGTCTACAATAATAAGTCAGCTTGGAGAAATAAAAACTATAAAATTTAAATTCTTAATAATACAATAGTCACACTTATGTTATTCCATTTGTTTGGGCCTGGACACTGGTATAAAGTGGGAAGTATTTAGGTAATTAAGTGGTACAATGTTTCAGATTCTGAATTATTTATGTCTGATAAACCATTGATATCAGTGAAGATTTTTCCCCAGCACTAGGCAAATACCTGAAGTGTTGAGGGTTTTTATGTCAGGAAGCTGGAAGGAAGTAACTTCATTAGGAGAATGTTTTTCTTCTATTGCTTAGCATCACTTCAAAGTCATACAGAGCAAAACACTCTGTCACTCTGTCCTGAGGAGTGCTTCTGTGCTGATCCTTTTCCCTACTTTGCTCTCTCCTAAGTTTTGAGAAAAGACATGAGGGAGCCATGTGACGTTTGACATGACTGCTTGAGGTAAGAGAGATGTGACCTTCTGTCTATTTGATTCAGGCAGGTTTGGATTTTGATTTGCATTTGGAGAAGGTAACTGCTGCACACAACCACAAAAAGTTAAGATGATTACTTTCATCTAAGTACATATCTGTATTTGAAATCTGCATGGAATGAGATTCAAATTTTTGTAAATTATTATTGCCTGTTAAAGCAGCCTAGTATAAATATTTGTAATAAAATATTAGGATTTATACATTTGGTAGATCTGTTTATATTTCATGAAGTGTACTGTAATTTTGTAAACTAAGCTGAATTTAATTCCAACATCTTTAGTTTCCTTCTTTCTTTCTCCAGAGATGTTAGTGTGCTTTGTTTTTCATACAGAGATGGAGAGATGATAACTAAATTACTTCCTCCACCTGTTTACATATGATACCTGGTCTCTAGGCAGATTACTTAAGGATTTACAGGTAGAGTTTCAAAGGTAGGAATTGCTATTAGGTATCTAACACAACTGAGAAAACCCCAAGAACTCTGTTGTAGAAATTGATAGACTACTTTCTTTTCCATAAGGAAAATGCAAATGAATTTGTTTGTATTTTTAATATGAACCCAGGTTTCTAACAAATTCCATCCTGTAACTGCTGTAAAAGTGCTTTCACAGTGAAAGGTTCCCTTTATCTATACAGCTATAATTACAGAAGTCTAAATAAGATGAGGGGAAAAGTAGAATTTGTGAATGTAAATGCTTTGGTAAAAGTGGAGAAATGCAGAAATGAGCACTCTTATCTCAACATTGGCTGTTGTATTCATTTGCAATCATGATGATTCATCATTATTTTGAGAATTAAATCTCATCTTGCAAATGCTGTTAAACTTTTTGAATTTAAACAATGATGATTGTTATATGAGTGGTAAAAGGAATGTGACAGTATTTCAAATAGAGCTGGGTTTAGGGTTTCTATGAATGTTATCTTTAAGCTGAACTACTTTTTATTAATCACACTTGCACTTTCATTTGGAACCATTTTTGAGAGCAAAACAATAATAAAATCCACTTTATTTGTTGGAACTTTGTGTTTATCCTGTGAAAGGAGAAAAACTATGTTGGAGGGAGACAGTAGAGTTCACTGGGGCTTTCTTCCCTCTCCACTTTTAACTGAATCAAAGAAGACGAAATAGGAAGCTGAGATGATGAAGACACTCCCTGTTCCAAAAGAGAGGGCTACAGGCAGTATGGACATTACAGGACTAAGCATGTGCATTTCCATCTCCCACTGGGGGAATCTCCTGAATTATCAGTTTTCTGATCATTCCTGGAAGCACTTCTAGAAGAAATATGAAGAGAACAGGATTGATTCTGTACCTTTTTCACTGTTCTGGCAACAGAAAAGAAACTGAGAGCTGAACTAAGTGCCCACATCCTTAGCTGACCAAAGTTTTGCCAAGAGGTATTGTAGATACAGCTCTTCTGGCATTCCCCAGCTTCTGGTGAGACTAGGAATAAATGATGAAGTACCTTTATATTAGAAGCTGGTATAGGAGAAGGCTGTCAGAATGACTGATGTCTTTTCCTATTTGGAGTCTAGGGCAGACGTAGCATCCTTGCCCTGAATCCTTCCTGGGTTTCTGCAGCAGGTCTGTGGACTTTGGGTAATTAGACTGGGACGAAAAATTACAGTCAAAGTAACTGGGATAAATCAGTAAGCTTTTGTTTTCTGTAAGATTCCTGTCAGTTCTGTAAGAAAAAAAAAATTCAATAGTTCTTGCAGCAAGAAGGCATAGAGAATTTTAAATAAAGATTGAGTTGCCAGGATGTTACAGATCCTATAATATATATAACAATATAGCAGAAGTCACAGTTAGGAGGATGTGCTGAAAGCCCAGGTGAAAGGTAATATACTAACCAGCTTTTGTTTTCCATCCCATCACTCTCTCCTCTAAAATAAGATGCCCTGTCATGTTTTGGGTTTTGTTGTGGTGGTGGTGGTTTCTCTGTGAGTTCTCACCATTTCCATTCAATTCTATTTTCATTCTGTAAGGAAGCATCCTACACTGGTATTTCTGCTGGTCAATTGAAAGCTTCCTTCTTGGCAATGTATAGGTGAGTGAGTAATTTTACATGAGTCACACAGCACAATGCAAGGCTCATTATATATCTCTACTTGTTCTGAACCAGTCATCATGGGTGACAGAAGTCTCTTAAATATCATTTCTATTCCAGGAAGAAAGCAGCAGTATAATATACTGTCCTCAGCCTCAGCACTCAGTTGTGATTATGCTGTTCTTAAAACACAAACTACTGTCTGTATACTTAAGTATATTCTAAATGCAGTAACACAGTTCACTGGGCCTAAATCTCTATTGTCAGGCATTCAGAGATGCCCTGTGAAATATTTAATCTTGTCTTTGATGATGTATTACACTGCATGCAGAGGTAAATTTTTCTTAAATCTTGCAGGAGAATATAGATTTGGTCCCACTTTACTCTTTCATAGTGAATTCTGTTTTGATAAAATCACTCTGGTATATCTTTATTCGTAATATCAGGGATGCTGCGGCTTCAGCTAGCATCAGAGTTCAGGCAATATAACCAAATTTGTGTCTTTGCTTGAAATGACAGCTAGAAGGCTAAAAGCTCAGTGTGAATGGAAATGTGAATTTATGTAATTAGGAACACGAACATAGTAACCATAAATGAAGGTCGTATCCTTACAAGGAGATTTATAATGAGGGTGACAAGTACACATGCTGCTGAAACATAACCCTCTGAACTGTACTGCATAGTTGTTGTAATGATTCATTGGGTTTGTGGGGTTTTTTAATTAATTCAGTGATGGGTGAAATCTCTTGTGTCTTGCTTTTATTGTCTCTTTGTGACATTTGCCATATAATTATCATCTTTTAATGTTGCACAGCATCTCCCAACTATTTTTGGTTCTTGGTAAAATCATTTTCACTGCTGGTCTATAGCATTATGATCGATTCTTTAAAAAGATTAGATCACATTAGTATTGTACCACAGACTCCTGATGCCCAAAACTCAGAGCTGTAATAGGTAAACATTTCCCAGATTTCCTAGAGAAAGTCTTGTAAACTAAGGATTTATCACTGGAGTTGTATTGCAATCTCAAATTGCTGCCTTTTTCAGATGGTTTGAAAGGATAGTAGTCTGAACATCTATGATTTCTTATTATTCTCAGTCAAGAACCTTTGTTTATATTGACCAAATACA
Source organism: Pseudopodoces humilis (assembly GCF_049639895.1). Lineage (NCBI taxonomy): Eukaryota > Metazoa > Chordata > Aves > Passeriformes > Paridae > Pseudopodoces > Pseudopodoces humilis. The sequence goes on from NC_142208.1 coordinate 21,425,007, forward strand.
TTGACCAATATTGACCAAATTACATTTCTGGTTAATTCTTAGTTGCAAAAATTATTAAAAGGGGAAAATACATGGAATACTCTCAGTGCTCTCTAAAATGTTCAATGTGCTAGTCATTAATATGTTGTGCTTACAGTGTTATTTCTCACTGTATCTTTTGAAATTAAATAATTCTGTCTACAAAAAGTAAATTCTTTTCCTTGTTGAACTTAAATTAACACACTAGATATACTTTCCTTTAAAACTGTTTCCACAAGTTAGGTCAGATCGAGTCTGAAAAATATTAAAAACTTTTCTCAATTATTGTTCTAGTTGTATAGGTTTCTGTGCTACTACATGAAGTAGTACATATTAAAATAGTTGCTTTTGTTTTAATTGTATTTTGCAATTAAGTATTTTTTACTTGAGGATGTACTACCACAAATGGAAAAAACAATGTCCATGGTGAAATGTGTGAGCTGTGCTAATTAACACAGAGTTTTTAAAGTGCCTCACACATGAGCAAATACTGAAATCAGTGTTACCAGATAAAAAAGGTTTAGTACAAGAGGTTAAAATATCTTTGTTTTGAAGCTATGGAAGAGCTTTAAGACAACAACTCTGAAAATAATTTTTAAAATTCATCCAACACAGAAACATAAAAGTATGATCCTCTTGGTACAACTAAAAGCATGACAAGAAAAGACAATTATACCAGGTCAGAATTTGCATGTGCACAGACTTTGAAAGGACAGTGCTTTCAAAGACAGCTTTGAAAGGAACTTCTCAAAAATTAAGTTACTTCAACTGGTTCAGTTTACTGTGAAATAGAAAACACTGTATAAAATCATCATTTCCCTTAAAGAGAAGCTCTGTATTGGAGAGTACCAGACATTTTATGAATTCAATTTATTACTTGTTTACATTTATATGTATCAGATTTGAGCTCTCAAACCTACTTAAGCTACATATTTTCAAATGAGCTCATTTGTAATATTGCTGTAGTTATTTTTAGAGAGACAGAGACAGCCATGACATTGTACATTTTCTCACAGCAGAATCTGAAAATCGGACATCTTTGATATCAGTTTGGAATCAGATAGTTCTAAGACTGAAGGAATACCACCTGTCTTGTGCAAACCCCATGGAACACTTAGAAAAGGTGTAACTACTATCAGCATATTTTTGGGTTTTGGGTTGTATCTTAAAGGGGAGGATTTCTCTATTGAAGTCCAGGAATGCAGAAGAAGCAGCAAATGGAGAGTGATATCCAGAAGTATTCTAGGAGAATGTTCTCTGACCTTTTTAGCCTCAGTCAATTCTGGCCAGTCTTTAGCTCAAATTGGTCAACTCTAGACTCCCCTGCAAAAGGAAGATCACAGCTACTGCAGACCCAGGTTGGCTGTGAGATTTCGGAGCCTAGTGCTGGGGAAGATCAGTGCAAACAGTCTGTTGCCATCAGGCCACTGCAGGAACACACTTCTTCCAGAAAAACGGGCTGCTAAGGGCTATTTCAGACATATTTACATAATTTTTTACTGTGTGATACAGACATCTTCAGGTTTCTATTTTAAACATGAGTTTAGGGTATTGCCTGATGAATGGGAACAGTAAAAGCCTTGCAATTTTACTGCCTCTCAGTCCCTTGGCTGGGAATTATTGGTGGCTCAGCTGAGATTCACCAATGAAGTCTGTGTTTTCCATGTTCTTTCTTTGCTTAAGTTCCAGTGAACCTATATCCCTCTGCATTGAAACTGATGAGGATCAGTCACACTCTTCCTCTCACAAGTCCTGCATTACCTGTGAAAGGGTAACAGCTTGCTCAGTTTCCTTCACCAAATGACTTCTGATTTTCTCATCAAACCATTAATTGGCAATGTCGTAAAAATATTTGAAAACGTGGATGTAGGCTAATCACAGATATCCCTTTACTAATCACATTTTTCTCCTTTCCCAACAAGGCCAAGCTCGTTTTGTGAATTTCACTTGACTCTTATCTAAATCACTGCTTCATAACAATTTGATCTTTTTTTTTTCAGCACTTTCTTTCATAATTCACTGAATGATCTGGTGGCTGTGGTAGAGGTAATGTCCTAAATTTGCATCAGGTGAGTCCTTTCAGATCCTTCTCTGTGTTTACAGATTCACTGATAATAAATATTTGGGGAAGAACATTCCAATTTAGATTGTTGAAAATGGTCCAAAGAAATTAGAAATAATGAAGAGCATGATGTGAGAAGTAGATATCTAACATAAAGACATATTAAGTAGCAAAAAGATTAATAACATTGGCAAAGTTTGTTCAGCAGAAATGTGTTCTATACGTTGTTGGGAAGGATTATGGATGTCTTTTACACTTGGTAGAACTAATGGCTATGAGTCAGGTCTGGCTGTAAGGTTTTATGCATGTGCAAGTTTCTTTAAGGAAACCAATTGAGAATGGAAACTTCATTAAAATGACAGCTTTTTTTAATCAGTCCCCTTCACAGCTGTCTTATTCTAAAGGGTATGAGAATGATAGCTGACCTTCTGAATATAGAAATGACATTTAAAAATATTTAAAAGTAAAGATTAATCCAGTTATAAAAGGAAAACACATTATATAATTTCTTTGTCTTTGGCATTACTGCTTTGCAATGATAACCTGTCTCAGTTGAAATCTGTGGGAATTTACAATTGATTTTAACTCAGCAAAATGTGCCATCTCCTGACATGGGAAAAAGACTGACTGAAGAGCTTAAGGTGTCTGTACAGTTTTATTTTTGGAAAGTATGCAAATAGACTTCCTGATGTATTCTAACAAAACTAACGTATACTGAGCTGATTTTTGTTCCTGCTGTAAGCAGCTTTCCCACACTCCACTTCCAAGGATGTGTGCTTGGGAAGTGGGTGGCTTAGATTTGAATGTGCAGTGGCTAAGGAGAAAAAAACCCACAGTTTTTATGCTTTTGAACAGATTAGCCTAATTTATGAGTTGTTTTGAAAAAGGTAGGTATCATCAGCCAGCTAATCTTCAGAAGAAGGGAGTCCCAACTAATTAAGTGCCTGTCTTCAGATAATTATTCCAGTGTGCAGAGGATGAATGTGTGAAGGTCCTTAATGTGCTACACTGTCACTGGTACATTTGGTGGCATTTTTGGCTCATTGCTGCTCTCACAGTGGTTCATTGGCTAGAAATGCGTCTCTTCACCCCCCACCTCGCCCCACAGAGAGTTTTTTTGTCTGCTAGTCTACTGAGGATTTTTCTGTCCTTATTTACTTCTGAGGGGAACCTGAGTACCTAACTTCTCTGGACCATCTTACAGCTCCTTGGATCAACATAGTAGAATCAGCCACCTAAGTTTTTGCTGCTGCTTAAATTGGATATACTTTGGTCTATTATTTTTATCCTTAGTTAATACACTTGATTTTCAGGAAATTATTTTCTGACTATCTATTGCTACATTTGTTAATACGTCAGTCCCCAGCAGTTTTAAGTGGGAGTACTTTTTGCAACCTAAAATCTTTTTAAATGGGTATATTTCAGATTCTGGTATAGGAAATCTCTTCACCTATAGCAGAACTGTGGGTTTTTTTATTCAAGTGGATTTTTTTTTTTTATTTATTTTTTTTTCCCCAAAATTCTTGAGGGTGGAGGAAAGGTTGTTGGGTTTTTTACCCCGGTAATACATAGGTTTTAATTTTTGACAGAGCACTGAGCTAGCCAAGTTATCTTATCAGAATTTTGTAACTACCTCTTTCATGGTGTCCTTCATAATTACAATCATCACCATCAGTTTTGTAAGCTTAAAAATGTGCAGGGATTTTTGCTGTATCTCCTCCCACTGATTGTGTCTAACAGTATCTTTAAGAAGGCATTGAACAAAGAGCATGGTAGCAGCCTCACTATACAGAAGTCCGCATTTTGTTAAAATATGCTTTAACAAAAATTGAAAAGAGCATTATATTTTCCTCTCTTGCTTCTGTAATGTAGTTTTTACTAAGCTGGTGCTCAGGAAAAGAAGTCTGACAGGGACAAGAAATGCTCTTGCTTTATAGCTGTGATATTAGCAAGAAGAAAAAGAAACTCCTGTGTTTTTTAGGCAGCTTCTGTTAATGACAAATGCATTGATGAGTGTATTGAAGGTTTCATTTCAGCAGTTGAATCAGCTGATAAACTATGAAAACTTTTTTTAAAGTACAAATATAATTACAAGCAATTCTGACCAGTAGGAAACAGAAGTGGGATTTGTCAGAATCTCAGCCCACTCTTAAGTCATAGTTCCACCAACTTCAATTTAAAAGAAATTTTAAGGCAGTGGAAGTCAGTGTATACAATGTAAATTACCCCAGTGTAAAAACTGAGCTGGATTTTTTAATTTCCTCACTTTTCCATCAAAACCGTTGTACTGGTGCAGAATATAACACATTATTGATTTGAGTTTCTCTGCTACCCATTCATCACCAAGCCAGCAGTGTGCTGCAATGATGGCAGGTCACAGCATCATGTGGCCATTGTTTCTTTTACTGTCTCTCCTAAAAGAAAGCCTATTTATGCCCTTAGTAACAGATTCACTCATTTTTGATCAGCAGATACAGAGAGTTTAAACTATTCTAAGACTGGCATAATAGTTTTGGATTTCTAACACTTTCTCACTTCAAAATCTACCCATTTACTACAATGAGCAATTACACAAAGGTTTCAGTACCTTGGCTTGACACATTTTTCAAACTAGCAAAGCCTTGCTGCGTACACATATTTTTCTATGCATGTGTGTATATGCATAATTTTTTTTTTTTTTTGCATTTTGCATAATTAATTAATGCACAGTAATTTATGCCTTATAAACAAACTATGACAGTTGTAGTCACTGCAACAGAAATGACAGGATTCGGTTACTGCATTTGGCTTTTTGGCCTAAAGCCATTTAAAAACAGTTAATGGAATTTTATTTTTCACCCTGGTATTTAAACATGATAAAGTTTTCTATTAAAGATCCCTGACATTCTCATGTGACAGTAGATGAAGCTGAGTGACAGAAGCCTCCGCCCTCTTGTGGCAGATCAGGTTGATGAAGTAAGCAAGGATTGGAGATTTTTTTCTTCAATGGCCTCTTCTCTTTTCTGTGGTGTCTCTATAAAACAATAAATAGTTTTAAGGGTTCAGGCCTGGAGATGAAGAAATGTTTGCCAAGTTCCTAATGGAATCAGGCCCATAGGGAGAAAATGACTGGTGTTTCTGATTCATCTCTTCTAGTCAAACCATGCTTTGAAGACTGGTATTTTCAAATTTAAGAAAAAAGAGTCCCTATGCCATGGTGATGGGTAAAATTCTGCCTGCAAAGGTGACTCATATTTCCTGCAGCTTACAGCAGACAAATCATCAGATATAGGATTAAGTTGTAACAGTTCAATCCCATCTTCTAAAGACACCAGGAAGAGTTAAATGAAGGCGTGTTTAATCAAGATGTACTTTAATATAAGTATTAAACAGAGAAAACTAGTGTGTGAATGTCCTCATATTAAAAGGAAGCAAAGGAGTATAATTTGGACATCCAGGCAAGGAAGAAACTCTTTTGTCCTTTGTTGCCCTAGCAGCAAAGTATTTTTCAATAATATTTTTCAAGGCATTTGCTGATTCAGCAAATTCCTGTTCCTGTTTTGAGCTTCTGACACAGTTTGTAGATGGTTCACTAGGAGAAGAGGAATAATAATAGAAAAATTATAGTGGTACACTGGTGAATAGAAATAGAGAGTCAGGAAGAACTTGTGAAGACAAGCTAAAAGTTCTATGCATCAAAAGCTATAGGAGGTTATAGCAAATGAGTGATTCCGGTTAAAATGTAGAAATACAGAAAAACATAGCTGAGGGAGACTGGAGGTCAAGTTTTGCTTGTCAGGGCAGAGCTGCCCTCCCAATTCACTCTTGGAACAAGTTCAGAAGATTATCTTAGCTCCAATTCAATATAGTAAAAGGCTGAGAAACATTCTGAGGAGAGAGAAAGAAGAAATAAGAAATTATCTGTAAAAAAAAATGAAATCAAAACAACCCCCCTCCAGACAGACAACAACAACAAAATCCACAAACACAAACAAATCGAAACAAGCCTCAACCAACCAACCAACCAAACTACTCCGGGTTCAGCAAGTAGAAAAATAAGTTCAGGATAAGTTTAATGCTGTAGTAATGTATTTATTTAGTAATGTATTTTATTTGAATTTTGTAGCATGACTTAGTCATAGATCTGAATACAACAATTGGTTCTGTTTCAGTCTGGAGTTCAGTTCTTTAAGAAGAAGACCCCTCTGTCTGATGAGTAAAATGTCACACTCACGTAGCACTTGATTGTTTCGAGCTCAGTAGTGCAGAGATCTCTCACTGAGACACTTTAGTGACCACCAAGTGCTACGGTGTGCTACATGACTCAATATCAGCAAATGTACCCACCACAAAAAAACCCATAACATATTATAAAACCATATGTATTCAGATATCAGATTGTTGAATGAAACCGTCTGTATGCAAGGTAAAACAAGCAAATTGAAAACCCTAAGAATAAAAAGTAAAAATAGGAAAGTAAGAAATACCAGTTCTTAAAGTTTGTAAGGCCAGTTTAACAATGTAATAACATCTTTTTTTTTGTTTGTTTTTTGGAATGTAGTGTGTGCTGAATGTCCCAGCCAGTCAATACCAGGGACTATTCTAAGAATCAGTCACCATATGCTATTGATTTGGGGCATATGACGTAAAACAAGAAGAAAAAGCATTAAAGAGAGGACAACAGAGCTTTTGCCATGTATTTTGCAGAATGTGCAATGTGTGTTTTGGCAGGTTTAGTATTTCTGTAGTTTGCAATGAATGGCACACTAAATGCCTTCCTATCCAACCTTGCCACTCTGTGTTGTAGAATTTAAGACATCTTGATACCAAAATTATTATCAAAGAAAGAAAGGAGGACAGAAATAAAGAGATAAAGAGAGGGAGGGAGACATAGAGAGAAAGAGAAAAAAGAAGGAAAAAGGAAGGAAGAGAAAGAAGAAGGAAAGACAAAGGGTGTGTGCACAGACTGAAAATAGGCAGAGCCCTAGCTGACAGAAGAAAATCAGGGCTGTGAGTGGGTGCTGGGACTGGGAGGGCCATGCACAGACAGGGTAGAGAGGAAAGCAATGGAGAGAAATGAATGGGAGCACAGAGAAAAGCCAAGAATTACTGGTGCTTGCAGTAAACTTGCTCACGAAAAGTATTTGGGTTACTGCTGGCTTATACATTTAATTGAAAATTTTAAAAAACCCCACTGTGGATTAGCATCCATGTAGCTGTGAGCATATTTATTATTAACTCCCACTTCTTCATGTCCTTTGTGTACTGCTACCATGAGCAGACAGCCTACTATTTTTCAAACATCTGTTTTGAAAGACTTGTGAATATTTGCTTACAGTAGCATGTATTTAACATTTAAGCACTTTCAGCAACTCTTTGAAACAATTAGTTCATAATGAGCAGCTTCCATGCTAGCAACCTATGCTAAAATGCTTATTAAAAACTTTAAAATGTTGAGACTGACTTCAACAAAAAAAGGCCACACAATCATCAGCTCACTCTTGGGAGTCTTTCTGAGGTGGTGTTTCTACAAAGCAGAAAATAATTGCTGCAAAAGTTCTATTTCACTCTAAGTTTTTGTGCCAGGACAGTACCTGAAGGTACCTCAAAACCTTCAGTGGTTGAGTGCTTTGTGACAGATTCCTGAAACACCATGTGAACAGAGCTTTGATACGGTATATCATAAAAGGTATTGGGAATTTTCTTGGCCTTCCTCATGAACTTTTATCTCACTTCCTTCATCATCAGCAGGCCCAAGATGCTACCCTGACAACCCAGTTGAAATAACTAGTTTTGACAAGGTACTCAAGCCAGGTGAAGAAAGGAAAGGCAGAGAATGTGCTTCCTGACACCATCTGCTACAGAGAAGGTGCTGACAAGGAGGTCTTACCACAGGGTTAGACCATCAAAAAGAGGAACTTGTCCCCCAAACAAGGCTTTTTTCTGTGTTTCTTGAACACAGAATAACGTTGCCAGTATTTGAGAACTTTGAATTCTTAAAGCTGTCCTTGAGAAATGAGCAAGGTTTTATTGTGCAGATCCCTTCCAGAGATCCCAGGAGTCTTAAAAAACCCAAACAAACAAAAAAACAACCAGAAAACCCAAACAACAGAAAAAGACTTCAGCCTTGGGACCTGAATTCTTTAGTTCACTGAACCACAGAAATATAAATAAATACTTAAAAAAATCTTTCCTTCTTCCCCCTAAACTTTAGGAATATCTATTATTGCTTTAAGATGTCCACCCTTCTCTTCTAAATGCACCTAATTTGTACTTTGCAACTTCTAGACACTGCAAAATCAAAAAATACCTAAAGGGACTTACTAATTTATGTCAACTATTCTATTAGAGGTTTTCCTTCACATCAAATATGCGTAAGAAGGAGTTATTTCAAGGTTACAAAAATTTAAAAAGCAAAAGCGCTATGAAAAATATATGGAATACATATGCATGTGGAAACTCAAGAGCTTTAATTTGTTATTGATAGGCCCCTTGGCCCAGAAGCAGCCTTGGTGCTTCCTTGTAAAAGAAGCAATTTTTGTCATGACTTCAGTGGCCTTGTGTATTTAGTTTAGATGCTTTACTCCAGCATCCTCTGTCTTGGTTCCTTTTGTCTTATTATGTGAATTGCAGCCCCATAAATCATATTCTATCCTACTGACACATATTGCACTTATGAAGAAATGATGAAAATTTAAAGACATTTGTTTATAGAATGTGGAGTGCAAATATTTGGAAGCACTTCCCTTTTTCCTTCATGTTCAAACACATTTGAAACATTGTTCTAAAATATGCATTGAGAATCTTTTCCCTTTTTCTAAATAGACAAGAGTTCTTCTAAATCGTTGAGATTCTAAGTACATAAATGAAATGACCAATGCATCTTCAGTACACCTTGTTTTCTGTGATTAGCCACATAATTACCATAATTGCCCATTGTATTCAACCCATCTTGGTAATAGTCTACCTGCTGCTATATTCCTGAAAATGTCATATTGCTAGTCATTGTCAACCCAGGGGCATATCTGCTTGGCATCATAAATTATATATCATCTCAAAGAGAAATAATCAGTTTATCCTTTGCTAACTTGGCTAATTTTGGGGTAGAGGAGGAATCTACTTTTAAAAATTTTCTATATTAAGTATCTATTTCTATCTAAGTATTAGATATTGCTTTAGATCATGATTTTGCATGTGTCATGAAACAAACTTCTGTGAATAACTTGAGTTAAATTACCCACATCACAACTTGAACAAAACATCAACTTCCCTAGCAGACAGAAAAATAAGGTACACAATAATTTTTTAAAAAAACATAAGAAAAATAAGCTTTGGTCATTCATATTCAGCAAAAATTCTGAGGTCAGCTCTTCCACTGTTAGGTAAATTAATGTGAGCTTTTAAAGGGAAACATGATTTTTGCCTGCACTTTCTCTGAAGCAACATGAGCCAAACATGAGCCATCAGGCAGCTGCAGAGCTTCAGCAGTACAGCACTAAGTGTGGCTCCAGCACCCTGAATCACAGCAGTTCACAGCTCCTCTTTGGAAGAAACTTCTCTCTATTCAGCTCAAAACATATGAGACTGAGTCTGTTGGTAAAACAGTGTTGATATATCCTCTGTCAACATAATCTGATTTAGTGTGTCATTCATTAGGCCTGGACTCAGTCTTTTAGTTAGTTCAAATGAGATTTCTACTTCTTTTGTTGGAGATTTTTCATCTCCAACATCTTATGTATCTGTCGATACATAAGACAACCTTGCATATCCAAAACTCTCAAGCACCCAGAGAAAAAAATAAACACAAACAAAAAAAGGAAAATAAAATTAAAACTTTACTCCTCATATTTATGCTTTTTAAGTGTGCTCAATACAGTTAAAATATCTTAGTATAATAATATTATTCTTATAATTAGTTAATGTATTTGTTATATCCTTATATTTAGTATAACAATATTATTTTCAGGGGATGAGTACCTACAGTTATCCCTTTAACATCAGCTTTGAAGCACAAACCACTCTGAAAAATCAGGACTCAGTTTTGCATAGGTTGGACATGTCAAAATTGAAGGCATATGTTTAAATCTTTGTAATTATCTCTACTTGTAGAGTTAATAAGCAATTAAGTCTGTCTGCAAAAAAAATCTGAGGCAAAGAGATCCATTATTTTCTGTGTTAACCTGCATGGTAGCCTTTGCCCATGAAATATTATTAGTGGAGGTTTTATTTGCTCCTATGCCTTTAGTTTTTGTTCAGAACACTATGTGGTACCTAAAAACCTGTGAATGCAATTATTCTTTGTGGTTTTTGGAGAGGGGTCTAATTAAGCAGGTCTCCACTGTTACAGGCACAGCTGTGAAAGAATTGACTATGACATGAGTTATGTACCCCAAACTGAAGGCCAGGTTGCTCTATAGAGGATTATCTTTATTATTTGAGAGTAGAATCAACAATAAAGCATATAATTAACATCAGAAGAATACAGATACCATTATTTTCTTGTTTCAAGTGATTTCTTTTTCTTTGAAAAGTATGGTGAGTTGTTTTTTTTAAGGCTAACCTGTTCTTTTAAAGACTAAAATCATAATGAGTAAACTTCTTTGGTGATTTAGAGTTCAAGAGAGGTGGATTCTCTTTAGTTAAAATATTCCATAGTGCTCTGAGGTGTTAAAATGACCCAATTACTGTATGTTCTTACCAAGAAAAAAAATCTAACTGAAATATCAAAAAACTACATAAAAATTATTGCAAAAAGATATAATATCAAAACCTAAATGAAGTCAAGGGCCACGTTTTAAAAATTACTGTCATTTCCTTAATATAAAATGTGTGTACTTCCTCCAGTGTCCAATGAAAAAGTCTCAGCTGACTTCTACAAATGTAGACAGAGATGTGATATGCATGTAAACAAATGAAAATGTTTTCATGGGAAAGAAGGACTTCAAGAGTTGAGAACTCTTAACTTTGAAATCTGCAGTGTGTTTAAAGAGATGGGGTAGATTCAGTGTCTTGGCTACCATTAAATAGACTAAGCCTATAAAGGAGTTTGAGAGCTGAACAAAGTGCAAGTACCTCATTTAAAAGTATTGCAAGTATTATTCTTTTCATAATTTTATGTTTAGAACTTTCTACATTCATTCAGATTTATTTAATCCAGAATGATTACAGCTACATATATGAAAAAGAAGGCCAAATTATTTTATACATAAAATTGGCTATTTAGAGAAATTTCTTTATTTTAATCATGAGCATTTTATTTAATTTTTTTTTCCATTAAACTTATCTGCTACAAAGCTTTTTTTTTCAGCCAAGGAATTCAGCATTTGAGGCCATGAAGCAAAACCACTGATTTTTTAAAAATTAAATTAAAGAACTGTTAACCCAGCCATAGAGATAAAGGAACTTTAAATGGTCTGAACTTTAACAAACATGGACAAGTAAGTGAGAGAAAACACGAAGGATGGAGTGGATAAGGTAAAGGTATGATTCTATGATTACTTTAAATGCAATTGTATCTCAATCTGTTTCATATGGCTGATTGGTAAGACTACACGCTTGAAAACTGTAGATTTCCTCAGTTCTTTGTATTAGTCCCTTCTGTATCTTTTACTGTCTAAAGCCATAGTCAGTTTTTATCCTGTTAAGAAGATACTAACCACTCCATATTGTTTGGATTAATAAAATCCCCATGTAACATTTTTGTGCACCTACAGAAAGAAAGCTGAGTTTAAAGCAACTTTCAGAAAAACAAACACACTAAGTTGGTAAGGAAGTTCTTATTTCTTAATATACTACAATGTTTTCATTTTTCTGTTTATCAAAGAGACACAAAATAATCTGCAAAAAAACCCTAACCTGGAGTTGTGCCCTCATCTTTTGACAGTCCTTGTAAAGTTCACAGTCCTTCAGCTATGATCCTGTAAGTTTATGCGCTAACCTTTGCTATTCCCTGTATCCAGAGCTTCTCCACAGGATCGTACATTTGGAGTTATGAGCTTGTTTCTGATGCTATATGCCCATATGCCAAGAGAATTTTACATGGATTCATGGAGTCTGATTCCCTATTGTAAAATGTTTGCATCTGCCTCAGTAGTTTCAGGAGCCCTGAGAAAGGATCCATCTCCTTTCCTTCGAAGCTTCCCGTGAAGTGGTGTCACACAGTGCTTACACAATGGACTGCTGATGTCAAGGCAAAGGTGGTCCTGTAAATTATTTTGATCTGGGTATATTTCTTTATATTTGCTGTCATGCCCTTTATCAGAAAAATCTCCTGGAATAACACTGGCAGGGGTAGTAACTTTTTAACTGTGCTGCCTGAACTCTGTTCAGAACAGATCTAAGAGCAAATTAAAGAATTGTAATAGACTAATGACTTATCTATATGATTATTACTACTGTTGTTAAAGAACTGAAACAGAAAAAATTCTATCATGGATGGATTCAATGAGCCAGCTCATGTTATTCAGTGTTATTCATGTTATTCATACCACAGCAATCAGACTGACTGTATATAAAACATTTTTCAATGAATATTTTTTGAACCTCAAGAATAATCAGTTATGCATCAATGTAGACTGACTAACCATCCCATATATCCTGCATTACAGACTAAACAAATCCCTCCCTTTGAAATCATTGTGGCCTCTGGAGTTCAGCAGTGTAGATGATAACAAATCCCAGGAATGATGGGGATGAAATTTTGTAGCTATGCAAGAGTCTAATATATGATGAATGACTATTTATGGTTTGTATAATACCACCTGTGTGAATAGCAATTTGTGCCATAGAAACGAACAGGTTTCTAACTATCTTGATTTTCCAATGTAATATTGAAAACTCAGTTGTCAGGGTTAGTTTCCTTCTTGCCTTTACAACATTTGTAGAATCATTGTAGAATAAACTATTGGCAAGAATGAACTAATAGGAAATAAATACATTGAGGAATTTTGTTGACGCATTGCAGTACATGAGAGTAAAACTACTGATACAGGGTGAAAAACATATTTCCCTGAAGTCAATTGGAATTTTGCTACTGTATTCCACATTGCCAAAATTTCACTGCCAGTATAGAGTTTGGCTATTTTTACCTTTAATTAATGTACCATTCATCTGTACCCTTCCCCACTTATTTTCTACTCTTCCTACCCTCCCTTCCTCCTTACCTCTCTTTGGTCCCTGTCCTATATCTGCTGCATCTGCCAGGCAGTTAAATTTTAAAATAGCTTTTCCCTTTGAAGTGCTAATACCAGCACTGCTATTTCTATAGTAAGTAACTTCACTGACTGTTGTGGTTTGCTTTGACTCTTTGTTTTGTGTGTTTGTATGTACATATGTGGATGTTATGTGATTTTAAGGTGAAGAAGTGGAAAAAATGGAAAGAAAAAAATCTCCCAATTAAATTTTATAAATGAAAGTTAAATCCCAGCTGCTCCACATCAGGCTGTGACTTTGTGAGATCTCATGAGCTAAGCAGGTTGAACTCGGTGGGTAATTAGATAGGAGACCTCTCAGGAAAGCCCAGGGTGCTGTACGTGGTGCACAGAAGATGCAGGAGCTGTGACGGTTCCCCTTCAGAAAGGGTAAATCATCGCTTGTGTTGTTTTTCCTTCATTGAATCCATGAGTGGCTATGAAACATGACAGGTCTGTGCAGAAAATCTGTTTCAGAAAATAATACTTTTAATACTTTAATGCTGCCAGAAGGTAGCAGGATGTTCTGAAAGGACCACTTTGTCCACACATTCATTTACAGCCTTTAACCATCTGGCCAAGGACAGGAAAGTAGATGAACTGTACACCAGAGACAGAGTACTGGACCTTTGATCAGTTCCAGCATGTGAAATATTCAATTTTTGTGTATTGAGCACTTGAGCAATCACTGTTGTCTTCTGCAAGATGTCTCGTTTTGCTTTTGCATATGATATGCAGAGTGTGTTTATTTTAAACTGTCCTTATGTGACCATTTTACACCATGCTGTGCATTTATTTAGCAAAGTGAAAAAATTGCCTTCCATTCTTGGATGTTAACCTTAAGGATTTTGTGAGTCCTGACTAATACTGTGAGATTTAGAAAGCTCAGAGGTAGACATTTTAAATATTTTTGCTTCATTCGTGCGTGTGTTGCATCTTCCACATAAGTTCTACAGGTATGGAAAAAAGCCACTGTTTAATAATGAAGTCAGCAGTTATGTGTGCACAGAGAAAATGAATCAATCGCTTGCACTATCTGGATTACTCTCAGAATTTCCTTTGGGAAAGATAATTTGAGATAACTGTTTCCTGGTCTGTATAAGTCAGGAATGTACTTATACTTTGATGAGTTTAACAGTAGGTTAAAGCTTGATGGCTTTTGTAAAGCTCAGTCCTCATGTATGGCTGTTTCTTTGAGATGCTTCCGTTTGTTTACAAGAAACTACAAAATCCTATTTCCTTGAACAAGGCACTGGAGTATTTCTTCACTCCTTGCTCCAAGCCACTTTCAGCCCACTACCCCAAAAGACTCTCTCCTTTAATAAGCTTCTTTCAAGGCACCTGGGGGCAGTCAAAAGATACACGCCTACATTCTCTTTATTTTTTTCCTGGACTTGCTGGAGAGGGGATGCAGATGTATTGGGAGGTTACAGACATCTAAATCTTTATATAAAAGTTGAGAATTAAAATATTTTTCTCCTGTATAGGAATGTCTTTCTGATTTAGCAGGTCCTTGGGGAATTTGAAAGGTAGCTAGATACAGCAGTTCAAGGTCCCAAAGCAAAAATGATTCTTACGGAATCTGAGGGAAGGAACACCTCTGAAAATATGGGGTGGGAATTCTGTAAATCAATTAATAATGATAAGTATATTTCTAGCTGATGTTTATATCTTTAATAATAACATGTATATTTACATCTGAGGTCTATCCCTCTGTCGCACAGCTTTGTTACTGTGCCCAACGGCTGCTCAAAATGTGGAGGTTTGTTGATTATTCCCGTAGATGGGGGAGCTGTTAATAGAGATTGATCTTTTCTCAGTGCATTCCTATTTCTAAGAAGCAACATTAAAAATCTTCTTTCTTTGAGCATAAAATTATACAGAAAGAGCAGAAATTATACATATTGAAAAAGCTTTTTATTTTTCAGAGATTCAGCCCATGTCAGTTTGTGCCAGCAGCCCAAAATCTGTCTAGGTTTATTCCTTGGTACCTGTTCTTTGGCATTAATTTGACATGAGGTTCTACATATTTCCTATTTCTCCTTATTTATGCATAACCTACATACATTGTGTCACTTTTATTTGTATCCTTCTTAAAAAAACAGCAAAACCATCCACCCACTTCATTCACATTCTGACCTGGCTTTTTCAAGCTTTTGTTTTGCACAGAGATGTGTAATTGTGTTTGGGGTTTAGAGACTAAAGTCATTTCAGTTACTTGTTTCAGCAAAGGAGCATAATGACTTCTTACATCTATCTTAAATGAAGAGGGACAGCTATACCCAAGAGCTGCAATGAGGTTTACCTGACCCATAATTTTACAGCATTATAAACCACATGTCAGCTGAAACATCAGGGCTAGCAAAACAATAATGGTCTTTGTTCAGTATTGTGGTGTAGTGAGATTTTCTTCCAGTGATCTCATATGTCTGTTTCTCCAGAAGCAGGAAATGCATTGAGGTTCTGAAGGGCAAGCCTGCAATGTGCTTTACTCTTTAGCAAATTGCACAGCTTCAGGAGGATGCTCAGAGATTCCAGATGCACCAGCCTTGTCTGCAACTGGCCCTAGCTTTGTATAGATCATTTTGGACTGTTTTCAGGGTGAGAGAACTACAAAAGCAATTGCACTTTAGTTACAGTCTGCTCTGAGTCTGCAGAAGGTACAACTCAGCTGGACTAGCAATTTGGAGTAATATGGTTTTTTTGGATCATCTTATTTCTTGCTGTGATTTTTCAGTCACCCTTCCTATTTTCTCTCTTTCCTCAGTTCTCTGCCTCTGGTGACACAATTTAAGGTAACACAATTGACTTGTGAGTGAAGGTATTTAAAACTGAGGGCAATTTTAAAAATCAGAAATAATGTATATAGCGAAGCGTTTCAGTTTCAAGAATTATCTACACTTGTTTGGAAAGGCTCAGTAACCCTTCAGGAATGACAGAATTTCCCCCCTTTCAGAAAATAAGTCTATCATCTTTCAACATCATTGATGTCCTATGAGTAATTTGTTTCTATTGCTTTACTGTTAATAAGGGTTTCTGGCTTTGGTAAGAAAAAGTAATTTCATGAAAATTACAGAAATTACAATGCCCAATGACCAGATAAACATGAGAGAAGATGCACTTTGGAATATTTCAGAGGTTGTTACTGTACTGAATAATGGAAGCTGTCCATGTCAAGCCCTGAGATTTTATATGATACAGTTCCCATAGACATTT
Source organism: Pseudopodoces humilis (assembly GCF_049639895.1). Classification (NCBI taxonomy): domain Eukaryota; kingdom Metazoa; phylum Chordata; class Aves; order Passeriformes; family Paridae; genus Pseudopodoces; species Pseudopodoces humilis. Next base: position 21,441,471 of record NC_142208.1, read on the forward strand.
GTCTAGATAATCTGACTTTTATAAAGCTGAGAAGAAAAGTTCTTTGGAGAATGCGGAAAGTTGAGTCAAACTCACTCTTAATTAACACTAATGCTTTGAGTACCAAGAGGCAGACTTGCCCCCTTACTTGTCAGATATCTAATTCACTGAAAATTAGTTAAAAATCGAGGCAAAAGACACTCTTTATGCCTTGAGTTTAAGTCTGTGCCTCAGACTGAAAAAAAATAATCATAATTAATCTGAAACCACAGTTTCCATGTAGTAGCCAGAATTAGTCATAAATCAGACCAGCTTCATGAACCTTAACCGATGAATAACTGTGACCAAGCTTTGAATATTAAGCCTTGAATCAAGAAAATGTCATATGGCCTTCAAGCCAGGGATATTTCATATAGATGTACTATTATCATTTGCTTTTAGTTTTACTAAACCAGGATTGATTCTATCATGCAGTATTCTTCCTTCAGTATAATTTATTTTCTAGAAATAAACCTAGACACATATATGTTTATATTTAATATAAACTACTGTAATTCGAGATTTCATGTCAAGTGAAGCCTCAGAGAAAAGTCAGTGAACACAATCCTAGCTCTGATGAATTAACTAGCAGAATTTCTTTGATTTTTGTGTGATTGAGATTTCATCTCAAGTCTTAGGCAGAGATACACCAAGACCAAACATGTAGATGTGGCAGCACTGAAACTTGATTCACAATAAAAAAAAAAAAAAAAAAAAATTACTTGAAATATTTTTAATGAATCTGTGTCCATATAATTTCAGATGTTGCAGTAGTGGAACTATGCATCCATCTTTTCATACCAATAAGGTATCAGCAAAGATATTAACCATTTTGTAGAAACATAAAGTTGTACTTCAATAAATAACAATAAGAAAACCAGGCTTTGAAGTTTTGCATACTTTGATAGTTATGTAGTTCTACCACTCTTGTTGAGAAAATACATGAATAAAATTGCCCAGGCAATAGAGTTCTGTAATAAGGAACCTGGAGAATTTCCAAAAATAGAAGAAATGAGTGAAAAGCACAGAAAATAGGTCCACTCTCTCCCTCTCTAGCCATGGTGATTTTTCTTTGGATTGTAGTAGCTGGCCATTTTTAACTTGGAAATGTAGCATAGCAGATAGACTGGACTTTTACCAGGCTACTCATGACTGTTTTTCTCCTTCATTTTTAATTATACTACATCTTTTTCCCAAACTCTGTAACAGCAGACACCTCATACACCATCTCATTAACACCTTTGCTTCCTTCAGAGTTTAATGTTAGTAACCTGGAAGCAATCATCTGTGTGTGGACAACTGCTGAAATGGAAGACAAGAAAACCTGTATAAAAATTGTGAAGGACCTGCAAAGGAAGAGAGTTTATGCTGAAAAGAGACCAATAAATGGAATCTGCTGGGTTTGTTAAGACTCAGTTCTTATTTCTGTATCCATTAATAAAGTCATTAATAATCTTAGAAAAAAGAAAATTAGTAATTTGCTTTTGACTTGCAGCTTGTCAATAATAATAACACACAGAACACTGGAGCCAAGAAACGGCACTGTATTATAGGATAACAACATTCAAGATTATGCACCAGGGCCTGATAAAAACTTTTGGTATAATCCAGTAATTTGTGAGTCAAAAGTTGTATGGCATGAGAAGGCTTTGTTGGTATTGAGCACAAGAAAAACTGAAACCTATCTATATAGGAAAGTCAAAAAAGAAAGTGAGGCAAAGTCCACATTTATCAGTGTCTAAATGGGTGTGAAGAGACCATTGTGGGCATTACTTGTAAGAGTTTACTGGAATGCCATGTATAAAACTTTGTCCATCTGCCAGTTTAAAAACTGATAGTTCAAACTGTGATAGGTCATAGACATCATCAGGGAAGTCCAGAACTTGATTTATGGAAAGAGGTTGAAAGAGGATCTGTTTCAGTTGAAGGAAATGTGAGTGTTGTACATAAATATATCACTAGGTGAACAGAAGAGAATCATACTTAGGATTCTGGGGAGAGAAACAAATGGGACAATTTCTAATCAGAGGAGCCAGTGCATGTTCAGGCACTGCCTTCACTAGGAAGAGTGAAATGAACTGACTTTAAAATGAAGCACTGGATTACAGAAGATGTTAGGTAATGTCGACTAAAAAGCAGAGTTTTGGATTGGTGATTCAGAGGTTTTAATAAAGTTCCAGTTTTTTACTTTTTCAGATGCCTACATCAGGTTTTGCAGGAAACGTTTGATTCTGATAAAATACATTAAAAAAAAAAATAGGTAGAACAATTCAATCTACTGTTCTGTAATTATCTTGGAACACCAGTCCCAAGTGCAATGAAGTAATATGGTGAATACAGTCTGTGTTCCCTATTTCTGCTTAATTTTAAATATTCAAAACCAGCTTTATTTGTGTTCTTTTCCTACAGTAAGAATGGCTTCTAATATACACAGAAACCTTCTGAATTCACATATGAAAATGGGAAAATCTGGAAAAAGAGGACAATTAAGATTTTTCTCTACAGGAAAGAAGGTAAGTAAGTATTTTTTGAAAGAAAATTCAGCTGCAATTCTTATGTGCTATTGTGCTGTGTAGTCTAAATGCACCATTCAAGTATTTGAACCTAGACATTTTTAGTCCCTCTATAAGTGCAAACCACAACACAGCCTTAACTGTGGAGTGAATTACTCTTGTGTATGAGTAACACAAATCTACAGCATATCACAAAAGGAAAGTTAATGTGTCATGTGAATTAATTTTTCGGGCAAAACTGCTCTACTTTTTTAATTTATTTTCTTCTTTGTCCTTACACAGCTTTAAACCCCTTTGTCTGTGATCACCTGTCTTAGGGCTTGTGACAATATGGGGATCTCTCTATGTAAAGCTTATGAACTCAGTCTGGTACTTGGAAATCTCTATATATAGCTGTGTCAGCTTGAAGATTCTTTGGTAATCTAAAATCTACAAGAGGTGATTTTTTGCTCCTGGAACATGATCCATAAGGAATACCACAATAATATCCTATTCAAATACATTCCCTCAGAGTATGACAATAGGTAGGCAAACCTGGTTTTATAGATGAATAAGTAGGTGGTAAATCGTTTGTTCTACACAAATTTTATCGCCCAGCTGGGGATGATGAGTCCTCTTACCTAAGAAGGTAAGGTGGTGTCTTGCTCAGTGTTGTAAAGTACACCTTGTATTAAATATTGGAGGGGGATGGTGAACTCAGAGGACTTCTGCCTATATTTGGAGTGGAAAATGGCAGAGAAATGGAAAGGGTTTCCTGCACTTAACAGCTGTTCTGAAACACTTAAAGTCTTTTGCCCCTTCTGTGAAGAAACTCAAAGTCCAGCGTACCACTAGCTTAAAAAATGGTATTTGAAGAAATCAGCGCTGCCCTCAGAAGAGAGTACAGCAAAGCTCTGTGCAGGAGGGCTGGGGAAGGAGCCGGTGTCGCTGTCTCAGCGGACCAAGGCAAGCTCCCATGGACACCAATGATGTGTTCCATGGAAAAACCTGGCTCCAGCAACTGGCGAGCGGCCGAGCAGGCGTTTTCACCGAGGCTGAGGAGGGGTTTTGGACACATTTGTGCAAGTGAGCTTAGTCCTGCTAACCGCGATCACGACCCCACGGATGCCCGGGATGCCTGTACTGCCCGGCTGGCTCTTCCGTGCCGGCAGCTCGGGGCTCCGGGCCGCTGGCAGCCAGGAGACACGGCGGGGCTGCAGCTGCCGCCCGCAGCCCGTTTCCCGTGGAGCCGAGGATGCTCCAGCGTCCAGCTGAGCGGTGCCTGCTGCCCGCTTCGTGACGCGGAGCCTTCCCAACTTCGCTCGGTTACCTCGCTCTTCCCCGGCCGGCTCCCAGCGCTCTCCCGCCGGCCGGGACCTGTCCAGGGAGACGCCGCCCTCCCTCACACCGGGCAGCGCACGGGCACCCGCGGGAAGCCGAGAGCTGCCGCGGCATCCACCCCTCCCTCCCTCCGTCCCTCCCTCCCTGCATCCCTCCCTCCGCGCTGGCGGAGCCCTGTGCCGGAGGCGAACTCCGGGAGAAGGGACCGTCCCGTGCGCCCTGCCTCTCCGCAGCCCCCGCTCCTGCCTCCTCCCCTGGTCACTGGGACTGATGAATTAATCATGATGTGGCTGCTGTTAATGCATTTATGTGGAGCGGGCTGTGCCAGTGGCTGGCGGCGCGGCGGGTGAGGGAGCGCGGGGAGCGCCGGCCCCTCCGCTCCGCTCCGCTCCGCTCCGCTGGGCGCCGGGCGAGCCGCGGCCGCGGCGCTCTCCATGGCTCCGGAGGAGGTAATGGGAGTCGGGACGCGCTCCCCGTTCCCCCGGCAGCCAGGGAAGGGGCAGGGCAGGCGGGGCGCGGAGGAGGCGCTGACAGGGCAGCTCCAACTTGCCGGCAGGGGGGACGGGAAGGCTCGGCTTGCCGCGGGAGGTGCGCGGGATGTGTTCGCTCCGCGTCCCCGTGGTTCCCCCGAATCCTGCCAGCGGTTTAAAAATCGCTCTCTTGGCATAAGTGCGCGGGAGCCAGCTCACTTTATCGCCGCTGACGCTGTCAAAATCGCTGTGGCTCCAGCAGTAACAACAGCGAGCCCCCTCCCTGCCTCCCTCCTCCTTCCCTCCCTCCGCCGGGTCGCCCGCTCCTCGTGAGAAACCAAACGCTGATGTTCCATTAGCTTCATCTTCCCCGCTTACGCCAAAGTGAGGAAGACTTGCTAATTAATTTACATACGAGGGAATGATGTCTGAAGGAAGGAAAATATACCCCGTTGCACCTGCTCCGCCGAGACTTGTCATCTGAATCTGGAGGAGAGCTATAAATCATGTAAAGTGTTCGCGGTGGAGTCGGCTTCTTCTGAGAGCTGTTAGGATTATGTATCCAAATGCTGAATTTATATTTCCCACTAGGAAAAGACTGAAACTCAGGTCAGATATAAACTACATCATTTAATTTAAAACAAAAACTGTAGTTATTTGTTGTTGTTCTAGAGGGGATTTTTCTTCTCTCCTGATTAAATAGAAAGTACTGTTAGAGCATGTAGTAATGATTTACACATTACAGCCTGAAATCTCTTGCAGAGTTGGAGGTGGTGGAGTGCAAGGACAGTGCTTTATAATCGTATATGTCCTCTTATTTTTGTCACACATGAAAGGCTGAGAATAACCAGGCTGTTTTACCTTCTGTTTTTAGTGTGTACAAACTCGTATTTTCTGTGATACAGGATGGGGAAGACTTGGACCAGGGATAGCATAACTTCCATTGAAAATGTTGACTTTCTCAACTGCAGCAACTAAAATCCGTGTGATGTCTGCTTTGATTATTTCCAACCTTTGAAAAAAAAGCTTTAAAAAATATCATAAGCTACTTCCAAGAATTTCACTTACTTATTTCCTCTAAGGTAATATTGTAATAGTTCTTGACACTTGCCTGCTAAATGAACTGAACTGGAGAGACCTACAGTTCAGTAAGATGTTTGTGTTATTTGTGTGCCAGGTATTTCACCATAAAATACAAAATGACAGCTTTTGTCTGATGAGATAATGGCTTCATATTGTAGACATTATTCATACTTCAGTTTTGTGAATTTTCATGTATTTCACTAGGTTTGTTGCTGATAAAAGTAGACTGAGGTTTTGTAATTTCAAATGGAACTAATTTTGATTAAGGTTAATTGCTTTGGCAGCCTAGCGTATTTTTGACACAACTGTAAATGACAAATATTATTCCTTTGTTCCACTTATGTAAAAATATTGCTTTTTGATTAAAAAAGATGTTATGTTTTATAGATGGATCCTGTACATTGCATCAGAATGAGGGAATTAAGGAGTTTGTGTGCTTTGATAGCACGTGTGATTTGCAAGTTTCCTAAGTTGTGAGCTTATTTTAAAAGTGTGTGTATGTGTGTGGCAAAAGACTGCTATGCTAGTACAAGAAACTAATAATAACACAGAAATCTGTGAGGTAAGCAAGAACATATGAGCCAGGCTAACCACTCAATATGCTTACTTTGAAAGCAAGCCTGGATGCAGTAGTTTTCATATCACTGTTCTATAGCAACAAAATAAGGGAGACAAAAATAAGCACGAGCCAGAAATAAAAAGACAAAAACTTAAAATGAGACTAGTCAGGTGGGGAAAAACATTTGGAAATCAAGTCTTTCTGTCAAATCCAAGACTGCAGGTCATTGCAAAACGAAATCAAAGTCACATATACAGCATTTTTACGGCATTTAAGGTGGAAGCCTTGGTCTAGACTATAACCAACCAATTAAAAGAGGTTCAGTTGTTAGAAATTTTGTTTGACACCAGATGGTAGAGGTCAAATGATAGTCAATAAAAGTGGAGTTCATCTTTGAACTTGGAACAGGAGAATAATTTGTGTTCTTTTCCAAATCTTCTGTCTCTAACTGGAAACTCTGTCATGGACACCAGTCTACAAAGTGACCAAAATTTATTAATTAATGAACATTTATTGTTCTGAGATACCATTACAATAGAAATACTTTTTTTTTTCTGTGTAACTGGCATTCTTCTGGCCAGTGCTTTGGCCTTGTAAGTCATAAATGAAATATGGGAGTTCTGATTTGGGGTTTGAACAATGTAAGTCACTGTGTAAATTTCAGTCTAGAGTACATTTTTGTTTCGCTGTCAAGTGTTGGATTGACTTATATTGGAAAAACATATACTTCTTTTCTGAAACAAAATGAAAAAAGTCATTTGTCAGCCAGAGGGAGGTGGGGAAATGTGTTCACACTCACCAGACTTTATTGGCCTCACAATAGCGGCCACCATAGTGTTTGATACAAGGGATTGTGGGGTCGGTGAATGACAGACCTGCCTACCTTTTCCACATTTGCAGCAAGCTGAACATGGTTTTTGGGTCAAGAAACCACAGAGTTGCTTGTTTATTGATGGACACAGCTTTGAAAGGAGCTGAATGAAGAAGAGCTGTTGTCTGCAATGTTGCTCAATGTTCACTTACTGCTATACAAATAACTATGTGACAACTGGCCAGTAGCTGTAGTCATGTGAATATGCCCTCTCTATTTTCTGTAGCTGTTTTTGCTTTACCCACTGCCATGGAAAACTTCTGAATGGGTTGTTCAATGATTAACACAGAAGTACTGGGTTATGAAGGGTGGAGGATATTTGTGTGTGTTAACAGACAGGTTAAATTACATGATTCTGAACAGCGACAGTGTTTGAGGTGTCCTCGCTTTGAGTGCAATCAAATTCCCTCTTGACTGTTTATATAGTAAGCAGGAATCCATTAAACTGCCAAGGAGGACAAATATTTAATGAAGACCCAAAGAGGCAATATAATTTCTGTATGTTTGTAGTGCACTGCTCTGTTTAGCTGCTGATTAAATCTGCTGATTTCAAGATCTTCTAGTCATCTGCTTTGATGCAATATTCTATAAAACCATTAAAACTAGAGAGGTAGGAGTTGAAGTCTTAAGATTGTTTTCTCTTTTGGACAAAAAATTGTGTGAAGTCCTCTCATAGCCCTTGTTGAACTTTAGTGGGAAGAGTGTGAGCAAGAAGTCTGGGAAGAAGGGGAGCAGAACAGGGAGTAATTGATCACTGTAGTAATTCAGGGCTGAAGAAAAGATCTTTCTGAGTTAGATAACAATCTTATCTAATTTCAGTCATAAACTCATCACAGTCTAAGTACATTGCCCTGTTGCTCTTTGTGCAAAGATGTTTCAAAACCTTTCTCCTAATGCTCAGAGCTTTCTTTGAACTTTCAGCCTAAATATATTCTTTGATTCCTAATTTTTAATTTTTAATCTCTCAATATTGTTATTTAAAACCAATTCCTTCCTCAGTGTGTAGCCCTCAATAAATTATAAACATCGATCATGTGTCTTCCTTAGCTTTTATGTGCTAGGATCAAACAAGCAGAGCAAGCACCTTTTAGTCTGTCTGGCAAAACAGAATAAATAGAAAGATACAGAGAAAAGTAACTTGATTCTCCTGAATTCTGAACCTTGTACCTGAAGTGTTTGCTCAAAGTCTTGAATAAGAGTACTGATACTCCACCCAGCCTTTTGAAAACACTTTGTCAGACAGTGGTGAGTATCAAGTTTGTTTTACAGATAAGCCAGATTGTTTTAATCTGTTAATAGTAAACATGGGTGTGTGATTTATCTTTTTGTGTTGCTCTCAAATGATAAGAGCCCATCACAGAAATAATCACAGAGATTCTGATATTCATAATCACGTGGCTTTGAAGAATTGCTAAAGGTTTTGCCATTTCTAATATGCCTGTGAAAATGCTCCAATTTCTTCTGTAAGTTAGCAAGAACCTCCCCTATATCAAGAGGGCTTCCTATAATCACTTTTTATCAAAAAACCTCTGCTTTTCACCACATTTACAGACATGTAATAAGATGAGTGGAAGAATGATTTTAAAGAAGTCCATTCAATATGTTACCACTAGTCACCTTTGTAGTAATTTTGTTTTTGTGTTATGCTTTTATTTCCTAGTCAGTAAATAATTGCTGGGTGATACCATATCAAATTCTTTACTTAAATCTGGAGAGAGTGGATTCTGAATTTCCTTTCCCATAATATTTTCTTTTAAAAGGATTGGCTTCTCTCTCCCACCAAGCATTTATAAATACTGATTAAGATCCCTCCTGAGCCTTCTCCAAGGTAAAGTAATTCAGCTCTTCCTGCCTTTCTTCATATGACAGGTGCTCCAAGACCCACATCTTCTCTGTGTCCTGGATGTACATAGTGGATGTACTCCAGTATGTCCCTGTCCCTTCTGTACTGGGGAGCCCAGAACAGGAGGCAATATTCCAGATGTGACCTCACTGGTGCTGAGGGGAAGGACCATCTCTCTCAGCCTGCTGGCACTGTTTTTCCTAGCACAGAAAGTGTTGATTTTCATTGCTGCATGGGCACTTCGCTGACTCATGTTCATCTTCTTGCCCACCAGGACCTTCCCCATCCTTTAATGCCTGGTTCTTCCCCTGTGGTTGGTCCCAAGACTTTTACCAGTGCACAGAGTTATTTCTCCCCAGGTGAAGAACGTGTATTTCCTTTTGCTGAACTCTATTTCTCCAGCCTGTTGAGGACCCACTTAATGGGAGCAACTCTGCTCCTTATTTCATATGCTCTGCCAACTCACTGAGAGTGCCCTCAGTCCTGTTATTCTGTTCTTTAAGGAAAATGGCCCCAATATCAACAGGGGTGCACAATTAGTAACATTCCCAGCTGAATTTTGTGGCACTGATCACAATCCTCCGAGCCCAGCAATTCCACTACTTTCCATTTCGCCTCACTTTCATGCTTCATTAATAATATTGTAATTGTTAGTAATAACAGTAACATCAGTAACAATTTTACTACTGCTGTGTGACCAGAAAAATTAACAGGTAAAAATATGTCTTCACCATCTTTCCTTGCTCTGGTTTTACAGCCCTGGCACGTGTGTGTACACACATGCACCAACTGACAGTTGCCTTTTTGTGTTTGAGTGTGTGACTGTGAATTACTCATGCCGTATGTTTGATGCACGGAAGATACTCTTCTACATGTCGTACAGGCACTGCATTTTTTTTTTTTTTTTGCATTAAATTTATTGCTCTGCCTCATTTTTGCAGGGCAAATGAACCTCTGGGCTTGTTATAGTTATGGGGAATCTGAAATATGTAATCTTGAAATAGATTGCAAAATACAGGTGAATTAATTGCTCTGTAGATGAAGTTTTTGAAGCCAAATGGCCTTTCATTCACATGAAGCAATTGTGTACCTTGTGTTGAAAAATGCAAGGGCTTCTTTTCTGCTTCCTTCAAATAGCAAAAAAAATTTTTGAGAAAAATTGCTTCTGTATTCCATATTTTCTCTTGCTAGTCACACTCACCTGCTTTGCCAGCAGCAGTGAGAAAAGATACTGAACTACCCTCATTGCAAGCAGTGCTTAAGATTTCTAGGGTGAGACTCAATAAGCTGTGTATAAGCTCAAATTATTTAAGTTTGGTCTAAGATCAAGCCGTTTAGCTGCAGGAAAATTTATTAAATATTGCTTGAAGAGAAGGAGTTTTCTGTTTCTTTAGCAAGTGACTGATACTTTTGCTTTTATCTAAAAAAAGATGTGTTTTGTTTGTGTGTGTGTACAGAGAAGAGTGATGAAAAGGAACTTTTTAATCAAGTTGCTTTCCATTTACAGAATACTGCAAAGATAGCACTTAAAATACTGATAATGATGATTCTCTTTTTTCTCTACCTTGAAATGAGGATATAGTGTCCTAAGGACAGTGATGAGCTAATTGTACATTCAACCTAATACCTTGACAATGATTTTGAGAAGCAATCTAGTCTTTGCAGTTTGATTCTGAATTCACATTCTGTATGTGTATGAATTCACATTCTGTATGTGTATGAATTCACATTCTGTATGTGTATGAATTCACATTCTGTATGTGTATGAATTCACATTCTGTATGTGTATGAATTCACGTTCTGTATGTGTATGAATTCACATTCTGTATGTGTATGAATTCACAATCTGTATGTGGGTGAATTCATGTTCTGTATGTGGATGAATTCACGTTCTGTATGTGTATGAATTCACATTCTGTATGTGTATGAATTCACGTTCTGTATGTGTATGAATTCACATTCTGTATGTGGGTGAATTCATGTTCTGTATGTGGATGAATTCACAATCTGTATGTGGGTGAATTCATGTTCTGTATGTGTATGAATTCACGTTCTGTATGTGTATGAATTCACAATCTGTATGTGGGTGAATTCACGTTCTGTAGTAACTCCAACAGAAAAAGGGAGAATTTTGCTTCTCTATGTGATGCTAAGGCCTCTCAGGATGCCTCCAGAATTTGGAGAGAAATTACTCTTGGCATCTAAGCTGCCGTGAACAGGTGGGAATTGAAAAATTGTGAATGGGCACCAGCGCAAATATGCAGCTCTAGCTTTACTTTTATTTCCAAAATCAATATAAATGCACATATGCTCATCATCTGAATTTCAGAAAAATAATTGCTCTTGTTTTTTCTTCTTTTTATTGTTGTCTAAAATTTCCTGTTAACACTGTACATCTGTTTAACTTGGAAAGTCAGAGCAAATCCTTTTCAACCGAGGTTATAAAAGGTGTTATTAAGTAGTTATTAAGTAAAATGTTACACATTACCTGCAGAACAATGGAGAAAATTATTTAATATTATTTTTCTACTACAATTCTCCAGATTGCTAACCAACCATTTAAGTTTCAGAGAGGTAAAAAAATGTTGAATTTAACTTTTTGTAAACTGCAAACAACAGACTTTTTTTTCTAGAAATTGACAATACAAAAATGTGTTCTGAGATTATTGTATTTATTTACAATGGGATCTTAATGGCTATTTTAAAAAAAAGTGAGATATTAGGGATACAGATAATTTTGATAAATGGCAAAGTATCAGCTGCAGAGATACTGGGTTTTAGACATTAATTAATAAGGTCATTCAAATACAAGCATAACATTTTAACTTTTGGATGGAGATAAACTAGGCTACTTCTATCCTTGTCATAATTTAGCATTTATGTAGTGTTTACAAGGTAAAAAACCTTATAGATACTAATGATCTTCATTATACCCTCTGAAGGCAGGTAGGTGTTCTGCAAATTAACGGTATAGGACCAATATTTTTAGACCTATAAGTCTGCTAAGAGTTTGAATTTTGGTATAAATGTGTTTGAAGTTTGTAAAGGGCAGACTGTATCCCTCAGAATCCAGAACCAGCTCTTACAAGATATGCTTTCATTTTTAAGGAACAAAGATACAGGGTTTCATTCAGAACACTTGAATAACATCAGGTCTCTTTGATAACAAAGTCTAGTCAGACAGTTTTTCCTGAAAAAAAGTGTTGGATACTGTGAAGAATGTTTTTTAAAGGTTCACATAGAATATATCTTTAATTTACGAATATTCTATAAAATTTAGCTTCATTTTTTTGTGAAAAAGGTATTTACACATGGAAAGAGGGAGTTTGTCTCTCCTGTCTCCACCCTCCTTGGTTGACAGGCTTTCCCTCCAGCAAGCAGTTGACAGCAATCAGTTTGTGGATTATTTCTGGAAGGAAAAAGTTTACAGCTTTTCTCCAACAGTAAGATTAAAAATAAAGTAGCTGTCATCTATTTCCATGGCTTAACTAGTTAAAATCATAGCCACAAAAATGCCATATTACTCAGCTAAGCTGTTCACTGCATTTTATACAGGAAGCAGACCTTATTAAATAAAGGCCATCGAGCCTTGAAAACGATAGTGTGTAACACAAAATTTTAAAAAATGTAATTTTTACTGGAACTTCAGAATTTGTTATTTATATTTTCTAGATATTCTAGCTCTTTAAAATAAGCCTTTCACAGATATATAGTGAAATATTTCATTTTGTGACCTTGTCATATATGAAGGACATATAGGTAATTCTCAGGATGAAAGAAGTTTGTGTTTTATAAAATCCAGATTCTTGAGTAACTCCCAGACTTGGCTCACATTAATTCTCACAGCACCATGTTTTCCATTGTACCATTTATAAAGGTAAATACTATCAAACTTAAGATGTAAAATAATTTGAATTGTCAGCTTTGACACTTTCTAGTGCTAGATTCTTGAGATGTAATATGAAAATAAACATTTAAGGGGTTTCTTTTTCTAGATTGCCACGGTCAGAAATCTTTTAGACCTAATCCCCAAACATTAGGCTATTTCAGTCTCACAAATTAGGACTCTGCTTCCTTTGCACCACATGCTACCTTTTGTTTATTTTGTAAATAAATAGTTCAGTTTACTTAGATGATGTTTTGTTGGGCTTTTTAAATCTAATTAATTTACAGAATTTCATTTTATGGCTTTGATTTTATTCTGTACTATATTCTGTGATGTCTTCCTGTAGTTTTGGCAACCTTTGTATCACTGATTTCCTGGCTATGGTATTTTCCCTCCTGCCCTATAGTAGAGTAATGAAATATCCTTACTATGCATAGACTCTTTTGTGCTTTTAGTGTTTTCTAAATTCAAAATCTGATATGTGCACTGGAGAATGAAGAACAAAAGGCTTGTTATTTTCATACTCTGCTGCATTCTTATCTTAGCTCCAAATTTCTGGATCCTAAACTAAGATTCATGGCTATACACTGCAAACACTCCTGAGAGCTTAGGACCCTTTAGAAAGTCAGAAAGCTGAACACTTGTGTTGCCTTCACTTTGTTCTTAATCCCCCCTCTGCAAAATTATGGAAGTTTAAGACATTAAACTTATTAAATAGTTAAACTTATTTAAATGGTTCATGGCTGGCTTTTTATGCTTGCACTTTATCTCCTGTATCCTGAGAGTATAAGTATTGCCAGTGCTGGAAAACTGAAGTTTCAAAACTAAATTTATCTCGAAAAGAGAACTGTTATGATAATTATGCATAGAGCTTTAGAAAATGGAAATAATATAAATCTTCACTAAATAGTCATTACTCAAAGTTAAATCATCTGCTATTCTGAAAAGAACACTGTATCATTCTTCTTTTGAATCCTTGTGTGGTCACACTCACAGAACATGGTGCTGTAATACTCCCAGGAATTGTTCTACTTTGCTTCTATAGTGAAGCACTTTCCTTTAATCAAATGGAAGCCAATAGAAACACACGAGCATCGAGCAGGGCTCTCTCTTGCCTGCTGGGAGATATTTAAATTTGTGCTAGCTTGCACTAGAAGGAAATGCTGCTAAAGCATTTTGTTTTGTTTCTGTAAAACTCTAAGATTCAGTGTGTAAAACTGCCATAAAGTATATACCATATATACTGATTAAGGCAATTAACTGTTCAGACAATTGTGGAATACCATACATGTTTTAACATGTTTATTGCTGTACAAGCTGATCATATTAATTTCTAATATAAATAAAAAATATGGGCTACTCTGTTGCTTCTACTTTATTTTATGTGATCCTAGGATATTCTCATTTATTAAATGAAAATAATAATTTATATATATATATGGGGAGGGAATAGTTATTAGATAGTTCTTAAACTGAAAGTATTGTTTCAATCAAGATGATTTTGCATTTATCTATAAATGGTTCCTTGCTAAAAAGGTTCAAAAAAAGAAGAAAGTTAAAATTACAGAGTAATTTTTTAAAAGTATGAATCAAAAAGTATCAGTTGTCACTGCATATGGTGTATTCTATGTGCATTAGTATTTTGACACATTCTCTGTCTGTTCAGCCATGTGCTGTTGATCCTGGTCCCACAAAATGTGTTAATTGTGTATAGCTATTTATAGCATTAGTTACTTTATAATTTTTCTTTTGTTGATTTTTTTGTTGTGGATAGTAAGATTAAATTTATTTTTTCAGTCTTGTTATAATCTTATTTTTTAAACAGGTGGAACAACCAAGCATGTACTGTGAGTTATACAGGAAGCTTTGGGTAAGATTCAGAATTAGGTTTTGGGTTTGTAGCTATTGAATGAAACATTTTTACTGTGAGAATTTGCCTCATGTACAGTGGTTTAAATGTACTGTGGTGTGTAATTGAGGTGAATTTATTCTTAGCACTTTAAAATGTATTTCTGTAAGGCATGAAGAAATTTTAGGTATCAGCATAGGGTTAATGAGAAACTTTTGGAGGGAATATACCTGTCCATACAGTATTTCAGCATAATATTACCTGAGAAAATGTTAATTATGTTTAATAGAATTACTGTTTTCCTACTCCTAACTTTAAGAGAGCTACAAGTTCCAGGAATCTGAGTTGTATAAGTAGCAGGGTTTGTTTCACCAAGCCTAATGAAAAATCTCTTTTTTCTTTTATTTTTTTTTTTTTGTAGCAAAGACCTAGGGAAAAGCTTCTTTCCCCTTCTACAAATTATCTGAGGAATTTTGCTTTCTAAGTGAACTAATTTATTGTACTACTGGAGCTTTAGGATTCCTCAGAATACAAATTCTACCTTCCAGTTAGATAAGTATCCAAGTACGAAATAATTTAATCTTGACCTTTTAATATCTAATTTATTTGAATTTTGCTTCTGAGTAAATACCTACTTAGCTTTAATACATTCCTGCTTAATGTGGAATGGCTCTGAAAAGTGAATATTACCATCTAATTGTTAAGGTCATAAGGAAAACATTTTCCCCATTTGAAGTTTTATACATTAACTTCTTCTTATTTAATGTCAAGAGAATGAGTTTAGGAGGGCTGAGTGAAATGGGAGGAGCTATAAATGGTTTTCCTCCAAGGCATCTAGACAATCCTTTTGAAGTTAAACTGAACTAATAATTTTTATTTAAATCTTATTAATTCAATACATCTGTAACACTTTTCTCTCCATTCACTGCATTTCACTTGAATGGCCATTAGATTTCCTAAGAAGTTCCTGTACACATAGATCAATATTTAAATTTAATTTGGACTCATATTCCAGAGTTTTCTTATATTGCTGTGACCTCAGATCCTAGCTGACAAAGTAAGGCGTGCTCTGTGTGATTGTCTGAGAGTAGCTACTTCATGTGCTCAAGTCATAGATCCACGTTATCTCCCAGTGAAAATGCAGACAAGTTAAAAAAACCCATGTACCTTCTTGCCAAATAGATTTAATCTGCTGCATGTGAAACTGTTATTTTGGAGAGGCTGGTAGAGAGTAAATAGAATATAATAAAAAAATTCATGTACTGTTCTTTCTGGGGGGAGCAAAGAATATGAAACACGTTGAACAATAGGCTGGAAAGATAGATGCTCCTGTTTTAATGCAGTCTAGGTAAGAGGAATGCCTGGGATTAATCTAGTGGTAAATTACTTTCTAGCCTACACTCATAATCTGTGTTTATTGGACTTGTTATTGTGTGGTAATCCAATTTCTCCATATGACACCAGTGTAAAAGGGAACTGTCTTTGCCTGCAGAGACCAGTGCCATCTATTTCCCTGCTCATCTCTTTCACAGACCAGAAAGTGATTGTACACTGCGCTGCATTTCTAAGTGCAACCTTCTTTGCCCTTCATCGGATTCTTCATTCGGCACAGAAAACTCAAGAACTGAGTCTGTTTTGATCTACTGGGCTTGACTTTATAGATGGGGCTCAGATTGGCTGTCAGTGCAAAAGCTGAGCTTTCTGCTGTGAATAATCAACAGTTGGCCAGCAGCTGTGTGTGAAAAGGGCTCAACTGTAGAGCCTTGTTGTGAAAGGCCAGTGTTTCATCATCCATATAATTGGTGTCTGAAACCCATCTGCAGCCATGTGTTAACAGATCGCTCAGGTTAGAAATTAACAATCTCTAGCAGTGATAGCCAATTCCTGGAGAAAACCATGGATGCTACAAGAATGTGATAATGCTGTAGTGTTGCTGTTGAACCGGCACTAGAAGTCAGGGGGAAGGACAGAGCCTTAAGCCAAGATTTTAGTCCCAGGAGCTTGGCCAAATGGTAGTTTAAATAGATGTTGTCTACCTACCCTGACAGTCTTATTTTGAGAATGGTGTAAGCTGAAGAAAAGGAATTGAAAAATGTCCATGGTGCAAAGGAGAAATTTTGTCTCTGGCATCATAAAATATAAGATACCTGAAATTAACCTTGAAGTTGATCTTGCATGCTTATCATACTCAGTTCTTTAACTGTAGAAACTAGAGGGTCTTTGCTGTGGCTCATCTTTTTCCCTGCACTTAGTTTGTGATCATCTGATATGAATTCTGTGTTCAGTCATTTCTGAAGCTACTGTTAAGAAATAACATTTGCTCAGTTTCAATTTCTTGCTATTTGCTTTTATAAAGTAACTAGTTCACGTCTATCCCTCTCTTTATCTTTTTGCTTTGATATGTTTTTCCCCAAAGCATTGTGAATGTTTTTTAAAGGAAGACAGTCTGCAAGCCTTAAATATCACCCAGCCATCCTAATTCTTAAATTGAAACCTTTGGTTTTATGTTTTTTCCATATAATCTTGGTGTATATGCTGTCTTTTCCCTCCATCTGTCAGAAAGATTAATGTGAGCGTATTAGCACAGCACAGGATTGTGTGAGCTAGTTCTTGTCACTCTAGAAAGGACCTCTATTCCTTCATTGTACAGTGTGTTTGAATTTGACATGAGAGTAGGATCCCACTGGAGGATAAATTTATCTCTTTGGAAAGCTAAGAAAGGAACAGTTTCATTTAACAGGAGTGTCACAGAAGAGTGGTCATAATTTTCACTGCTTGCACCTTCAGAGTAAAAAGTAGAAATGGATCAAGTCAGTGCAATTCTTGGATACAGTCACAGAAGTTGGGAGTAGTTGGATAAGTGGACAGACAGGAAAATAGGGAAAGCAGAAAAAGCAGAAATTACTCTAAATATAGTAAAAAAATGACTCTAAATAAGCAAGACTGCACCAGACACCAAGTTCCATCACCTGTTTTTCTTTTCTTAATAAAAAAGGCTTGGAGAACTCTGTAATTTTATGTAGCTGTCTAGGTCAGCTGTAGTTGAGCCGATTCTGCCTTTAGATGGAATCAACTCTTTACATGCTAAATAATCAAGATAAGAATGGAAAAGACAGGTCCATCATGCTTTGAATCATTCAATCTCTGATCTGTGTAGCTGGCCCAAGGGATTGCCAGGGGACACCATTTTTCTCATTTATTTTTCTTAGAGCACTCATTCTTCTAGCTGGGGAAGCAGTTATTAAGTCTACACAGTGCACTCTAACTCACTTTTGAAAGACTTGAACCTGCTTCCACTGAAATGGCTTAGAAGCCAGACAGGGTCTGAGGAGTGGTCTGAGCACCCTTCTTGCCCCTGACTTGTTAACTGTTGAGCAATGAGAACTATAATTGTTGAACCCAAACCTAGTCATGTTAAAACTGGGAAAAGATTAATTCTTCCAGAATGGAATGTTGATTTTTTTTATGTTGTGGGTAATGCGGGTTCCTTTTATCCATACTTGCTTAAAAGCATGAGAACCTGTAATCTGCAGCATATGCAGTGTGCAAGATGATGGAGTCTACCAAAAATGTTATTTCCTGCACCATTTTGTCTCTTGCTGTATGTGTAAAGCTTGCTACACAATTAGCATTTAACATCTCTTTCTCTTGCCTACCTCTACTTAAGGACAGTTTTTCTTATTCCCATACAGTGTGTTATTTGTGGTCATATTGTCTGTAGTTCTGTATAGATGGTGTTTTGGTTGGATTTTATTTCTTGTCTAACAGCGGTAGAGCTAGCTCTTATTATTATTATAGCCTTATTCTGTTCCTTAAAAATGAATTGTGAATATTTCTGTCATAGATTTTAGGCTCACACAATAAATTCAGGGTGGTAGATACATCTGGAGGCATCTTGGTCCAGTCCTCTGCTCAAAAAGTGTTCAAGTCAGGCTGGGTTACTCAGGGTTTTCTCAGTTTGATCTGGAAAACATCTAAGGACAGAGACAGTATCACCTCCTGGGGCAACCTGGTCCCATGACTGACTGTCCTTGGACCAAAACCGCTTTTCTTTATCAGCATTTGGAATCCTGTGTCCTAGCTTACATCTTGTGTCCTCCCACCAAGCAACACCCTGGCTTTGCTCTTGTGGTGACCTCCTTGTAGGCTGTTAATAGTAGTTTTATAGATGTTAGAGTGTTCTGCCTCACTTAGAAGATTAACTTCCTTTTTTGTGGTTCTGATATCAAAAAGGTATTGGAGGCAATTTGTCCTGTGTGTCTTATCTTCTCTGTAAAAGATGTGGATGCTTAAAGAGAAGGCTCAGAAAGACCTTATCAGTGTTTATAAATATCTAATTGGAGAGTGCAAAGATGAGCCTCTCCTCTTCTCCGTGGTGCCCAGTGGCAGAACAAGAGATACTGGACATAAACTGAAGCACATGAATTCCATATGAACATAAGAAAAAGTTTTTTAATGTAGGGGAGGTTTGGAGCAGAAGTGTTTGGATTTGGGTTTGGTTTATTTATTTATTATCTGGAGATAATAAAAATAATCTCATGTAGAAGTTTTATATGATAATGGAAAGATGAGATGGAAGTTAAAGGGAGCCAACTGAACAACAGCTAAAATATTTTTCTGAGAAACAATTGTTTTTAATGCTATGTTCTTAATTGCCTTTTATTCAGAGGCATAGATCTACTGAAATGAGAAAAAAATATCTTGATTTTTTTTTTTTCCATCTGTGAAGGCACTGTCTCTATTTGCTGCAGTAATGTTAAGCATGTTATTAAAAGTTGTGGGTTATGTTTCCAATCAATTTCTATTGTTCCAATCAATTTCTATTGTTCCAATAGGAAAAAAAAGGCAAGGTATTCTGACTCACTCTATAACAAAAAAAAAAATTTTGATTTTTATTATCTCACATTTTATAAAGCAAGTAACATTAATAGAAATTTATTCTGCTAGGTGCACAAACCAGAATGAATTTGTTGTTTAAGATAGCTGTTTAATATAATTCTGAATTAAATTTTCCAGAGGACAAACTTGAAAATTTGTAGAGGCTTTTTAAGATTTATGGCTTGTAACTGGAGATATTCAGAATTACAGATTATTAGCAAAATTGGAAAAGAGTAGAGGCTTTTTAAGATTTATGGCTTGTAACTGGAGATATTCAGAATTACAGATTATTAGCAAAATTGGAAAAGAGTGTATATTGAGAGATTGCCAAACATCTCTGAGATGGTATTTAAGATCTTTATTTGCAGATAAGTATGTATACTGGAATATCTGCATTCTTTGCTTATTAGGGCAAGTAAACTTGGGGAGTTGTATCTCATGCAATAATCACTTGCATCTCTCTAGAATTATTTGGAGCTGATGATGCCAAGGGCCATATTTAGGTAATGCTGCTCCATAATTCAGAATGTCAGGCAAAGCTGTTTGCATCATGTGATTATGCACGCATCCCTCTTCATGCCCTAGAATTCTGGCACCTAATAAAGCTAAAATTAGGATTCTAGACTCTCCAAAGTCAGTGGTGGATTCAGAGACTAATTCAACTGTCTAAGTTAGGAGCACAATCTGCATTGATTTCACAAAGGATCCTCATTTCATGCAAACCTAAAGAACTACTATTTAATTAAATTACGTCTTTAGGGGAAAGGGAATGTTTATTCTATCCCCATCTTTACCTGACTTCTCCTTCACATAACTTGGAAAGGAAAACAGTTTTCAGTAGACTGTGGACCTTGTCTTGCTGTTTGATTGGGGTTTTTTAAACATGATTTTTTTTACCCCACAGATCAGCTGTTGCTGTCTCTTGTACTAGTATATAGAACATCTGAGTGTAAAGCTGAAAATGGTTTCATTGAAAATTGATCCCTGTGCCACCCACAGTGGTTATATTAGCTATTGTCATCTAAGAAGCCTGAAAAGAGAAATCTATGTCAATATTTTAATTTTTCTTTACAGCAGCTGTTCCATATTATTGTCTAATTAAAATATATTTAAAATATGTAGAAATTTTGTCCTAAGGCAAAGCTCTGTTTACGAAATATTCCTTGAGACCAGCTTTCCTCTGCTTGGACATCATTTCCTCACCAGTGAAGTAGTCCTAGGGAAATTCAGTAATTCAATATAAATGCATCAGCCACAGAGAGAAAAACACACACTGAGTTTTTTCCCATCGTTTAATGTCTGTCATGGAAGTTTTCAAGCAAAGATTGTCAGGCTTCTATTTTTTCCATTAGAAAATATGTCTCCAGTAGATTGCATGGCAGGGTTTTATGAGGATTTTATTTTGAGAATACCGAAAACTGGAAACAAACTTTCTTTCAAAAGCTAAACCTCTAATCCTTTCGAAGTGGCAGTTAATCCACTAGTACCATTAAGAATTATATCTCTGTGTTCTGGATTCCTCCTTGGGTAATAAAACCCTGAGAATTCAGTGTGCTTATCCTATATGCTTCCCCTGCCAAAGCAGTAATTATAGAATGGGCTGGGTTGAAAGGGACTTTACTCCCTGCCAGGGACAGGGACACCTTCCACTAACCAGGCTGCTCAAAGCACCATCCAGCCTTGACCACGGCCAGGGATGGGGCATCCACAGCTTCTCTGGGCAGCCTGTCCCAGTGCCTCATCCCCGTCAAAGTGAGGCATTTCCTCCACATGTCCCATATAAATCTACCCTCTGCCAGTTTAAAGCCATTCCCCCTTGTCCTCTCACTGCAAGCCCTTGGAAGAAGTCCCTCTCCAGCCCTCTTGCAGGCCCCTTTAGGTACAGAAGGGTGCATAATGCCTGCCCAAAGTCTTCTCCAGCTGGACAGCCCCATCTCTCAGCCTGTTTTCTCAGCCTGTGTGTGTCTGCCTAGCACTCGGTGATATCTGAATGAACTTCACACTGTCTTCACAATTGCTTACATAAATGTTCTATATAACAATACTATTCAGTTTTACTGAAAGTTCTGAAAATGAGGCATTAAATGTTTTAGTAGCCTACATCATATTTTAGCTGTGAAACTCATGGTTAGAAGGGTCTGCCTTTGGGGACTTAGACACCTAAAGAGGCACCAGAATCTGTATCTAGAGTGACCTGATAAAGGTGTTTTGTTTGGATTTTTTTAAACACTCTTTGAATAAGAGCAAGTCATGCTCAGAAAACATTTCTGGTACTATCAAGTTTTCTCTTTCAAAGATGAAAGTGGTAGTCATTCTTTTAAATGGAAGATTGACTTCAGATTTTAAAAGCATTCTTTTAGTTGAAAGTGAATTTTCACTTTTGTTCTCTTATTATCGATCGATGGTGACTGTGTTAGGTGAGGTTTTTCCTGTATTGATAAATTTTGCTGAGAAATCCCTTGCTGATCACTTCACTTACTAAGTTTTAAAGCTTTGCTGTTTGGGGCATTAAAAGTAAATTGAAATGAAGTTTTGTTGAGGCTTCTTGGTTTTGATGCGTTTGCCAGAAACTTGACTGCAAAGGCAAATGAGGTTTTAGAGATAGATATACATAGAGGTAGGTTTCTAGAGGAAATGTCTTTAACTCAAATTTGAATTGCTGCATTTCTAAAATGATTTTGTTGATAAGTGATTCTTGTAACAGTTTTTTCAAAGAGAGAAGAAAAAGATACTGTCAGCACCCTAAAGTCACTGCTGTGGAAACACTCTCTGCATATTTCTTTCAATTTTGTTTTGTAAATATATATTTTTAGAAACAACAACAACAAAAACAAACAAATAAGAAACAAAAATACCAAAAAAAATCCATTAGTAGAAAAAAATCATTAATTCAGTTTTCCCTGTATCTTATCATCTGGCTTAATTATTACTGTACTTGAAGCTAGGTCTAAAGAATGCTTTAATTCTATTTCATCTTTCACTTTAAAAATACCAAATTTAAAGTCTCTCCTGGAGTCATAATTTATTATTTTAAATTTTAGGATTTGTTTTCAGTAAAACTGAAGAAAAAAACACATATAAACTCATATAACAGATATATCTTCCTTCTTATTAACACTGTGTAAAATTTTGTCATATTGCCTTCTGTTTCAAATATATTATAAAAAATGGTTTTTAATATCTTATATTTGTTTTAGTTCACCCCTTTTTTCCTCAGATTATCTTTCTGCGACACTGGATCCAGCTTCAAGCAACACCTTTTGCCATTTGATTATTGGTACCAGAGCAATGAAACTTAAAATGGATTTCTAAAAATGAAAATCAGGAAGGACAGTGTAGGGCACAGATACAAAGTACCGCAGAGCACCTGGTAGCTGCTGATGTTTATGTGCTTGAGCAGTTGGTGGTGCTTAAAACTGACACAGCACACTGAGATTTATCAGATTGATAACCATGAGTCCCACAGACGCGCTGTGGGCTAACAGAGACACGGTAAAGTCCTGTCAGGACTGAAGTGTGGTGGCTGTAATTGTGACAGACAGTGATCCCTACCAGTTCTACAAGTAAATAAATATATAAGCTTCCTGCTCCTAAATGTAATGTACTTAGGCTCTTTTTCCCTGTCTGATAAATAGAAATTTATAAATATTCTGAAATTTGGGGTTTTTTTCTTTATTCTTCGGAAAAATTAGCTACATTAAAGGTGTCACAAGCACATCAGTTTCTGAGATGCTTCACTAAGTGATCTGTTTTGTAGTATTTTACTTAGAAAAAGGCAACAATTTATAACTTCAGGCACAAAGTTAATTTTGAATGAAAACATTGATGCCAAAAAGATTTAATATCAGTGGCGTTAAAGAGCTGTGCTTATTGTTTCAATAAACAAGGCTACCCTTTAGACACTACACAGTAATCTTATATTTATATATACACCTTCAATTTTCAAATTAAAATCTAGTTGACAGAACTTGATGAATACATTGGTTTCACCACAGACTGAAGTCTTTTGCAGTGGCTCAGAGCAGGCCTAGCAAAAAGGTTACATGTGCTCTAATTGCACATTCTTCAATCCCAATATACAAGTTTTCCTCTTCTTGGTTTCTTCCCATCTGTGGTGACTGTACAGATACTACTGTGGCACAAGTGGACTTTAAAGGTAGTTATTATAGATTATAATAAATTTATAAAGCAACAATAATTTAAAATACTGACTCTTCTTATTATAAAGCAACAAGAGTTATTGTTTTTAATAATTAGCATTTTCTCTCACACCTGTACCTCTTTGTTGTTTTGAACCCCTGAATATGTGCCACAGAATAGATTATATGCTATAGCTATTTTTTTCCTGGAATTATCCATATTCTACATTGTTGGAGTTGTAGAGTATTGTACTTTTAATGACTCAGATGTGGAGGTTTTCAGCTGTTCTGAGAAACTTCTGATCCTTTTACCTGCTCTCGTAACTTTGATCTCTGATTACATTTAAATAACACTAACACTTGTTTTCTGAAATTCTTGCTGCTTTATAATTGTTTCTAAGAGCATCAAAGACTAGAATGAAATTTATATTCTTATAACTTAATTTAAATGTTGTTTTACTGCAGAATACTAAGCATAACCTTCATGATCAGAGTGTGCATATGGAACAACTCATTATTAAACTGCAGGAAAGAACCTTCACACACAGAGATTCATGTGTAGGAAGCGCTGAAGATGATGCTGGTGCACTTTGCAGCTCCTTGTGAGAAGATGTGGGAACTTCATGTGTATCTGCCTACATTGCTGTGATTGTAGCTCTAACTCCTAGAGAGATGTTTTGTTTATAAACCATATCTTACACTAGCAGAAGATGTCAGCTTTCAACAAGCCAAGATGTAGAAGGGAAGTGTAATCCCAGGCTCTCCCCGGAGGCACTGCTGTCTGACAGCTGTACAAAAACAGCTCTTGAAAAACTGGAGGTATTTTGTTTTTTAAAAAATACATTTGTTTTTATGCTCATTGTTAATACTTTTTGTCTTTTGGCTAGCAGTTGTTTTTGGATTTGGTTTTGTCTGGAGTTTTTTGGGGGGTTGGTTTGGGTTTTCTTAATGCTGCAGAAAAGTTCACTATTTAATCAAATAGAAGGAATGTCATGTCTTCAAGGCAGATACAGAACAAGGTGAGACCTAAAGCCAACCTGTGCTTGATTAATTCTATGCTAATGAATAAGAATATGATAATTTATAACTACCTGTAAAGTCTTTTTCTGTTTAATTCTATTAAGTTCTTGAGAATGTCTGTTGTGACCATTTAGCAGTGTCCAAGTTCATGTTGAGAATCTGGCTCTTCTTTATGATTCAAGTGTTTGATATATTAATTTTTGGATTGAATCTTACGTGGATTAGATGATCCAACCTTTTTAGAACTTTCTTTCTCCTTCTTTCAGGGAAAATTCAGGGAAAGAGACAGTGATGTTTTTATCTCTGATTCTTCTCCCTTTTCTTTTTCTTAATTATGTTTCTGCAACCATCTGTTCTTTTTAATCTAGTTTGATGCCAGAAAGTTCTTACTCAGGGCAAAACTAGCTTCACAGAAAATACTGTGTCATCCTTGCATCATCATAAACAGAATTGGGTTTTTTTGCAGAGGAGTAACATTTGCGCAAAAGTCTCCAGCTGGAGAAAATAAATGATACCAGTGGCTTTCTTGTGACCTTTTTTCCATTGAAGTATTTCCTAAAGGCGTGCATAGTAAAATCCTGATATTTAATAAGTAGCAGTTGATGTTGAAAGAAGCTCAAAGACTTTTTATTCTTTGTTCTCCAATGCAGAATTTCATGTATGAGGCTACTCATGCACTGACAGCACTGCCTTCTGTGGCATTTTCTGATTATTAGTGACTATTGGCAGCATTTTGCAAGTATTCCACAGCAGAAAATTTCATTATAGGTGCAGCCAAAATCTCAGTCAAGAACTACACTTCAAAGAACAGATACCAATGAAGTGACAAAAAACAAACCACAACACAAAAAAACCAAAACAAGAAAACCAGAAAAATTAGCAGGCCCAGGGGATAACTTTTCAGTACAATATTATGAAATTGAAATTTAAAGGCTTTCTAATTCTTTGGCCTACTTTATTTAAAAATGTTGGTAGTTTGTTTTTCTAATGTATTTTCCACTGTGCTTCAATTTTGATTATTTATCGATCTCTTTTGTGAATTATCTCCAGTGAGTTTAATAGCTCAACCTCATTTGCTGTTAAGAAACTAAAAGAAAAATGGCCAAAGGTCAAGGAAAGAATATCAGTCATTAAAATGAAATCTTATACACACGTATATTCCTGAAGCTTTTTTTTTTTTTCCTACTGTCTATCTGAGGATCTTCAGTTTGTCTCTAATAAAATAAGAAGGGCTTCAAAATTTCAGTATAGTTTTCAAAGTATTTTCTTTAAAACCAGGCTTGCAGTAACATGCTCAGATGTTTTCCCTCGCAGAAGTTTATCACAGAACTTATGCTGGGCAGAGTCAACATGAACAGCACTGAGGAGTGTCCAGGCAGGAGAGCTGCTGCCCCCTGCAATATCCACAGGGACAGGGCCACCACAGCCACTGCCCAAAAACTGCCTGCTCCAGGCTAGAGGCATCTCTGCCTGCTCTGGTTCCTCACCAGGAACACTCCTTTTGGAACACGACAAAATTGCAAAAGGCACTTCCTTTTTTTTTTTCAATTACATCAGATGTCCATTTTTAGAGAAGAGGAATATAAAATATAGGTGGACAAGAACTGAAAAGTTGCAATTACAAACTGGATATCAATAAACATTTATTGTATTTTAACTTATTTATAATTATTGTATATTTATTAATTTGAGCATGGCTTGTAAATGCTCAAAAATATGCTTGGATGTGATAGTGTGCCCTGTGGAGTGGGTTTTGCTCTGTGGGAAGAGGCTTTCCACTCACCTCTGGTAGTTGCACTAATGCTTTTGCCATCTTAAGGTTTCTCTCAGAAAAGCTTCACTTTTACTGGTGTGTTCTATTTTATTACAAGGTTTGGTTACCAGCCCCTCCAGATTTGTCCTCCCTGCAGACAAGGGACATAACAAAATAGTGAGATCTCAAGGAAACTAATATTTTAGGGGTTATTTTATTTACTATATTGCAATGTGTCTTGGAATTCAAGCCTGGGACCATTGGGTGGGGCTGTACAAATGTCAAAGTCTGCTGCCTATGAGTTTGTAATGTAAGCATGAACTAAGGGACAGCACACGGATACAAACCAAGGAGGAGGAGTAATATAAGGCAGCAGTAAGATTTTAGATGATAATCATTCAGCAAAGAAGCAACTGGCTTTTGAAGGCCAAGGAAGCAAATAATTTGAAACAGCAAAGATGTGGCTTTGCTGATACTTTCTAGGATGTTTTGTGTGCAGAAGAGCATCAATTTTGTAATCCTCCAAATAAAGCAGTGAGCACCAGACATAAAGTACAGCTAGATGATGAAAGATGTCAACAGAAAAGGATAGCTTATGAACCACTGAAGCAAATGAGGAGAAGCAGAAGAATATATAGAATTTTGGCCGTTATTGGGATAGCTTCAAATCCTTTTAACATTCCTTCTATTAAAGAATTATGTTGTAGAACATCAGGGTTAAGGCATTCATCCTACATACAGTATGTTACAGTTTATCAGAAGAGTTACATGTTAATCTGACAAAGTAATTTCTGCTATATCTTTCCGTTCCAGTAACTACAGAATCCAAATGATTTAAAGATTGAAGTCTTCCAAGCATACATCTGATTCTTTCCTTTTGTGTGTCAGGTTGTTGAAAATTTCACTCTGAATGGCTTCTGCCATGTTTAATTAGCAAGTAGATCATAAGTGAAACTGCTTCTTCACCAGCTGTGACCAGCAGGTATTGACAAGAAAGCCATGTAAACTCTACAAGTGACTGCTGGTGTGCTTAAACCAGCAGAAAAATATGTTCACTTCAAGGTCCCTGGGGCATTTAGCTTTGTATTAGACAGCAGCTTTTACTGGAAATGTGAGCACAGGGCTTGTGAACTTGCAAAAATCTATAATGTTCCAGCTGTTTGAAAAGGTCCCCACACACTTATTGGTAGAATGTTGTCAATATTTAACTCAGTAAGTTAAAAACTTTTCTTCTAGCGGATATAAAATCAAAAAAGAGATTGTCCATTTTTCCACTTTTCAAAATTGTTTTTGATCTATTTTTGTTACTCTTTTTCTTCCAGATATTGGGACTAAAGCCTTAAAGCTGTCCTTTTCCCATAACCGCAAGATCTGTTGCTCTCTACCACCATGAAAATTTTAATTTGTCTTGAAAATTATTCTCATAAAGGAGAAAAAAATACAAAGTTGGAGAAAAAAATAAGAAGCCTTAGTTAATGTGTATTAAATTATGGAAAGAGTTGTTGCCTTTGCAAGCAAAGTCCTGCTGGGTTTTATGTTGTTAGCACAGAATTTATTCTTCATCCTTATTGCAACCAACAGGGATTCCCAGCTCCTGCTTGTGAATAAACGGTAATATTGACCCTTCAGTGCAAGTCAGGATGTGGACAGGTGTCAAGAGCCATCTGGCTTGGCCTGACCATGGAGTCCTCATTTGTGAAGGTGCTAATTTCTTTATCATTAGAACCTTTGGCTTCAACGGACCTAGACACCAGGGAATACTTTGCATTAGAAATTTGTATTAAACCGCTGTCTATCCACAGGGGAGGTGTGTGTATATTTATATATATGTACATGAAAATATGTGTCCTTCTGTACCAAAATAATATGAAAGTAAGATAAATTTATTTAAAATACACAATTGGAGAATTGGAGAATTCAATGCATTTGTACCTTGATAAGTTGTGAAATTCTCTGTAATTTACTAATTTAAGAGCGTTTGTGCTCAGTTATGCAGAATTTCTCTTTTTATATAATTGGAAACCAATGTACATTTTGTATGCCCAGTCACGGAGATATACGTGCACAGTCATTATCTGCATGAGTTCAAGAGCACCGTATTGTGGATTAAAACTGCAAAGAATTAATCTTGCAGACCGGTGTCAGAAAGGACTTTTGCTATCTCGAATAATAGCTGCAATTTTTAACAGTATTTTTGTAGATTGCCTAAGGAAACGATGGGTTTTCCATCACTGGAAATTTTATAAGATCAGGTTAGACAAACATCTGTCAAGCATTGTTTCAGTATTGTTGATTGAGCCTTGGGGCAGAGTGACAATCAGTGACCTCTTGAGGTCCCTTCCACCTCAGTGTTCTGTGACTCTGTGGCATTGTGATGCCAGATATTGTAGATATGTATATAGAAGTTACTCACTTAAAAAAGTTTATTTCTACTATTCTATTCCACTCCTGTTTCTTAAGGTTTGGGCACTTATGCGTATAAATAGCAAACAAAGGAGACTGATTCCTAATTAATTATGGAAATTTTTGCAATTTAATTGGATTGTTTATTTTGAGATCTACCTTGAGACTTAATTAAAAGAAAACAAAACTAAGGCAGCACAAATCAAGACTAGGAATTTGCTAAAGCAACCTTTCTTATTTAAATGATGATATGTTTTGCAGAGCTGTTAGCCTTTGCTAACAAGTGATACAAACCACATGCTAATTCAGACTGTTCTGTGCAGTTCAAAATGTGCATTTGTAGCCTCTCACTGTCTGTTGTCAACAGGACTGAAATCGTCCTGTTAATGGAATGAGGGTACAGTTACCTCCAGGACTCTTCAAGACTAAAGATTCCAACAGATGGCAACAACAATGTTCATGTCTCTGCAGCTATGCCTGCAATTTATTATCAACTTCCCAATCTCAAAAACTGAAATTCCAAAGGGAGGTGTTAATTAAAGTGAAGTTGAAAAGTATATTGGATAGAAGAGCTGGGTAAGGAGGAGAGGACAAATGTGTTGATCTTGAAGTGGTCTGGTCTAATAATGGCAAATTAGATCTCAGTCAGATTAATCAAGTACTTGAATGTCCTCCCAGAGCCCAGACTAGTGTCCTAACAGCAGCCCTTCAAACATATCTTAATGACACACCACTTTTGTTAAATATTTAAGTGTTTCAGATTTGGTGTTCTGCAGAAGGGACACCAATTAAGAAACTTTGGACTGCAAATGGCCTTTCAGTAGTGATCTCCAGCACATGTTGTAGGTACAATCAATCTAGCTTAGATGTTATGAGAAACACAATGTGGCTTTTTTATTACAGTCCAAACTAAGCTTGCTAGAATTAACTGAAATTGAATCTCTTATGGAAGTGAAGCAGTAGTTTTAGGGGTAGAACAGAATTGAGGTTTCTTGAGTCTTGAACAGTGACTAATGGTTAAGTCATCCTTCAAGCTTAATAACAATTTGTATCTGTGCATATTCATGTTGGTGTTTGCTCTTTGTTGTTCAATTGAAGACATTTGTTTTAATTTATTTAGTTGATTTTATTTGGGGCTTAATATTTCTGAGTTTTTTTTTAAAGTCAACATTATTTGATATTGTTATTTTATATTTCTGTCATTAAAAATATGTCTACTATTAAACATCAGCTCTTGAGAATGTTCTTTAAATACTACTATATAATAATAGACTCCAAGGTATTAGTTTTTACTACTATATAATAATAGTCTGACCCATTTTTAGAAATTTTTGCAACATTTGCAGATTCAGAATACAAACAGCTACTCCATTTATAGAACACTCATTAAAAATGAAGTAGCAATTTAGAACAGGAATAGTTAAGAGGTCAGTGAAAATCCCTGCAGCCTGGGACTAAAGCATTGCCTTTATTTGCCAAAGTACTTAAAGTTTTTCATCAGTAAGATTAAAAACTGGTAACATGAAGGTAATGTAAGCTGTTATTTACCTCAGATGGACATGCACAGTGAATTTTCTTACTCTGAGTAGATATATTAAAATAATAAGTTCTGATAATGTAAGCACATGTGCAAATATCCACTTTAAAAGAAAACAGTGGGAGAAAAATATTTTCTCTTGCCTTGAAAAATATTTAACATACATATTTTAAAGTACTTACCAATTAGGTATGATTTTATTCTTAGCTGTTTGGTGTAGTTATCAGGTGATATATACCTGACTGTCCTTGTTTATATGGGCTGTATTTGTTCTAGTCTTGTATTTGGAAATCTTGTATATTAAAGGTTCCTTATTTAGGAGGGATGCATTTTAATCTTAATTCAAAAGGGATGCATTAAAATTTACTGAAAACTTCTAAAAAAAGTTGCCCTGTGTTTCCATGTCTATGGAGTCTTGAAATGTTGTGAGTCAGAATCTAATTTTTACAGGAAATGACTAGTTTGAGCATTTTTTTTTAGTTTGTTGTTTTTGATCTCCTTGCTCATTTGTCACATTTAATCAAGTATTTAAGAATGTGTGAGCAATTCCAATGAATTTAGAAAGGGAGCTATTTACATGAACTTAAAGATTTACTCTTGTTGAAGTGAAGTTCAAGTACCAGATACAACAATCTAGGTAAAATATTCCAGGATCTGATGTGGAAGATGTTCCAGCTGAAGGAGATGTTGCAGGAGAAATTGCAGCATGATATTGGGGGGAGGGGGGAGAATATATATAGCCTGGTTTTCTTTCATTATAAAATAATGTAATTATTTAGACTGAAATATTTTAGACTGAAATATGGCTTTTTTTATCCCAAGGAATTCTAATGTGTGCCTAAATTCAAGAACATGACTAAGAGCTTTATTGGACATCTCTGTTCAGTCATGTCTTGAATAGAGAGAAAAATGAAAATACGTTAAATTTAGTTGAGACACTGACAACTGATCTTCAAGAAATAATTGGTCAGTGTCAGAGAGGTTGCATAGTCTTAACCAAATAATAAAATGTCAGGTGTAAAAACATTATTGCTTTATTAACATTTAGCATTAGCATTTAACCCATTCTTATAAACTGTTCCAAAGTTATTAAACTGAGTACAAATAATTCTCACTGGCAGGTGGGGTTTGTATTTTATAGTTATTGTAGAGCAGGTTTATTGCAAAAACATCAGCAGATCTCAGCAAAGTGAAGTGATGATTACATCCAGACCTCTTCCAAAGCAGTGTATTGGCATATTGAACTGTGTGCTTGTTTTCAGTCTTGGACTTCAGTAACAAATTAAGAACCTCTAGAATGCAAAAATTTCAATTGACTTATTCTTAGTTCATTGGATAATATATAATAAATAGCTTTCTTCAGCTACTTTTGCTATATGTCTTTGAGATTCATTTAGTCTATTCTAAATGTCTCTCTAAAAGGAGATTTTGGCTAAGTCTCCTTACGAGGCACCAAGAAATCAGTATGTAAGAAATTAAGGCAGGCCTGTTACTCCATTATCCAAGAATAACAGAAAGCCCAAAAATACAACAATAATTAAACCACAATAGTGTAGACTACACAAGAACTTACAAAGCAACTTGTTAAAGACATAAGACCAGCATTATTTCAAATGCATTAGAGCAGGAAAATTCATACAGGAAAATTTGCAGCTGATAGTAAATTATTTAGAATAGAAGAAATGAAAGCAAACTGCAAAGAAATACCTCAGTGATACTGAATGATAAAGTGGCAAATGAAATTCAATGTAAATAAATACAAAGTGGTTCTTAAAGGGTAAAAAATTATAAATTTGTGCACAAGAATGGGCTTCAAACTGACAATTATTGTTGAAAAACTTCACTGTGAGATTTTCATTCTGAATCATAAAATAGTAGCAGGAAAAAAAAGGGCAAATTTAATATTATTTTTAGAACGAAATAGAATAAATTAGAGAACATCATAGTTACAAGCAGTGTCACAGCACTGCACCTGCATCTTGAACAGGTAAAGAGAAGAATGGGTAGGATGAGTAAAGGATGATTAAATAAACCTTTTAAACAACTAACAGGTAGAACTACAAGCTTCCAGTCTGGGAAGAAGAAAATTGAAGGAGGCTATGACAAGTTTATTAACTCATGAGTGGTGAGCAAACAGGTAATTAGTGATTGTTCACTGGCTCCATATTGCAGGGACATTGGGCATTAGGTGGAACTAGCAGGTGCTGTGTTTAAGTTGAACCAAAGGAAGTGTTTTTTCAGTTTCACACAGTTACACCATGGAGCTCCTTGACACAAAGGTGTTAACAATGATTCAAAAAGTAGTAATATTTACAGAGTTACTGATATTGTCCATTAAGGACTATCAAGCTCTTAATTCTGTTCCAGAGAGCCACTGAAGCTCAGACTCACTGCAGCCTAGGAAAGCATGCTTGCAAAATGCCTTGGGTTTGTACACTCCCTCAAGTGTCCCTGGTGGGCCACTGTTGGAGAGGGGATACAAGACAAGGAAATGCTTGGTTCAATCAAAGATAGCCTTTCTCAGATGAAGGTTAAAATATGTTTCAGTTAAAAACACTGCTAAGATGTAAGCATGCTTTGATTTGCTTGTAGCTTCGGAGAGGGAGAGCTGACTTTGTCTCTTCTGTATTTGTTTTAATTTTACTTAATCTAAAATTAACATCTCCATTGAGATGAATGAGATAGAATTTCTAGATGTTTGTTGTTTGTCACATGAAATTATGTTCCTTTCATGGCTAATTATATTTTAACTTGTTCACTGCATATATTCATGTCTCTTTTTCTTCATTTAATCACATATCAACTCTTGCCTTGTATTTAATCCCTGTACTTTCTTTTTAATACATTTTGAATGAAAGTTGTGCTGAAGAGTTCAGTGTTTATTGGCAAAAAGCCACATCAGACTGCACAATTTTAAAGCACAGAAAAGCCCAGTAGGTGGTATCTTTTATTAATTACTTGGATAATGGGGGAGACAAGGGTGGCTTTAAGACAGGAAGGACTCAAGCATACTGGAGAACAGGACTGGGTGTCAAAATGCTGTCGCTATCTCCAAGAAATGGTGTGCATAAAATAGGCTACAGTTTAATAGAAACAAGTATAAGTAGAAAAAAGAAGATAAATGTCTAACTGTACAAATCCCAGGTGTGGAGGTTTTGCTTAGATAAGAGGTCTGCCCTGAAGAATTTCATGCGATTTGATGAATTAGAAACTCTCTGAGAATTGATGCCATCTCCAAGCAAAAAAGCAGGAAGAATGTAAGGATTATTTACATGGATCATAATCTTGTTATTCTCTGTGTTAGTGAGGTGTGATCTGAGTAAAAAAGGCCTAGAATTTGGTGTCTTGATTGGATATGAAACAACAGAAAATTTAGAGATCAGTGAGAATAGTCAGAGTCTAGAACACGACTCACAATCTGAAATTAAATGAACTGTTGTTATCACACATCCTCTTAAGTTTAATAATTTAATCATGTTACTTTGTGCCCTGGCATCTGTGAAACATAGAAGCATCTGTGTTCCTAACTTACTCTGTTAGAGTGCTTCATTTTTTATATTTGCAGCCTTTTCCCCTCTGGAATGTAACTCCGATTTGGCATGCTGCTCTGATTTTCCATGTTTTCTGCAGATCCAAATTTGCTTGTACTTTCAATATCAATGTCAGACTATGTATGCTCTAATTGTGTATTTCATAGTCTTTACTAAATTAGTGAAAGGCAAAAGTTGGGCTTTGAGAGATAAGTGGAAACTATGGTCATTTAGTCAGAAATGGAGATTTTTTTTCTCTCTCCCTCTTTCCAGAGAACACAATAAACAAACACATCCAAATGAATTTAAAATTATTTAGACTTTATTTATATGAAATTTCTTTGGAAGTATCTTTAGTAAGTTGCTACATATTTCTGTATGACATACCTCCTAGTTATCATGAAGCTAAAATGCAGTTTTTCTCAAATGGATCTCTGTTTCACCTGGAGCTCTTGTAAAATCTATTTTTATATAAGAAATTTAATACTTTTTTTTTGAAATACAACTTAAAATGTCCTTTTTCTTTGTCAGCAGTTGCCTTCTTTTTGTTTATGTTATATAGGTCTGCAGTAACATTAAGTGACAATGACACTCTTAGATGAATTGTGCATTGTTCAGAGCATATAACTTCGTCAGTTTTAATTTTGTTGCCTTTTTATGTCTCTGAAATATGTTTTGTGAACTTGTGAGGGAATGAGCAAGGGTTATCTTGGTTCATTTATCTAATGCAGCCAGCAAAGTACAAACTCTGCATATTTTTACTATCTCCTTATATTGACAAATTATTTATGCTTGCAATCTTTTGTTGACAGCCACCTCTGAACTCCCTCTTCCTTTTGAGAGTGATTGACCAGAATGAAACACTCTGTTCTAGTCACTCTGAACCATTAGTTTACCAAAATGCATTTAAACTGTACTGTCATTTTCTCTTACTGCTCTTGCATACTAAAAATGTGCTGGCTTTGTCCTCTGCTGTGCATCCAACTTAAGTTTTCACTGAGATTTTTGAGTGCTTCATAAAGAATCCTAAGGGTAAGGATTTCCAGGAAGTCTAAGGGATCTAGGTGTCCATCTCTAATTTGAAATTCAAATTTCAAATGCATCAGCAACTGAAGCTCCTTGGACTCTGAAACTCACAGCCAGTATCTTTTCCTAAAGGGCTGTCTGGTGCAAGGATGTGAATTAACTGCATGCTGAGGATTTCCTGTGCATTCCTACACTTTGCTTTCTGAGCCATTTTTTTAATCCACCTTGAAGCTTTTTTACCCTGAAATCAATAGTGAAGTACTTTGTCAGAAGGCCAAATAAACTTTGTTTTTCACCCTATGCTATTTAGCTTGCATGACCAATGGAATCCAAAAGCAGCATAAAAATTTTGCTCAGCAAAGTAGGATATGTGTTTGTTCGTATGGGAGGGAGACATAATCTAAACAAATTGATTTAATTTTAGCATATCATCACTCCTTTCCATTTTCTCACTAATTTCAGTGCAATTTCTCTCAATTTACGTCAATGACAATGATATTTTTAGTATTGTTCATAGGTTTAAAATATCTTTCAATATGTGGGCTGATATTGCTTGGCAGATTTTCAGCTCTGTGATTTAAAATCTCTCCAGAACACCTGGAGGTATTTCTAAACATGCATAGTGATTAAATGTTTCCTTTATTGTTCAGCTGTAGCAATGCAACTCAGCATTTCAACCTTAAGGAATTAATTTCATGGTTTCCCCCATTCTTCTATCACCTGGACATTCAAGGTGTTTGCATTTGCCATTGGAATATCACTAAAAGGTGAGAAATACAATTCTGAAAAGAGCTAGGTGAGGAAGAGAGGGGAATCTTTCAAAATTTTCATAACTGTGCTACTAATTAAATAATACTATGACTGACTTCTGTGGAGATCAGCATAAATGGCTCTGAAAAACTTCATTCTCAGGCTTGTCTTCAAGAGGAAATTGCTGTGAGAAATCTGAGGTGTAAATTGTAAAACACATTAGCTGCTAAACATTAACTCCCCATGCGAATAAACAGAGTTTGTGTAAGTTGCTCTCTTTGGAAGGTATGTAATCAGCTGTAAATTCAAACTCCATCTCACTTTGTTATGGCATAACTGCACAAGGTGTCTTTGATTTGGTTCCCACAAGAAAATGTAAAACCTGAACTTCAATTGATTCAATTTCCACTCGAATCTACCACAATACCATCCTTCAACCCTTTGTACTTGCACCATAGTAGAATCTAAATTTTCTTAAGGTTTGATATGTTGTAACAAATCTAAATTCTTCTGCACTTGAATATTTGATCCCAGACATGTTTCTAGTGTACACACATTTAGCTATTTGCAATTCACTTTTATAATCTACATTTATCAGCATCGGCTGCATTGCTCATAAACCCACATAATTTAAATTATTTAATCTGCCTCTATTATTTTCTATTACTGTCTGTTCTATATTTCTCTGTGTGCTATATATGTGTGTGTGTGTGTATTTGCACAAGTACAGAACCTAACTGTGCTTGCTTAAATTATTAACAACCTGTTTTTTCCTACAAATGCTCAGTTTTTTGCTTTTCATCACCTCCCTTGCTTTCTCCAATCCTTTCCTCTTTCACTACTGTGGTGCATTTAGTGGAAGATGGTTATGTGTTATAATTTAAGGTACTTCACATTCAATTTCTCTTGCATACTCATACCCACACAGTAGATCATGATGTTTTATGAAATAGGTTGGACTTAGTGATTTATTTCTCCTGGTACTTTTATATTTGACTGAAATATTTCCAGACTCTGAATGACAGTTATATCAGCTACGTTTTTTGAATGTCAGAGGAAACAGCTTTATTTTATTACTTTTTTGACATGCTGTGCCCTAATTCTTATATAATTTTGGTGAGTTCCATAGTATAGGAATCATGATTCTTTCACATTCAGTAATTGAATCCCTTATTTTTCACACACTGACAAATATTGCTTGATCCCAGCATCTTGATTCTGATCTCAAAAATTTGCTCTGAACTGTTTATTATCTGTAAACTCAAAGTCACTTTTTCTGTTGACTTTAATTCCTCTTAGGGTATCAGTAGTTGTAATAATTTTCCAAGTGTATCCCTATCACCATCCTGGACAAAAAACCTTCTGGGAGAAATTTAACCTTCTCTTAATATAAATGTTCCTTTTGCTTGAAATTGATAGATGCCATTAAGAATAAGTGGGACATGAATGTGAAAATATTTTAGCTAAGAAATGTCAAACTACAAATCTAAGATGAAAATTCAGCATTAAAAATGTGAAATAATATATACAATTTATAGTTTATAGAAGAAATACTGTCCTCCCTTGAGAGGAAAAGCTATTATTGCTTTAAAACAGAACTGTCATCAATAACCAGTAGCTTAAACTGTGTACTTGCACTAACTTTTTTAGTATGCTATAAACAGAAATAACTATTCCATATTTTATAGTTACAAATTAAATTTCAAATCCAGATTTATTTTCCCTTGTGAGCGCATATTTTAAGGTAAGAGGAATGAACACTCATAATCAGAATGCAGAAAAAAAATCATTTATTGTCACAAAATTAAACATTATATTGCTTTAAATGGAATTACACATTTCTCACAAACTGGGCTTAGGGGAAATAGTATTATGACTGTATTGTCAAACCACTACGTGTGGCAATGGCCAAACACTGAGATACTAAACCCTGAGAGCAGGAGGATGGATAGGTTGTGTAAGTAAATTGGAAATTCCACCAGAGATCCTCTTTCCCTAACTAAAATTCATATTAATCTTTCTGAACTACTGTGTGAAAGTGAGGCTTTTTCAAAATATTAAAGTTCTTTTGAAGTGGTACAAGGTTTGGGCACATCATCAGCTGCAAAGGGGGAGGTCTGCTAGAGAATCTTTACACATACTGGCATATGTTTCTTCCATGTTGCTCAGTTGGAAAATTGTTGTATCAGCGCCTGAACACAGCAACCCTCAGTGGAGTTCTCAGCCACCCTAAAATGCAAGAGAACCTCAGGTGTTCAAAACCTTTAAAAATTGCACCACAATTTATGCAGTGAATCAAGATTCTCTAGTCTCAGTTTCAGCACTATCCAACTCCATCTCCATTTTATTAAAGGAGTAAACTCTTGTTCTCCATGGTAAATGGCAGCAGAACATCGTTCTGACTTTATGTGGTTTTCAGCAGTCTGATTTCAAAGTGTTGGTTTGGAGCTTTACTTTCTGTTTTCATCTATGAATCCCACTAGACTTGTAAATTAACTGATATTCACATGTTGACATTTGTTCTTCAAAATGTTTAAAGTAACTGCTAAGACACCAACGAAGGATGTTGCAAAAAAACTGCTAATAATATCCTGTTAGCACTGGAAAAACCCTGAATTCATTCACAGCAGAGAAAATGGATTCAGAAGTAAAAGGTACAGTGAGATAATGATTTTCTTTAAAATTGCACCATCCACAGGGACTGCTGAGGGTATTCATGGGGCAAAGAAACAAGGGTCAGAAGTGTATTTCATGTTTAAAACCACCACATACTAACACCTACATCTTTGCTTTATATAACAGTGTTTTACTTGTAATAGAGAACAGCAAAAAGAGAAATGAGTACTGATCATCAACCTTTTTTTTTTTAATTTCCTGAGGAAAAAAGTAAGTAGACTACAACAGTATGGAATACGTGGATCATAAGCTAAGGAGTAAGAAGAAAATATTAATTGCATATTAATTGCATTAATTGCAATTCA
Source organism: Pseudopodoces humilis (assembly GCF_049639895.1). Classification (NCBI taxonomy): domain Eukaryota; kingdom Metazoa; phylum Chordata; class Aves; order Passeriformes; family Paridae; genus Pseudopodoces; species Pseudopodoces humilis. The sequence goes on from NC_142208.1 coordinate 21,479,900, forward strand.
TAGTAAGAAGAAAAATTTAATTGCAGGTAGAACATGGATCTAGGATCACAAAATTGATCACATCCTCTGACAAAAAAAATTAAGTTTTTTTTGCCAGTTTGGAACTAAAATAGCAAAACTTTGTGCTTTAAGGGTTTTTCTCTTTTATTTGGGAAGAGACTGAGAGAGAAAATGTAAGATAATGGAGGTACCTCTCTCCTCTATGCTGTGTTGAAGTATTGGTCCTCCGGGAAACATCCAGTTGTTGTGGCACTATGAGACCAATCTGCTGTCATACTGTCTGCTTGAGTAGCTGAAATCAGGGGATTTAGAGACAATTAAAGTACATTTGTTGTACAGACTACCCAGTCTTAAGAGAATGGCTTTGAATATTCTAACTCTTTACTGCTCTAATTAATATGCAGTTAATTATGAGAATATGTCAGAGCCCTTCCCTACCTCTGCCTCTTTCTCTGCTATAGGTGTTCCTAGCACCTTATCAATTTTCTGAATACTGATAAGACCATTCAGATTTAAGCAGAAAATATGAAAAGGTCATTATAAAATACCTAGGTGCAACTGATGTTTTCCAAATCGATACTACAGTTTCAAATAAAAAATTGCTACTAATAAATTTTATTATCATAAACATTGAACACAGTATTGAATCTCAGAGCTACTCTTACCATGTTCTTATTTTGTCTCCAAACACATCTGTTGTAGCTCTTTATAGTTAGAGTTTCTAATGTGCCAAATCCTCACAATTTGTCACAAGTCTCACAAATCTGAAGTCTTTAAGTCCACATCCTGAATGTAGTGATGGCTCCTAAACATGATTTTACCTTAAAGACTTAGGTGAAAATTGACAGAGCTTAAAGGTGCCAAAAAACTGCTGTAGGCACTCTCAGCCATCAAAGGGCCTTTCTGAGAAGCTGTAAGTGATTTGAAGCGAAGCAGCACTAAAGGAATAGTGTGGAAGACATGTTTGGGTGCAGCATGGCGCTGAGCTGTGGGGCAGAAGCGATGCTGCGTGGTGAGGAGCATGTTCGGCTTGAATTAACCGTGCTGTGTAATGCAGGGCTGTAACAGCAGAAAGTGTTTTTGTGAGGACACCTGAAACCTCTCGATGCAAAGGACATTTTTGCACAGGGAAGTTGTCATAACAGTCTGGACTGGGCAGAAAAAGGAAAGAGAATTGCTTTGTTTTCCACTGAAGTGTAGGAGTTTTTGACATGTGTACCTACATCTTTGGTTGTACTACTGACATACCTGTGGGTCCAGGCTGTACATCAAAGTTTGAAAAATTTGGACTGCATAGAAGCTTTTCTAAGTTCTGTCTTTCCTAACTAAAAATGGAAAAGACAGTCAGATAGGACCCTACTAAATCTCAGAAGCCCTGGGGAAAATCATTAGAATTGTGTGGTATTAGTTATCTGCTCTCAGACTCATAAGAGTACTGAGTATCCTCTCACTGTATTTTAATGTGCTACTTTGGCAGTTGAAATGGGTTCAGTAAGGAGCAAGGATCTGATTTCTGATTTTCCATAACAGCCAGAAAATAATCTGCCTTTTACTTACTCCATGTTTGCAGCCTGTCATCTCAGCCTCCCAGTATCAGCCTGAGGAGCAGTGTGAGAGACACGGGAGTGTCGTACTGAGGGCTGTTTCACGTGTTGTATTCCAGTTTCCAGACATGTTCAAATGTTCCCTAAATTGCCTCCATTCCTGTAGCTCTACAGCTATCTCTGGGCTGGATGTGCACACAGATTGATGATGGATATGTGTTGTAGGCATTGAGCTTCTATTCAAGGGACATTTTATCAATTTATTTCTTTTCTAATATGTTTGCCTCTTCTGTATTGCAGTGTATTTGCCTTCTTTATTAGCAAGGATTTGTTTACCAGTGGAAGACAGAGTTTTGACTAATATATTTATTTTACTAATATATTTTTATATATTTTACTAATTTATTTATTAATCAGTGTTAAGAATTACTATGCAGTTACTTTCTGTGGTCTTTTCAAGTCATACTTGTTTGTTTACTTTAAGAAAAGATGGACTATGAACTCCTTTCTATATAATTTTTGATTCTTTGATGCCCAAAGTCTCTCAGCATACCTAAACTCAGCGTAAATTTAATATGTTTCTTGGTTTTGTAACTCCCATTATTCTATCAAACATTCATACTCACACTGTTTTTCTCTGACCTTTATCTTGATCTTGTCTCTTATCAGGGCCTGAGCCAGTATTCAAAATTTCAAAATTAAATTTTCAATCTTAACTCCATCATTGATTTATTATTTCAGCTTCTTCATATCCTCTCACATCCCCTGTTCTATAATCACTCTTTAAAAAAAAAAAACCTCCTGAGCTATTATTTTTTCTTAAATTTTGTTCAGTCATCCTTTACAAGGCCAAAAGATTTGAACTCTCATGGGCCTTTCAGCTGCTTTTTTTTTACTCTGGGTGAATTCCCTGCTCGATTTACATCTGTGCTTTACAGTGTAACCCTGAGCCAAGAAGTTGGATCCTTCTCTTACTGCTGGCACTTGACATTAGAAGGTCTCAGCCTGGTGGTTGTTGGATAGCAGGACTCATTACCAAGGGAAGGATCAGTTTCTTTCATGCCTTGTATGATGGGGATAGACAACAGCTGGATGGGACCCAGTAGAGCAGCGCTTCTCAGACAGCATCAGAGCACTAATGCCACAGCTCTGGAGAAGTTATTCAGAAGGATTTAAACAAAGGGTAGGATTCTGACCTTGGCTCATCCACCTCATCTGAGATGTCTCACTGTTGAAAAGATTTCAAGGTGGGGATAAAGAAACCTTCCTGCCTGCAAGACTTTTGTTTCCTGGCTGCTCCCCCTGGCTGTTCCCCAAGTGTCACTCCTGGCTGGCTCAGGGCGATCCCCAAGCCACTGCCATGGTCTGATGAGCTTTTCCAGACTGCTCCTCCCCTGCACTGGGGCAGTGCTGAAAACAAAAGGTGTAATGTTGGCAAGTGCTGCCCAGAAAAGCTCTCAGATCCCTTTTTGGAGTCCTTGGAGTAACGCCTTAAAACCAGCATGGGTTTATGGTTTTTCTTTGGCTTTTGGTGGGGTTTTCAGTTTTGGTTAGGGTTTTTTGGCAGGGGTAGGATTTGATGGAAGGGCTTGTGTATGTGATTTTTTGGTTTTGTTTTTTTTAACACCAGGAATCTGTGCTCTTTACAAAAGAATAAAAGGTTTTAGTGTCTGTTATTTGACATGGATGTCCTGTAGGAATTTGCTGGTTTGCACCACAGAGTTAACTCATCTCCCTTGAATGCTTTTCTTGCCATCTCTGACCCTCAGAGGAATTTTTTCCTTTAAAAGACAGGACTCTCATAAATCCTCTGCATCAAATTCTAATTTTATTTCCTAAATATTTGTGAGTATTAAGGTGTTCTTTGTGACAATGAGTGTGGGAAAATTAATAATATTCAATTAATTATACCAGAGGTAGAGAGGTTGAAGTTTAACCTTTTTTCTGTACTGTAGAAATATACACAAAAGCTACTTATCAGCCATGCATCATTGCATCTTGCCTCTTTATAATTACATGACTACTGCTTGTTTGTCTGAAGAAGTGGCACAGAATCTTTGTTACTTCAATTTATATTAATTCAGATGCTTAATTAACAATTAGAGGTGTAAATTTAACTCAACAAAATGGTAATGCAATTCCATTTCAAATAAGCCAATGTGATAAGTAAAATTTGCCTTCTCATCTGTGCTAATCTGACCACTATCCACTCTTTGCATCTTAATAGGAACAGAATTTTTTATTTATGTCTATTTAGAAGCATCCTTAGAATGTACCTGGATTTAGGGGCTAAACTTCTTAAAGATCTTTATGAAATTGCAATTCAGTGACTTTTATGTGGATGGTTTGAGTATGGTATTTTTCAAATATTCCATAAAATATAAGTGTGTAGGTTTATTTAGCTCAGAAATTATTGTTAGTGTGTTTATACTGTATATATTACTGTACTGCTACATATTTGCAGTCATATTAACACTGGGCAATTTTCTATCAGAAAAGGGAATTAGGAAATGTAATGCTAGCCTTAGGGAAGCAAACTTTTTTCAAAACTCCTATCTGCTAATATCACCTGCCAATGATTTAATGGTGTTTATATTTTATGCTAACATTTCTTAGCTTTCCTCTTTATCCATTATAGTCTGTGTGCTTGGTAGAAGCCTGGAGCTGATTTCTGTTACTTTGTAGCACCTACCTTTACTCACCAAATAGCTATTTCCTTCTTTTATTCCCTTTTTTTTAATTCCTGTAAGGTAGTAACTGTTGGCTGCTATAAAACTGCAATATCATTGGAAAAGGCTCACACAAATAAATTCACTGCTGAGATTGCGACTTTAAAATGTTAATGTCTTTGTCTTTCTTTGTGCTAACAAATATTATTGTATTGATGCTTAAAGAGAAACCTTTAAGGTTTCTCATTACCCAAAGAGGTGTTACAACAGTAAAGCAGCATTTCTGGACAGTCTGTGGGATCATGGTTTTTAGGTACTACCTCATTTAAGAATTCTTAATGCATCTCCTTAACAAAAATATGTCCATAATTTGAGTAGAATGAAAGTGAAAAAAATTCTTGGGTATCTACAGCATCCTTTATCAGCAATAGGAACAGCTGCAATATTTATTTGACTTTGGGTCTGTGGTCTTTTTTGTACTTAGTCCCCTGGTCCTTGTAAGAAAAGAGATCACTGAGCTCAACTTGCAGCTCTGTTACAAAACTCCAGTGTCGTATTTTACTCTCTTACCCTTTTGCTTTCTCCAGCTGGCAGCAGACATTTTCCATGGTCACAGGTGGGAGATGTTCTTCATGTCCCACTCTATATTTCTGGGAACTGACTGACCTCTCCTACCTGAGTCTGATAAAGCCCAGTAATGACAGTGCAAATGTTATTCGGTTACTACTGGGAACAGAGCATAGCATAAAAGTGAGGCAGGAAAGTTTAATGCCCTAGAAAGGGTTATCTCTCTGGGATAACTGTCCTTTTCCACATAGTTTTTAGTCTCACAGAATAGGTAATTTGGGATTCTTCTGAATCAAATCTCACTTCTAGGGCACAGCTCCAAAATTATTCCAATGCACCTGATTGATCTCATTCCAATATAAACCTAAATTGCTCTACTTGTAATAAAATTAAGACTCACAATTGTCTTCACACTTTTCCAAAATTTTTAACATTTTTCACTCTCAGAAATGTGCTCTCATTGTCTCCTGAACTCTGCCCAGGCATCTCGCATGTGTGGATAGAAGTAGCTGAACTGTGTTTCCTTCCAATTAATATTAAAGAGGATACCTTTCTGTTCAACCACTGGACATGTGCCAAGTATTTTCAAATGTCCATTATTTCACAAGTTATATTATAATCAGAATTAAGGTATTATGCAGAGGACTTTTGATGATAGTATTACTTCTAATATTTAATGCTTACAATTAATAGTATTAGTCATTACATTATTGGATTTGAATACATTGATACTGCATTCTATTGAGCACTGTGCCCTATATGCACTGGATAATTCATTTGCCTGTTTTGAAAAAATGCATAAGCCATATTGAGAGCAGATTTGCATTCATTATGCTATGTAACTAATTCCAGTTTTACTGAAAGAAAATCACTGGCCTAATTTCAGATATTCCAAAACTTTTAGTATTATATTGTTGTTTAGAATTATTTATTACATAAGCCAGTTTGTATAGGGATACTTTACATGGGTCTAACTGACATCACAGTATGATTGTCCTTCAAAAAAATTTCTGAAACTGTTCACCTTATAGACCTTTGGTTGTGAATGCAGTTGGTCTGGAATTCTTTTTTCATATTGTCAGTATTAGAGATGTTCTTAATTATAGAGATATAACTGAGCTGTTACAAGTTTGTGTGCCAGTAAACCTTAACACGTTTGCATTGCACTCTTCTCAGGGATTGATCTTTTTGCTGGGATGAGTTTGTATCTAATAGGAGTTAACTAGGAATGTAACAGGAATAAATCTTTAAAAATCAAGACAAAAACTGGTATTTTGTTATGCTTGCTCTGACCACCTCCCCTTGCTGCAGTTTTCAGTCACCAACACAAGTATTTCTGCACAAATGCCTTGGAACACTAAAATCCCAAGTTTGTACTTGTTTTTTTTTGTTTTTTTTTTTTTTTTTTGCGAGGAACAAGTGGAAAGAAGCAGCTTTATTCCAAAAAAAAACCCCAAAACTTGAGTTTTATGTTGAAACATCGAAGAACCTCTTCGCTTTTCAGTTCAGCATGTAATCCAGCTATAAGTTATCATCAGGATTGTGAGAGGCTGCTATGGAATGACACAAAGTTGGAATTGGAAGGGGAATTGGATGGAGAATTAGGAGCCCTGGGGTTTTTATTCTTGGTTGGACTATAAACCTGCTCTGTGACCTTGAGCAGATTGGATTAACCTGACTTTCCAAAGCATTTGCACTCCTGAACTGGATCTATACATTGGTCAGTTGCAATTTCCTGCAAGGTGAGAATGGTGCCTTAATAAGGTGCAGGCAGTTCATTAACTCAGAGTGCTGCAGGATTCTCCAATGAAAAGCATTACAGGCAGTGTAATACAGGAAGTATTATTAGGAACTAATAATGTTACAAATTAGTAATAATAATATCTTTAGGTTTACCCTATGATTTTGTACTTTACCCCAATGCAAGATAAATCATAAGACACTTAGAAGTTTTTTCAGAGTAGAGTGCAGCAGTTAAGGGTCTTTAGTACATTTTTGTAATATTAAAATGATTTTTCAGCCAGTATAGCAGCTTTTCAAGTCTAGTCTAAGGTTTTAAAAAATAAAACAAACAGCAGCCCAAGGTATTATTTACTTAATTAGTCCTTTCTGCAGCATGAATTTATTTCTGAATTACTTTTCTGCTTAATAAGTACCATGTCTATTGATGTTCCTTATGTACTAAACAGCACCAACACTACCAAATAATAGGGAAAAATGGTAATAAGGCATTGTAATTCTGGTCATGTGTCATGGGGTTAGTTTCATAAGAATACTTTCAAATTCTTCATTGGTGCAGTGCACCAGTGCAAAATATATTGTTTTCATTATAAAAAGCAGTTAATATCTTCTAAAAATACAATTGCATAAAGGCATAACAGCAACAACAAAAATTTATTCAAATAACATTCTAATTATATGATAAATCTTCTTTAAAACCTTTACATTTATGTAGCAATTATAACTTAACCACAGAATCTAACTTATTAGAGCTTCACTGAAATCCATCAAATGTCTTAGGCCAAAGCTGAAATGTTGTTTTGATAGAATTGCTCCCAAAGGCAATTTTGATCTATTTAGGAACCAGTTTTACAGTACATTTTGAATTTGATTTTTTCTGTAGTATTTCCTGAGTAAGGTTTTTTCTAGCAATGATTCTAAGAAATTTGTAAAACAACTAATTATTTTGAAAACTGGTTAAAATGGTTAATAATTATGTTGAATTATTTTTCAAACAATACTTCAGCCCACAGAATATGCAGAATCCCTTCTGCTTCTTGCTGTCTGACTATGTTTTACAGAGAACTGCTGATTTCGGATGGTAAATTAAGCAGACTCTCACTCACATCAGAAGTGAACCTGAGAATATTTTGGAAGACCAATCTTTCCTCTGTGATAAGTATGACTTTCTCATTCAGCTTACAGTCTTCTTTGGGTTTCAGTATTTGCACCTGATTCTTAGGTGATGAAACCAGAGAACTCAGTTAGTTAGGGATGGAATAATGTTAGTGTTTTGAGTTTTTTAAACACAATAAAAAAGAGAATTTGAGAATTTTTTCACCTGTCACCAGGTCTAGGAAGAACATATCTCTGTCTATACTACTGCACAGTCCCAGTATCAAATACTTGTTTCTTTTTTACTCTGGTTTTAGTTTATTTCAGAGAAATTCCTGCTTTTTCCCCTCTTCCTTTCTATTTTTTCAATTTAAGCTATTAACCTAGTTAGTCTCAAGAAATATAAAAATAGTTTTCTTTTAAGTTAAATAAAATTACTTAACGTACCTGTCAAGAATCAGTTCATGAAACTGTTTCAAAATGGGATAGTTCCAGAATTTAAATCAGATAATGAACTGTATGTCTCCACCTTGGTATTTTTGAGTAGTCCCTTGCTTGGCAGACATTCAGACTGGTCTTCCCTCAGTTCAAAGCACTTGTAATCTAATGTATATATGTGTAAGTGTATTTATAATGCATAATGTGTTGTATTATCATGAAAGAGGTAAACTGAGAAAAATGGGAAGATTTTAATGAAAACAATTCCTCAGTCTTCCTGAAAAAAATTTAATTTAGCAATGAAGATGAATGGAATGCAAACTAACACTGGGATTTCAGAACAGGTTAAAAGAATTATTAACTTCTCCCTTGGCCCCTGCTCCCAAATCATGCTGCTGGCACCACAGGTCTGGAAAGATGCCATGCTGTCATATGCTGCTACTCCTGAAACCGTCTTATGCATAGCTGTGCCTTTCCTCAGATTGAACTGTTCAGGAACCTTGAGAACTGTGAAAAATTTGGCTTGAAATCATTAAAACAGAGTCCCTCCTTTGAAAGCTGGCTTTCCAGGAATCACCCGGGTTGTGACGCTTCAAATGCATCCTGAGGAGCTTTCCAAAACCAACATTAGCTGCCATTATTGTAAAATGCATTTTAATCCCTCAGCAGCACTAAACAGCATGGTTACCATTTTCCAAACTTGCCATCCAAAGGAATAGTAACTATAAACGATTTTGGTATAAACATACCTGTTCTTCCCTCCTGTGATTGCCATAGAAATTCTTGCATTCTTTGCTCTAGGGAACTTCAAACAGAACTTCAGTGTGAAGTTCTTAGTAAAGAAATTGTGGTCTTTAAAGTGAAACATCCTTTCAAGTTTTTAAAGAACAGCATTCCTGTCTGTCATCACAAAGCCAATTTGTACTTAGGCTTTTCCAATATTTAGTAATTGCATATTCACTGTTCCTAGTTGAAACTGTGCTCTTTTTGAAGAAGCAGTTTCCCTTTAAGTCTTGCTTGGACATAACAGGGAATGTTCTCTGCAGATTTCCTCACTAAAGGTCATAGTTTATTTTTTAAATGACAATTTTAGGGTTAATATTTGCTATATAACTGTGAGTTTAGTGCTCATTGAGTCTGACTGGGGTCATTCCCTAGATATCCAAGAAGCTGGAGAAGGTTTCAATAAAATTTAGAAAATAGATTTAATGAATCTGCTGCATTGTGACTGTTATTATCAAAAATTTAAAATTTTCAAGCCTGTAAAGTAAAACTCAAAGTGAACAATTTTTAAATAGAAATATTGAATGTTCCTCAGTGCCATGACAAATGGGAATTGGCTGTGTTTTCTAAGGTTGTTTCTAAGAGATGAAGTACTGTGACCAATATGTTCAGAAGAAGAAAGAGACAGTGAACACTGGAGAAGGAGCTAAGGTTGTAACATTTTTGAGGCTACGTTAAAATAAGAGCCATAATTCAAAATTATTCCAAAAATGGTTATTGTTTTTTAAACAGATTACCAGAAAGCACCTGGGTATCTCTTATACAGAGCTTTGGGGAACTGCAGAATATTATCTTAAGATCTGATTTTACAAAGACTTTTCCAACACTTACATGACTGTGCATCACAATGCTTGGATAGTTGCAGAGAATCCATCCACCCTGCATTATTTATTTTTTCCCACACTGATCCAACTTGGTCACTTCACTCTTGCTTTGGCACAGTCAGTTTTATGCTCTAAAGGGCTCAGATACCAAAACTTTGCCTATATCTGTGTTTTGTTTTCTGTGTCTAAGTAAAGAGAATAGTTTTTGTATGATTCATAGCTCAGTAGAACCCAGATGGTGGCACCATTGTCCTGGTCTGTTATTTATAGAAGAATATACTAATCTAGCAGGGAATTTGAGGAAAGGTGTTGACATTCAAATATTCTTTGGAATTATTGTTATTGTGTGGGGTACAGTATTTATAACAAGAGAAGTATGTGGTATATATGGAATTAGGAAAATAAAAGCAAGCAACAAATGGTCAGGATTTAAAATCAGGTAAACAATTCTTATCTGCTTTGAGGAAATAAAAGTTGTTGAAAGGTTGGTATCTATTATTGGTCACTCATGGTAAGGAGAAAAAACCCCAACACATGGGACTTTTCTGTCCTTCTATAATGAAGTCAGCTTCATTTCAAACAAATACCTTCCCTATTATTTTCCTATTGGGATCACAGATTAGCTTTGTGAACTAGCTAATTGTGAGTTGAATTTTTTAACTGATGATGAGCTTAGAAGCACTGACTTGTCTTACTTTATTTTGCAGATGCTTCAGAAGCTTGCTGTGTGCTTACCACAGGTTCTGCCAACCATCTCAAGAGGGGACTCGCCTATTCTTTCATTAATTGAGCAAAACATTATCTTGAAATAATTATTCCTCTCCACATGGCCTTCCTACTTGTGTCAGCTTATCTTCTGCTGACTCACGCTCGAGGTGCTCCTGTTGAGAATGGGGCACTGTTGGAAACACTGAAGTCACAAGTGGGATTATTCAGCAATAAAAGTGAACACTATTCAGCACAGGTGAGACCTCCTGGCACAAGCCGACAAATACCTCAGACAATCATCATAGGAGTTCGTAAAGGAGGGACCAGGGCTTTGCTGGAAATGTTGGATATTCACCCTAACATTGTGGTGGCAGCTACAGAAGTCCACTTCTTTGACTGGGATGAAAATTATGTGAAAGGAATAGACTGGTATAGAAATCTGATGCCATTTTCTTATGGAAATCAAATTACAATTGAGAAAACACCAGGCTATTTTACATCACCACAGGCTCCAGGAAGAATTCATGACATGAATAGCTCCATTAAACTGCTGCTCATTCTAAGAGATCCCACTGAGAGAGTTATATCTGACTATACCCAAGTATATTACAACAGAGTAGAAAGTCACAAGCCTGTTCAGCTCTTTGAAGATATTGTTATTAAGAATGGAGTGCTTAACACCAAATACAAAGCTATTCAGAGAAGTCTATATGATGTCCATATGGAAAAGTGGCTTAAGCATTTCAGTTTGGATCAGATTCACATAGTGGATGGCAATACTTTGATCAAGGACCCTCTTCCTGAGTTACAAAAAGTTGAAAGATTTCTAAATCTTCCTTCCAGAATTATGTCTTCTAATTTTTATTTTAACCAAACCAAGGGATTCTACTGCATCAGAAGTGATGGGAGGGAGAGATGTCTACATGAGTCCAAAGGGCGTCCTCATCCTCTTGTTAACAGCACTGTCTTAGAGCAATTGTATTCTTACTTCAGAGAGCACAATGCAAAATTTTACAGGATGGTTAACCATTCCTTTGACTGGCATTAATGCATTTGGAGTCACTGCTTCCTAAAAAGGGCCTGAGACAAACTTTCAGACATATCTTTCTAAATTGTAAAGATTCATATTATGAGAATTAACATCCTGCTTACATGCTTCATTGGAATAACATCCGTTAACTCATTGAAATGGTACTCTTTATGTTGGGAAAAATAAGCTTTATGTATTTGTATGATTACTGGGAGTCATATTCTGATCTTCTTTCTCTCACATGCAAATACATTAACTTCAGCAGACTTAGCAAAGATGTATCTCTACAAGAGTTCTGCTTTTTTGGAAAAATACATCTAACTGTAAAAAATGTAAATATTGGAAATAGTATTATTCTAACTGTTCTGTATTTTTTGTTGTTATTATTTTTTATATTCCACATGATAGTGGTGTTGATTTATAGAACTTTTCATAAAGTGAGTTTAAACTGTATGTTAAAATAAGGGCGCACATAGTAGCTCCAAGAAATAAATTGTCATCTTTAATATGCTGAAGTACTTAATTAATAATAGAAGGAATCTATTTCACCTGTAATTTTGGATAGGTGATCTAGAAGCTACCTGTCTGTATAACATGAGTATTAAACCATGCTCTTACTGTCTTGGGTTTGCAAAAAAAATTTTTGAAGTAAGAATATGAACTATTTGAAGAAGGTTAAAGTGAGAGTTCTGAATGTAAAGAAATTAAAATATCCCAGGAACACTGATACTCTATACACTAAAAAAAAATCAATACCAAAAAATTATTAATAATTAATGAGCAACTGTACAAATACTTGATTGCATAAATTGTCACTTTGCTCTTGAATGGGAAAGCTCTTAGTACTACCATATAAATTATGTTTGTACTCTGTGACTAGTTATTCTATTGTTCTCCTGATTTTGGTTTATATAACTCTATTGGCAAATGGCTCTTGTTAAAAAAAAAAATATTCTTTTCTTGCCCCCTGAAGCATGGTGTAGTTTTATTTTGCCATTTCTGGTGCAGATCATGGGATAGTCCCAACATTAAAGTAACCTCTTGCTGTGTGACACACACAGACACAGTGTTCAGCATGACATACTCACATTATATGTAAGAACTACACCCATTTTTAGCCCTGCATCAAGATTTTATTTTCAGGGTTTTTTTTTTAACAGTATTGTGCTGATTTTTCTGTTTTTTCACATAAGCATTTTATTGCATATCAATACCAAAGAGGAAAATCAACTCTGAGCATCAAACCCAACTGGACCCTGGTGAGGGTTCTGCATCTGTGTCCTTCTACCTACGTCACTGCTCAGCCTAAAGGAGTGTGTGTTCCTACCATGGGATTCTTCCACTTTCCACAACAGGTATGTATTGCAGGGCTGATTTTTAAGCTTTTAATACTTTATGAGAGGGCTACATAGACATATAGCAGTATTTTTCTGAAGCTGGATAGAATCAGACTAAGTGGAAATAACTTTCATCAAATATTCTCTCAAAAAATGTTAAATGTTAAAAATATTATAATAAATCTTATTTTTTATCTGCTCTACTACTTGTATATGTATGTATGAAAGAAAATACAGTGTATATATGAAAGCAAATTATTTTCACTAGCATATAATTAGTCTCTGAAATTACCTTTATGAAATATATTTAATACATCCCTGATTTCTATAGATGGTGTAAATTCTCTTTTACTTCTGCCACTTTTCTGAGATAGTGGCTTCTTAATCATTAATATTGATCAGATGTAGGCACTAAGAAATATAATGTCAAATAAGAATCTGTGGAAATACAAAAATATCTGTATTAGTCAAAGAGCAGAATGTTTATGCTGCTCTTCTACCATCTCTACAAGGACACTGGATAGGCAAACTGTAATAACTACAGTTGTGCAGTCTAACAAGTCTTTTCTTTCTAACAATTCTACAGTTCTTTATCTTTTGTCAAGTAAAAAGTTAAACCAGAATATTTCTGAACTCTGAATTAACAGTACAGTTCTATATCAGAATAGCTCTTTCTATTTTGTGGGCACAGCACTGATAACAGAACACCCAAATCCAAATTCCCAATACTCTCTAGCGTGGCTGGTTCTTCCTGACCAGTGCAATCTCAGTGATAAACAAAACCCCTTCCAGGCCACTCATTTCAGAAACACATTATCAAAGGGAGCAACCTAAAATGCCGCTTATATTGGACAAAAATATATAACTTTCTGTTTCTTACACATTCTGAAAATCTCTTTTTCCTCTTTTTAATTTTTTCTTACAAGAAGCAAATTTGAAAACAATGTATACTTTAACAAAAGTTTAAGGTAGATGCTAGTAATTGAAAAACTCAGATGCCCATATGCCACATTAGATTTCAAGTCTTCCAAGAAAAAGGAAGTGTTAGGGTTAGGGGGGTAGGGATTTATGGTTAGGGTTAGGGGTTAGAGTTATGGTTAGGTTAGGGTTTGGGTTTGGGTTTGGGTTAGGGCTTGGGTTAGGGTTTGGGTTAGGGTGTTAGGGTTAGGGGTTAGGATTAGGGTTAGAGTTATGGTTAGGTTTGGGTTAGGGTTTGGGTTTGGGGTTAGGATTAGGGTTAGAGTTATGGTTAGGTTTGGGTTAGGGTTTGGGTTTGGGTTAGTTTTTTGTTTAAGGTTGGGGTTATTTTCTCTAGAAGGGTTAGGGTTAGGGTGTTAGGTTTAGGGTTTTGTTTAAGTGTAGGGTTATTTTCTCTAGAAGGACACTGGATAGCCAAACTGTAATAACTGCAGGTGTGCAGTCTAACAGTGTCTTCCTTGTCTAACGTTCATCCAAATCAGAAAAATGGAACATGGCTATAATATGTCATGAGGAGGGATAAAATACTGATATTGTTAAGCTATTATCTATCCCTATATAGAAAGGTTCTAATGTCTTTCTATATTTATTCTTGCAGGCATCAAGTCTTTCTTGTCTGAAGTTTACAGCTAATTTTTAAATGAGCTGAATGCAGGAGCACCAGCTAGCAGAAACTGTATGCATCTTTGAAAATCCAAGTTCCTTTCTGGAATTTACATTTCAAGGAGAGCTGAGCTGTATGGATTAGTGATGCACATACCTATTTGATTTGTTATCACTCCTCATTCCTGTTCAGCATTTTGGGGAAGAACAGAGTTGATGGAATGAATTTCATGATTATTTTAGAGTTTACTTGTATCATGAGAAGTATATTAAGTATGAATAAGTATATGAATAAAATCTGAGTGAGGGGTTAGTTTGTTTGGTTTGCTTTTATGTAAACCATGATTCTAGTAAAAAAATTTGTTTTGGTGAATGGTCAAAAACTATGCACCTTAACCTCTGCAAAACAGAGATTAGACTGTAATTTTACATTTCAAACTTTCAATCAGTTTCTCATTTTTGGACTGAAAAATACTCTTCTGTGCCATCCTGACCTTTTCCATTCTTGCAGTCTTTAAGAAAACCTTCCTTCCCTCATGCTCAGGGAGGGAATCAGATCAACCAAATAGTCATTCCATTGAGCCACAGTTGAGTAACAGTAAAATAAAAAGTTCTCAGTTTTTGACCCTTGGAATTCAAAACTAGCCAATTTTTTGGGAAGACCTGTAGGCTTACAATCAGTATATACAGGTGTTATTAACGAGACACTTCATAGTTTAAGAAATTACATATATCTCTTGATTTTACACAACTGATAGTAAAGCAGAAATTACTTTTCTCTAAATTGATCATCAAATAAATTTCATCTCATTATCTGAAACTCAAGTGTTGTTTGCAAAAGTGAGTTTCTTGTGGGAAGGTCACTTGAAGAAGTCATGCTGTTGTTTCAAAGATTTTTGGGTGCATCTGGGACAGGTGATATAATTACATGTGCAAGACTACTGCAGAATTTATGCTGGTTTGACCAGTTTTTGGTGTTTAACATTCCAGAAAGACTAAGCATTCACTTCAAATACTCTTCCTTTCCTTTTTTAGGAAAAATGCCATAGTTATAGTTGTTTTGATCTAATATTACAGAGAATTAACCATATCAAGCAGCTGGATCCATTTAACCACAATAAGCAGCACACATTTAATGTCTAGATGAGTCTAATACAACCTCCTTTTTTTTTTTCTATATATATTATCTATAGTACATAAAGGAAATTACTGGGAAACTTAAAAGTTAGGATTTTGCCCCCATACTTAACTAATGGGAAAGAAATAATGAAGTTCTTCCATTGCACTTTAACCCATTATTTTACCAGGAAAAGGGTTGGATTTCTCCATTGTATCCCCTGTGTCCAGCTGCTCAAAAACTTTGGACCTTGACTTCTGGTCTTTCACAATTTAGCCTTGAAAGTTTAGCATTTAGAGTCCCTCCTAAAGGATACCTGTTAGAGTAGAGACAATTTTTAACTGTGGAGGACTTTACAGAGGGCACACACATCATTGCGTGCTGCTCCACATCAGCTCCTTTGCTATCCTCTTGATACAAAACTGATAATCCTATAAAGATTATCCATTGAAGACCAATGACTGACTACTGTAGGGAAGCTTATCCATGTAAGGAGCTTTCTATCTTCATGCAAATGAAAAATTTAAAAAATAAATTGTTTCTATCAAATTTTAGTGCTTATTTCCTTTGTCTATTCAGATGTTTTCATGAGTTGGAGAAAAATTTTAATATTCTTTATAATCCCTATAATTTCTTGTTTAATCTTTGTGGTCAAAACCAAAAATATGATTTACCAGTTTACTTACACAATTTAACCGAAAAATAAAACCAAAAAGAGAGACTTACCCCCAAAATTTTGATTCTGAATAATGATTGCACAATAACTTTTCCCTGAAGAGAAAGGAATATTTAAATTATTAAAGTAAGTGGTATACTACTGTAGATTATTATTTTCTGTATTTGGTCTTCATTTCCTTCAAAAGCTTGAATTTTGTCATAAGTATGCAGACACATTGGAAATAAAATCAGTAATAATTGGCCTAGCACATTAATCATTACCAGCAGTTAATGAACAATATTTAGTTACTAGCCAAACAGTTTCCACTTCGATTATTTCAAGTTTCAATGTGACTTTATAAATTGTTTTGCTATCTTCTAAAACTAATTTACAAGTTAGAACCAACAGTGGCTAAAAAGACTCTGCAGTATCATTCTGTGATTACAGAGGAATTGTATTGTCTTGCCTTTAAGGTTAATTAACAGTGACATGAGCTTACTACAATTCCTGAAAACATTTTGGAAACCAAGACAGTAACAGAACTGCATTGTATAAATTAGTCCTTGAAGGTGAATCTACTGCCTAGGGAAAATACAACAGATTAAATGAGACTGAGAAAAATAAGAGTTTTCTGTGAAAATAGGTGTGATAAAAAGTTCAGACTCTCCTGTATTAGCCCATGTAACAAGTACTGTGGGGTCTGAGTCAATACAGTTTTACACTTTCACATTGTGTATTCTTTCAGTGACATTACAAAAACCTCTCAGTAAGTGTTTAAGAAAATACCTTCATATAAACTCTCAACTGGGGTACAGTTTTTCTCTCAAAGCCATTTCTCTATTATATATTGTTTTCTCTGAGATAAAAAGGTGGTTTGAGTCACCCTGCAATAAAAGTAGAGCGTTATCGTGCCAGAATTAATATTACTTCAATTTGTTACAGTTCTCAGTAAAAAACACTTCTATATAGGGACAGATAATAGCTTAACAATATCAGTATTTTCTCTCTGCTCATGACATAATACGGCCACATTCCAATTTTTCTTATTCTTTTCTTACTTCTTAATCTTTTCTTATTCTGATGAATGTTAGACTAAACACGTTGTCACTCCAAAGCACTGCCTTACAGATTTAAATCAAGTGGCAGTAATTAAAAGGAAGCACAGGTATTTAAGGAGCCATTCCCTTTGCTACTCAGGTTGGATAAGGTTTTCTTTTTGATCCATCATAAACTTTCTGTTAGGGATGTACCAGCAAAACTTGCAATAGGAAAAAATAAGACAAAGGCAATGAGAACACGATAAAAGCTGAGCTGAGGGCCCTCTTCTGTGAAATAACTGTTAACCCAATATGGCACAGTTACAAATTTAGATTCTGATTGGCCTGGTAAGACAATGCACAGGACTAAGATGCTGTTTCAGGGATTTACCTAGGTCTTCTACATGCCCAAATGAATTTTGTGATCATTAGGCTATGAGGAATATACATGAATATGCATTTTCAAAACGCTGTCTTTCATCTAAATAGAGAGTTCTACAGTGCAGTAGGACAGGTTGAGTGTATTATGTCAATCCTTGGGTGAAATTCTGCAGTAATACCCGGGTAAATTGGAGGGGAAGTAACAACTGTCCTCACTAGATGCTGGGCATTTTAAAAAGCCTTATGGAAAATCAGCAGCACCAGATGCAGCAGGTTTGTTGTTGGTTTGACAAGGACTGCCAGCCTAGAAAAATGCTGTGCAGCTGTCATGGGAAGATTGAAGGTACCTTTTCTGTACTCTGCCATGATGCAAATCTACAATTCAAGACAAGTGATGCAGATGGAACTCTGCAAACTGCGGGGAGGCAGTGCTGCCTCAAGTGAGGAAAGATTAAGGGCTCATAAACAACATATGCTGTAGTTACAGGCATGCATCATACACAGCTTACAAAATACTCTGAGCCCAAAACAAAAACAGGCAGAATCTACAGCTGGGCACTAAACTGATGCTGTTGAAGGCATACCAAGCTAGAGGTAACAGTTAGATATGAGCTATCTGTAACTTATTATTTGTCACATTAATTATGTGTTTGTCTGACAACCAGTGATTGAAGTTCTTTGTCAGGTTACACCTGACAAAAAGAATAAAACAGATGCACAGGTTGTCTGAGGAAAAACCAGCCAGCTGATCATATATGTAGGGCCTACTTATCCACAGGAAGCACACCAGAACAGGGTTTGAGCAAACTGCCTTTCATACTTTTAAAAAACAAACTTTCTCTATGTTTTAGTTTCTTTTAATTGAGTATGTGTATGTGTGTGGAAGTGTAAAATCCTCCTCTACATTTTTAATAACAAATGTGGAATTTTAAAATTCAAATGCATCCAAGAATTTAAAAGTACTTTTGTTTCAATGTCCTAAATAAGGTATTAGCATACAAAAGTTACTACATCTTTAGTAGCATTACAACACCATTCACTTCCCATTGAGTTCTTTTATGCCTTGCACTGCTCCCTCTCATTTCCACCTTGAAAACATCTTTTCACAGGACGTACCTTTTTTTGACAGGTGATTTCAGTATCACATGGGTACTGTTCACAATATACATCACCTGCATTAAAAATGCAAAGATTAGGCATGGGGACAGCCAAGTCTTACACTTCCAGATAAGTGGGAAAAATGGGCAATGAACTATAACTATGGTCACTTAAAATGGGCACCTGCTGAGCTGTGTGCCCCAGATTAGAGAGAGCAGGGCTGCTTCAGCAGTTAAATGTCTGCTTGCAACAGCTTCTGAGAACTTGGGAAGAGTGGTTTTCCCCTTCCATCAAACAGAGGTTCAGGTTTCAATCTGAGAAAAATCTTTTTCCAATTGGTAGAGTCTGTGTGGAAATGAGTGATCAGGTACCTTTTTACCCCTCAAATCACCCATAAGACAGATTTTTGCCAAATTGCAGTATGTATTCCATTGGTAACAGCAAACTAAATTTGGAAGCCCCGTTTATTTTTTTTTACTAGATTCTCCATTATTTTTGTGCAAAGCACTGTTTTTCACAGATGGTAACTATGCTAGATAAATAAAGCTACTCAAATCAATATGAATAAAATATACTAATCTGGCTTTCTGTACCTACTGGATACAATGAGCCAGAAAATACAGAAGCTTGTTATCTGTCTTCTTAGAGTCCTTTGCCCATGACTACTTTTTATCAAATAAGAATTGAGTACAGTTGTATATGCTGGTATGACTCCCTATCCTGATCATCTGTGTATTTTGATCAGAGGGAGCAAGATTTTGTTATTTCACTTTATACTAAAACACAGAATATTTATTTCATATAAATGCAACTTTCCTTCCAGTCACCCACTATCTTTGATTTTCTCTATCTATAAATTCTGTGTTTGATTTTGTTGTTGTTGGGGTATTTTTTCATTTGTTAATGAATTCTGGCTTTTATCTTTTATGGAATAAATAGTTTTTATCTTAAATTGAGCATTCCTGATCTGAGAACAGTAAAAGCTGAAACATACACTATGATTTGCAAGAATAAATATATTTTGTCTCTCTGCTGTGTTAGTATGTCAGAGAATCAGATTAAAACCTTGCAAGTGATTAAGACAAAATAACAAATCCTAACACACATAACAAGAATAATTAAAGATATTTAGGGGGGGTTAAGTTAAAAAAATCATCTTCCATTTTAAAAAATAAGTATTTATTTGGTATCTAACAGAAGCATTTGGATTCATGTGTTTCACTAATGTAAAGTGACACTGATGACAGTCCACAACAGCAACTGCAGTAAAACTACTCTAATTCGTGTTAAGAATCCAGCCTGAAATTTATATACCTAGAGAATCCTACTTCAGCCTTAGGCAGCCAATAAACCAAATTAAATATCTGTAATTTTGGAAACATAAATACTCTTATCGCCTCATACACAAATTAAACATTTGATAGTAATGCTAATATGAAAGCTGCTTCACTACTAGTTTGATTTTTCTGTAGAAATTCTAGTCAGTGAGTTAGTCAATGACAAGCAATAAACTGCAAGGAGAGGAGGAGGGAGAATTCCTTTATTTGCATCGCTGGCCTCATTCTGTCAACATATCACCCAGATTGCTGGATACACACAGAGATGCGTTCTGGCAATGCTAGGAAGGGACCTGCATTTCCTGCTGTCTATTTCGACTTATTAGTAATAGGATGATGCTTCTGGCACATCTAAAATAAATTAATATTGGATTAATTCACTTCAAAAAGGTGTCAAGAAAACACGTTGCAGATTCATTCATCACAAACTTGAGACTAATATGTTTAAAAAAAGAATACCATAGTAATTATATTTACATGTATAATTGCCTAAAGCTGAGCCAAATGACAGAATATATTGTAACACTTTGCAACATGCCTTCAATGCTGATTAAGCCACCAGTTCTTAAAATAAATATAGTATTTTCAATGTTAATAATAACAGAAAGAAATTCTTTTAAACAGTTTTGTTTTACTTTAGAAAATGTTTTATCTGAATTACTAAAAGATTTTTTTTATTCCTGTTCATTCAAAGTTGTGTTCAATCATTTCTTTGCTCTTCACTGATGATCATTTAGATAACTTTGAATATCAGGAAAACACAGTGCAGCAGTGCTCTTTTAGTGGTAATAAGCTGAGCAAGGACAATTGTCAAGCTTCACATAATTGCCTTAAAGGAAATATGTGTTTGAAACATTTTATAAGACTGTAGCTTATAACCTATAACCAATAGTAGTATAACTAACCAATAGTAGTATAACCAATAGTAGTATAATACCAATAACCAATATAGTGTAATACAATACCAAAAGTAAGAGCAATAGAAAAGTCTGAATAAATGTTTAAGCTTTTCTGCTACCTTATTGATAGGAAGATCAAAGTTGAAAAAACAAATAGGATCCTGATTCTGTGTCTTTGACCAGAAAAAAATCCTATCTGTTACAGACACAACCCCTGAGCTGATGTTGGACCCTTTATTTGGATGTGCCTGCATTCTGATATTTTATTCACACTATCTGTGTCTTCAATAGGAGCTCAGGTACAGTTATATTCTGCTCAAGTTAAGTAAAGTAACTTTAAGTTAAGTAAACCTTGTCAGAATTTCACAGGATGTGGGTGTGGCATATGAACGATGCATGGTCCCCAGTCCAGGTTTAACTAGAAAACATTTATTAAAAGTGTATATAGCTTTTATAATATTTTCACTGTCACAACACACATCTGGATAGCCAATAGTATAACTGCTTATGTGTCTGATGACCAATAATGTAAGGGATCATGCTCCTAATATTCACATCAGCATTTCTTCCTTAAAACAAACGCTTGTATAATATTTTTTTCTGCAAACTGATGCAGTTCTGCTATCTGTTACATTTTAGAAACTTTGTTACATCTCTCCTTCCTTGACTGAAAAGTCCTAGTTCTTCTAACCAAGCAGTCTTTGTTCTCTTATTTCTAAGTATCTCCCCTCCTTTTATTTACTAAGCATGGCAAAGCGAGTACAGTGTGTGTCTGCATAAGCATTACCTGCTTTATGTTCTGATTGATAAGCCCTTGACTACAAGAAAAGACACATGGCAAACATAACATCATAATCAAAAGTGCTGTACATCCCATTATAGCTAAACCAACTACACATTTAACCCGAGGTCCAAAATTTAAACTTCCCAACCAGGAGAATAGGCTGGAAGGATTCCATCCCTGGTTTTGCTACAGTTCTCCAGACAGTTCCTTCAGTTCCTGGATGCTTTTGTGAATTAATTCAGCGTGGTCACTTAGGGTCATATAGCACATTCTATGGAAGTCTTCACATCCATATTCCTGGGCTAGCAATAAAGAGTCTATTGCTGTTCTATTTTGCACTGTTGCATGACGTTCAGAGCCAACATCTGCCAGAAATCCTGTTAAAGCATTAGTGGTAACACTACTTTCCTTCACAAGCCAACAGCCTAGTTTATTAACTATGTTCAAGGCATGTGCAGTATCAACAGAGGCAGCTAAAGAACTAAGAACTGTCTTTGCAGTATTCCAGAATTCAACCTCAGAGTTACAGTCAGGGCCAAATAACATTTATTTCCCCTATGTCATAGTGTCCAATTAGTGCTTCAAGACTGGGATAAAACATGGTTAAACAACCAAAAGTACATGGACCCCTCATTGTTTTACCTGGAATGCCTATCCATGCCCTGTTGCCACATATTAAAAATATATTATTGGGCAGGCTTATTGCTTTGGTCCCTCTTGTGACTTTAGAGGGAGTAGTAAGATTGCACCAGGCAGAGGCATTCTGGAAAATTCCAGTGCCACTTATATCGACTCCTGTGTTGTCTGTGCTTGGATCGTTAGCATAATTAAGATAAAAAAGATACAGGAACTTTTACAGAGCCTAGTACATCCAGTTCTTGAGGCTGCTGTGAGAGAGCAGGGAAGTTACTTACTTTTCTCATGCCTGTACTAACATTGCCCAAATTCCACCCCACAGATTGGCCAGCATTAGGTTGCTGTGATCCCAAACACCACCATGATGATCTAGGCTTACCTGGAGTGGTACAAGCACGGGTAACTGATTGTATAACTTGTTCTATTCATCCTTCATTAAGAGAATGCCAACCACACATGTGTGTATATATATGACCAGTCCAAGTGATGAATTTCAAAGCATAGATTGGTTAATTGCTTTGGCTAATGTGAGACAAACATTGGTCTTTGGTTGTGAGACCCATGCTTCACTCACAATCCTCAAGAATTTGCTGAGGATGACAAAAAAGGCTACATAAGTTGTGCCTAAATCCATTGTAACTAATAACCAAACTAAAATTGTGATGCCTTCAAGTCTTCATTCTTCTGCAGTGGGTCTGATGTTCTTTGCAGGTAACCAGTAAGGTCCTGTGGACAGAGAAACACAGCCATATCCACTCCCCCATGTTAGCAAAGGCAGAGGGCCTAGCCATTGTCCACTCTGCAAATCTTTATAATAGACAGGTGGTTCAAACCAGGAAAACCTGTTAAAGGTATCATGGGAAAATCTTATTTTACTTGCTCTTTTCTTATAAAATCTGAAAATATTTTTAAAATTTAAAACAAATGTTGCTTTGTCCAGTTTTTCCTGGGGTGTTATACCAAGGGCTTATACCCATTTTTTGTTTAAGAAGCATATTCTTTTAAAGGGTGTCTGTGAATTCCACAACAGCTTGGCCTGAAGGAATGAGGTATGCCAGTTAAGTGACGTGTAGCCCAAGAGTGAAAAAAGGTTTTCATTGACTGTGAGACATATGCTTGAACCATTATCAGTTTTCACTACCTCAGGAACTCCTAAGGTAGCAGTAGCTCACTAAATGACATCTCTTGCCTTTTCCCCTTTATGAGAGGAGACAACAAAAAATTTTGAATAGGTGAAATATACCAACCGATGCATGCACATATTTTAAAGTGCCAAAAGAAGAAATGTGCATAACTTCCATCTGCCAGGCATCGTTAACACCTAATCCTCCTGGATTTGTGCCTACTGTGGCAGGTAAGGGCATTAAGCATGTACAGTCTGGGCAAGAATGAACCATTTGTCTAGCTTGAGAAAAAGTAAGATTAAATTGTTTACTCAAAGCTTTCACATTCTTATGAAAGAATTCACATGACAACTTTGCCTGTGTAATTTGATTTGGAGCTGTTTCCATTGTTGTTAGAGCGTCCATGACTACGTTGCCTTCCACCAGAGGTCTAGGCAAAGATGAGTGACACCTAAAAGATGCATGACCTAAAAACAATGAGATCGGCATAAAGCATAACCATACAGAGTAGATAACACTATAAACAAATTCTTGTGCACTTGCTTTGGAAAGGAATGTTCAATATGGTTTAATATGCCAACTACTTACAAGGAATATGGTATTAAATTGAAAGGCTCATTTGAAACAACTGGAAAAAACAACTGAAAATTGAAACTGAAAAAGCTCTACAGCAGCTGCTAATTCTACTAGCTGTGTCAACCCTGGCTGAAAAATAACAGAGTTTTCCCAATCCCCTGTGGAATTTTTCCAAGCAACAACTGCTTTCTGAGTTTTCCCAGAGCCATGGATGAAGACTGTCTTTGCTCCAGGCAGGGGTTGTGACAATGTTAGAAAATGTGACTATTGAGAAAGATCTTTTAAACATTGCAAAAGTTTACTTTGTGGCAAAGAATTAACAATGTTTTCCAAAAAGTCTGTCAGGTCAGCCTGTAAAGATAATGGTTCCTGGGACATATCCTTAAAAATATCTGCAGGTAAAGGAATGTGGATATGAGAATGATCTTCCCCACTTAGGCTTTGGTATAATTTTTGTCCTGTGGAAACCAGTCTAACAATCATGTCAAGTAAGGTGGTTACTGATTTTGGAAATGTGTGAGGTAAAAATACCCACTCTAAGACCCACAGTTGTTGTTTATCCTCACACCACTCTGCTATTAATGCATATGGTTGGAATTCAGCTATGATAACAAAAAGTCCAGTGGTAACTCTGCTTGTTGTTTGGATACAAAGGATGACTGAATTTTATCTATCTCAATTTGCAATGCTTCACAGGCTTCTGGATTAAGTTCACAAGGAGGTGTTAAATCTGTGTCTTCCTTAAGTAAATTAAATAAGGGTGACAATTCCTCAGTGAAGATACCAAGGGTAGATCCGAGCCAATTAATAGTTCCTAATAATTCTTGCAAATCATTTAATGTTTTAATCGAGGTCCACAGCACAATGGGCTGAGGAAAAATTTTCTGTTCAAATAATAGAAACCCTAGGTATTTCTGAGGTGGGACAGTTTGAACTTTGTCTGCTGCAATACAAAGACCAAATTTGTCAAGAGAAATACCCAAAAAGACGAAACAGTTTTGCAGTACAGCAGTCATCTGCTGCTAGCAATATATCATCCATATAGTGATACAATGGAACTGTTGAAAATTGCTGCTGCAGTGGTTGTAAAGCACTTGTGACCACAAGCTGGCACATTGTAGAACTGTTTTACATCCCTTGTGCTCACACAACCCAGCGATACGTTTGCATGGGTCCACTTGTTCAAGGATTGTCGTAAAAGAAAAATTAGGTGCATCATCAGGTGTAATGCAACTGTGAAAAAACAATCTTTTAGGTAATAATTAACAATTCCCAAGTTTCAGAGATCATTGCTGGATTAGGAATTCTGGGTTGCTGTGCACTCACTGGGGCTATTACTGCACTGATAGCTCTCAGATCTTGTGAGTCTCCATTTGCCAGTCTTTTTTGGAGTCACAAATATTGGGGTGTTCCATGGGCTAGTGAAAGGAACTGTGTTTTCCCAGATCCAATTGTTCTTTGGCCAGTTTTTGTGCTTATTGCAGGTGTTCCCCTCTGAGAGCCCACTCATCAATCTGCACAGATGCGTTCCACATGAGTTTAAGTCTCGTCTGCGCATCAGTGGCCACTTTTAAAAATTTGTTGTCAATGTCAGTTCCCACTGTGATAACAGATCTCTTCCCCACAGTCTACATGGAGTAGAAAGCACATACGGTTTGAGACACACTTGTTTCCGTTCTGGCTCATATACCATGAGTGCTGTATCTGACTTCTTTGGCATCTGCTGACCTCCGATGCCCACAACGATCGCTGCTGCAGTTGTTAAGGACCCAGTGGGTGGCCATTCATCTTTGCTGATGATGGTTATTTCTGCTCCAGTATCTGTTAATCCTGTAAAAGACTTGCCATCTATAATACAGATTAGAAAAGGTTGTTGCACTTAAGTAAGTTCAGACCAAAAAATGTTAGGAGTACCTGTGCTCCCAAAACCTCCAGTGCCCCTGTCAGCACTGACAGATGGTATCAGGTGCATGTCTGGCAATACAGGCAGTGGTATCAGCTGAGCAATGCATGATCCTGCTGGGATAGTACAAGGTGGGTTAGAAGCCCAAGCTAGGGTCTTTATTTCACCCTCTAGAATGAGAGATGATGATCCCTAGTAAAATAAAAAGTCCACTTTTAGATGATGATGATTCCCAAGTAGCAATGCATGGCATTTAAAAAGCAGGGGTCCATTTAAGCCTGTAGGTGTAAGGTGCTAAAACAGCAGTCATGTCCATTTATTGTAGTTGTGGTGGAAACTGCCAAGTCCAAGCTGGCACTGCCTGGCACTGATGTAACTTGAGCTGTGTGGGTTTGCTGTAGTTGGATCCTGTTTCATTGTGGAGCACCAGATTTCACGCTGCCCTTCAATTTTTGCCATTGTGGCAGAGGTTTGCCATCTCTGTCGTACTTAGAATGGCATTCATTACCCCAATGGTAACCTTTCTTGCATCTGGGACACAGTTTACTAGTTTTTTTATTCCCTTGCTTATTCTTTGAGCACTGCTTTCTCACATGACCTTTCTCTCCACAGTCAAAGCGTTTAATTGCTGCCTGAGCCGCTTGTAGCTGCTGAGCTAAGGCAGTTGCTAGTAAATCTGCTTTGTATTGTTCTGTACCAATATGTGCACAAGTTTTGATAAAGTCAGTTAAGGAAATACCAGGTTTGGTTTTTATTTGATCAAGTGCTTTACGACAGTCGGTGTTAGCATTTTCATAGGCTAAGGATTTCAATAAAACTTCTGCTGCAGCAGAAATCAATTTGCCTGTTCACAGCTGTTTGCAAGCAATCAATAAAAGTGAAGTAGGGTTCTTGGGGTCCTTGTCTTATGGTGGAGAAGCTAGGTTCTGTTCTGTTAGTGTCTGGCACTCTTTTCAGAGCTCTTACAGCCAGCCCCCTCACTTGTTTGTACGTCTCTGGGGGCATTCTTAACTGATCTCTTATGGTTGTCTGAGCTCCAGTCCCTGCCAAGT
Organism: Pseudopodoces humilis; assembly: GCF_049639895.1. Lineage (NCBI taxonomy): Eukaryota > Metazoa > Chordata > Aves > Passeriformes > Paridae > Pseudopodoces > Pseudopodoces humilis. The sequence goes on from NC_142208.1 coordinate 21,506,818, forward strand.
GGTCCTTTGTTGTTCCAGAATTACCAGTGTTCATGTTAGCCTGTGCTTGATTTTCACATAACTCTTCATATTCTGCCCAACATATTGAATATTGTCTTGTTGTCATAATCAATTTAAATAAAACTTTCCAGTCAGCAGGTAACATAACATAGTTTTTTGTTATGGCTTCTACAAGTCTCATCGTATAGGAAGATTGCAGACCATTCTCTTTCACAGATTTTCTTAGTTCCTTAACCATTTAATAAGAAATTTGATCATGACAAGGCTGATTGCCTTGATGGACTGTGGGCATAGCATGAAGCAATTCAACATCCCCTTGGTCTAACGCTCGTCTTTGGCAGGTGTATAAAAAGTGTTTTGGCTCAGGGGACAACAGAAGTTCATTATCAATCATATGTAGATGCCTTAAGGGCTCATAGGACGGGGGATATGTCTGCTGTTTTAGCACCTTTGTGTCAGTAGATGGTGATGCAGCCGTAGCTTTCAGCGGCTGTGGCTTTATAGCAGGGTATAAATCACATTCCTGTCTTAGATCAATAGCCCTCAGATTCACAAGATCGTCCTCTGGTTCCTCCCCACTAATTCTCTCCACTTGCAAGACAACCAAATCAGGACATGAAAACGGTGCTGTGAGTGCTTGGGAAGTGTCTGCAGATGAATTTATGGCTCGGTGTAATATTTCTTCTCAATTGCAAAAACCTTGCAGTGCAGAGTAAATAATCTGCCATGTAACGAATTCATCAGGATTAACCTCATGACTGCCTAACTGATGAGACTTTAGAGACTCCCCCACTCGCTTCCAGTGATCAAGGTCATAGGAGCCATCAGGGGGATACCAAGGACAATAAGTTTTCACCCATATAAGGAGTTGTATAAGCTTTCTTTCTTGTATTTTATAGCCTTGTTCCTTTGTAATATGCAATAAACAGTCTTTATGGAGAGTTTCCAGTTTACTTATATTATTGCCCATTTTTATGGAGAAATTTTCCCGACCGCTTGCAAGGCTGACCTGTTCCTTAGCCAGTGATGAAAGGACATCCTCAGCAACCCCTGAATCCCACCTTTGGTACAGTCAGGATATGCCACAAGTCTGGGATCACCTAGGAGCTTGTGTGTTCAGGGAGCCATTTGTGGTGTATGAATGATGCATGGTCCCCAGCCCAGGTTTAACTAGAAAACATTTATTAAAAGTGTATATAGCTTTTATAATATTTCCACTGTCAGATTAGAACACACACCTGGATAGCCAATAGTGTAACTGCTCATGTGTCTGGTAACCGATAGTATAAGAAATCACGTTCCCAAAATTCACATCAGCTTTTTTTCCTTAAAAGAAGTGCTTGTATAAGAAATTTTTTCTGCAAAATACTGTGGTTCTGCTACCTGTTACATTTTAGAAACTTTGTTACATCTCTCCTTCCCTGACTGAGTCCTTGTTCCTCTTAACCAAGCAGTCTGTTCTCTTACTACTAAGTGTTCCTTGTTTTCTTGCCCCCCATCTGGGGGTGAATTTGGATTTACTGCTCTTGTAGTTATGACAGGCAGATGAAATACAGACAGAATAATAAAGATACCTCTAGCAAGAGTCTCAGCATGTTTAGTAGCTGACCTTTGTGCATTTTACAAGTGAAGAGCATAAAAATCTTATTTGTCTGAAGCACTTAATGTCTTATGATTTAAAATAAGCAATCATAAAAGCCTCTTACAGATTCTCCAAAGTACTGGAAAGTCAGCTGAAAATGTCAAATTAATAATATTTCATAACCAATGTCCAAGGCAAAGAGTGATGAATCTAATAAGACTAGCATATTCCCATAGTCTTTCTTCCTTAGTCTGATAGTTTAAATTATAACTACTAACAGTTAGATAATTACAGCTGGTAGTATTGTCATTCAAAGCTTACATGGAAAATATATTTTTAAATATACTAAATTTATCACACATTTGAGCTCTGGAGGGAAAAATTCCACAAAGCCAGTACTCCAGAGGAAAAGATACTGTATACTCTCAGCTGGCTCATTTCAGAAAGCCTTCGGGCCCCAAATCTCTCCCTCCCAACTATCAAGGTTGAAATGGAATACAGGGCATCAGAAACTCAAAAATGCACTTGGGATGCAATCCTCTTGGGACTTTAAATATTAACGCAAAAAAAATCTTAAACCTTGTGCTACCAGGCAGCCGAGACAGACAGCAAAACATTGTGAGGAGTCACACTCCCTTCTGCTGGTCTGTCCTTGCAACAATAACACAGAATTACACAGGGAACCAGCTGCAGGCAGCAGATCATCTCTGCAAGTTGCCCAACGTGCCACATGAATTTTGTTAATCTGCCTGCCATTTCACAGAGCTGGGCACGGTGATTCTCTTCATGGGATTCAAACACAGCCTGCTCTCATTTCCACCTCAATGGCTTTAGCAGCTGACTTCAGGTCCTTGTGCTGCAGCCTCTGGTCAGCAGCTGCACCGAGCCTGCACAGCCCTCTGCCCTCGGGGACAGCACCTTCTTCAGAGCTCCTGCCCAAACCCACCATGCTAAATTCATTCTGCAGGCGTTTGTCTTAGCTAATCTCACCTTTTGATCACATACTTCATTCTTATAAAAGGAAGGCAATTGCGAGCCTTGTTTAGTTGCAACTGGGTATAAATTATGCTAATGGTAACTCAGGCCATCTTCCTTTCAAACTCAATAAATCAGATTGTGCTTTCAAATAAGTACAGGAACCAAACCAGACCCCACTGAGACACAACACAAAAAACAGGCAAGAAAATAACTAGGTTCAGAAGTATTCTGGCTCCACTTGCCATCTCAGGAAAATAAAAGGAAAATAAAACCAGTCCCAAAGAAATGCAAGACTGAAAGAAAAATCATAGGTTTCTTTATGTTCATCAGTTTGATACAACCCTCTATTGTTTAAGCCTACAGGGTGTTCTGGTGTCATATTTCCATGCTTTTCTCTCTCTATAACCAGAAAACATAAACACATGCTTTAATTTAAAAAGAGTAAGACAAGGTTCTTACACTAATACAGTCCCAAATTTCCAATAGCTGGAAAAAAGAGCAATTACCTTGACACTTGAACTTCAAACATGGGAGCTGACAAAGTGGAAGAGAGATTGATCACACACTTCCTATTTCTGGTTTATCGCCTGGAGAATTACCAGGATCTGCAGTATCAGAGAGAGATAATGCAAAAGGTGGTCAGGTAAAAAGCAATAAACCTCAGGGGCCATCATTTACTCATCAAATCCTCATTTTCTTTTATGCTATATGGCATAATTCAAAGCCAGATTCTTCTGCTACTTTAATCTGAATTTAGGTCATCGTAGGAATTTACAACATTTTGATCAAACTCAGTGAATAGAAAATTTTTTATTATCTAAGAAATATATTCTTTAGTTGATAATAATCAACATAGTCCTTACATTCTTTTTTTTTTTTCTTCTAATGTACCATGCTGTTATTTAAAGAGACATGTTCAACGCATTTAAACAGAAACTCCAAATTTTCAAACTCTGCCCTATAGAGCTCTTTAGATTATGCACATTTCATGTGGACTTTGCTATTGCTCAGTCATGAAGCTTTGTTATACGTTCATGCAATAAAGCAGTTAAACCACATTAAGGCTGTATTAATGCTGCAATACTTTCAGGTGTTCTGCGTACAGGAGTGAAATATAAATTGCATAATTTAATAAATGTTTGATTTGATAGCTGTCATAGGTGTGTTTTCTTGATGAATAATACCTAGAACTTAGCAATTCTATTATGGACAGGAATGACATTGAATTTACATTTATAAACCCAATAACAAATGAGAGATCAATTATTTTAAAGAGCTGAGAAGCAACAATTTCATGATAATTGTTTTATTTCATCCTCAGCCAAATACCTGTATTCTGACACTTTGTAAGACACAACAGTGTGAGATTTCCTTGCATTCTTTGGAAGTCAGCAGTGTTTACCTGTAGATCCTAATCTCTCCTCCGTTCAATTCTCATGTATTTCAGTTTACCCTGACCTCAACTACTGCAACCAAATAACTGAAGATAAAACTGGGTTTTTTTCCCCCCAAGCTTTTTGTAAAGAGGAAGGAGCAGTTTTCTCTCTAAACCTCCAGGCTTACCAGCCAGCTGTTAATTTACTGTGACTTCCTTCCCTAATACTTAAATTGGATGCATGTTTAACCCGGGAAAATATTGCAAAAAGCAAAGGCAAGTACTGCGGGAACAATTTCTTTACATGATGCTTAAGAATTTTAAGTAAAAAATAAAAAAGCCACACTAGTTTTGCAGGCCATGCCTCTACTGATGTGAATGGTCATTAACATCCTTTATATATAGAATTCTGCAGAAAACTGCTACAGACACCAGGACTCTTACTCCCTAAGCAGCTTCCTGGACTGTGCAGGCAGAATAGCCACTCCTGTGCCAACACCTCTGCTGTGGGCAAAACCTCCCCAGGGACAGGGAGACTTCTCTGTGCTGGTGTGCCAGTGCTGGTTTATCAACCTGACCTTCTGCTATCACACAACAATGAAAAGCAGAACAGAAAATAAAGCCTCTTCCAAATTTCTCAAATGTAATGGATCCATATCTTTCAATACTGGGTAAGGAGTAAAATATCACAGTACTGGGAACGTCTGAGAAAGGAGACAGAAAAAGTCTTGCATTTATTTATTCCAAAAGCAGACATTCAACAAAATTTCTGTATTGAGAGAAATTTCATACCCCCACAGTAAAAGCCAACATTTAAAGCATTCTTGTCATACATGTGGAATATAAAATGGTGCCTAGATTTCATGTTGAAGAGGTTAAAATTATGCAGATTTACTTTGATGCTGGGGGAATCAAGAAACGTTAAATAGATCTTAATTTTAAAAGAGAAAAGAAATAATGAGCTAAGCAGTAAAGAAAAAAATTACATATATAATGAGAACATTTGCTAGATTAAATTTAGTGGGGAACTGTTTCTCATGTATTTTATGCAAATATATTATTGCATGTTTTCAATCTTATCCATTATATTGTTGTTTGTAGATATAGCAGATGATTTTTACCTCTCAAGATTAATCAGTGTTTAAATACTCACTTTAATGTAGTTAGAATACTGATGCTTTTGGAAATATTCTCCATTATAGGAATTATCCCGCAAATAAATTTGTTTTATAAAATACACTATAATGATAGAAAATGATAATACAAACATGTTGAATCAGATGCTGAGACATTAAGAACATTTTTCAGAAAAAATAAAGCCATGGTGGCTGTTCTTGGATTTTAAAGATACATCTTGGCTGTGTAAGTTTCACCCAGTTAATTAGAAAACTAGCAGGCAGAACTGACAGCTACAATTACTTTTTACTGCTGCAGCAACAGTTCCATTTTTTTTTTTTTTCCTACATAGTTGCTTCTGTTTCTTGTGTGAAGCAAAACAGAAAAAATAGCACTACAGAACTGGTTTTCCTTAAGGAAATCCTACCTGTTTTGTTTTTACTAAAACGAAGTCTTAATCATAAATATGTTATTTGTTTATTTTTTTTTTTTTTTGCATCTTTCAGTCTTTATTTATCGTTGTAAAACAGATCTGCAGGATTTTCTGTGAGACCAAAAAGAATCTGGCAATAAATATGGATTCTTTTAGTGAATGCAAGTATGCAGAGCATATTTCTAAGTAGGTATTATAGAATTTATTATTTCCATGTAAGTATAAGGAGAAGTGTAGCATCAGTAGATTTTTCAGATTTATCTATTTAAAATGCAAGTATGTGTATATGTGAGTGTAAAGGTCAAAGTCTATAAAAAGCCTTTCTAAAAGCTCAAATTCCTAATTATTTTTTCAAAGATTCCTGGAGCTTCTTTCATTCAGATCACCTTTCAATTTTTAATTTACTTTATTAAAATCTCAATAAGTCATCATATTGTGAACTTCTCTATCTGGAATTCATTAACATATCAGAAGATAATTTATCAACCACATCTCATATATTGCTTCTCATGCATCAATTTGTCATTCTCTGCTTTCATTCTCTTTTATGACTAAGACATCTTATCTAATTTCAAATTTCTATTCATTCAGGACATGTAAATTTTGACTATTTGAAGTCAAATGCTTAAGCTAACTAAGTTTACACATGCCAACTATTTAAACTTTTGTGCTTAACTGATGAACTTCTTAAGATACAAGTATTGTTTGAGGGAGCAAAGGTATATTTTATAGAATTCAGTTAGAGTACTCAGAATATCATTAGATAAGAACTCCATGTGGATTAGCAGAAACTGGAAGGTCACAGAGACTTTACATCATTTAAATGTACTATTGCCTAACTCTGAAAAACACAAAAAAAACAAGTCTTGTGTACAACAATCTTAGCAGGCCAGAAACAGTCCCATTTTAAAACTTGGTAATATAAACACAGGAATGATTCCATACATATCTGATAAAACCCATCAGCAAGGATAATAAAAAGTATACAATTTTGTAATAGCACCTTCTCAGGAGGGAATATAAAAGAATTCATGGACTGGAGACATCAGGTAGAAGCAGAAGAGGCTGTAGACAATCTCTCTTAACATTTTGCAAGACTACAAAGATGAAATACAATTGTGAGAAACTGATCAATATAACATTCATTCCACCTAAATCTACACTGTAGCTACCTGCATATAAGTATTGTCTGGTTTTTTTTTTCAATTAGAAGTAATATGCAGCAGGGGAAAAAATACTCACTTATAGAACACAGTTCATCTGACCTATTTTGGACATCTATGCAAAAGAATATAAATTATGCCTTAAAGGTGTTTGTTGCCATTCACTGAAATATACACAAGAGTTAATATTTGCAAATATATGCACTGAGAGTGTTTAAGTTCAAGGAGATGAACTTAAATAATTTCAAATTCTTATCAATGAGAATAGCAAATGAAGAGGGTTTATATATAAACTTGGATGAAAATGGCCATATTGTCTCATTCTAGCATTCTAGCAAAATGTTGCTGTGGCCATAAATAATTGTGGGAGTTCAAGTAGAATGTATTCTCTTTAATTCAAATACTGCCCATTTTTTATTTGCCATTGTGCTCAGGGTCCTTGCTTTTAAGCTTGTGTCTGTTTTATCCATTCTGCAAATTACTCAAAGGAAAAAAAAAATTACTAATTGCTGTTAATGAACCCTTAAAAGCTGCTACGATCAGCCCCTGACTTGCCTCAATGACCTCCTGAAACATCAAATGTCAATGAATGATCATACCCCAGGGAAAAAAATTCCTTTGGCTTTTAATTTCCCTTTATCTCCCTGCTTCCCACACCGAGATAGAACTTGAAGGAAGACAGTAGTCATTTCTTACTAATCTTCTCACTTCAATCAAATCCCTGTTATTCACCTTTTTCAGACTGAATTATCCTTGCTCTTTTCAATAACTCTTTGTTCCTATAAAAGTTCCACTGCACCCCCAATCAACTTCTTTACACCTACCCGGATGCTTTCAGTCTCAGCTTTATCTTCCTGAGGCAGCTGCCAGAGAAGGCTCTGGGATCACAAACACATCCAGAAACTGGATAACAGTTTCTCACCCAGGGTTTCCCAGATTGCCAGTGAGCTTGCACTTGTTCATTCCTCCAACCTGAAAAACAAGTTGTTCTTGTGTCAGTTTATAGACTGTAAATAATATCACACAACAGGCTGCAGAAATCTGTGGAAGTTTCAAATGACAGCACAAACTTGTAAACTCTTGTAAATATAATATAGTCACAAGAAAATAGGGGCAGTCTGTCAAAGCTCATATTTTACAGCTCCGGAGGAGTAGTGTAGAAAAATATTGTGAATTGTATTATAGAAATTGCTGGCCAAGCAGTCACAGAGCTGGGTGAAGGTATAAAGATCACAAAGAGTCAAGAGGAAAGAACAAGTCATAGGAAATTTAAAAAATAGTAAAATATTAGTTGATCAAGGGTACATGCCTAGGTGGTAGGAGAAAGACACTGAGATATCGGGGATCTGGTAAAAGTATCAGAGGAAATGAATTCTAAGTCCATATAAAATTTTGTTCTGGATCCTGGAAGTTTATCTAAAGTTTATCTCTTCTGCCCTCTCTCCTCCTCACCAAAAAAGTGCACAATGATCAGATGAGACCTTTTGCTCCTTTAAATCAATCTGGATGCCAAGAACAAAGCATTAAAGAACAATTTTTGAGGACAAAAGTATAACTTCCTTTGTAAAGTTTATTGATGTTTAGAAAAAAGGACAGAGGTGGCAAAACAAAGCTGAATGATCTTGGAGGTAAAACCATCACTCAGAGTCTTGAAAGATTTCATATATATTTTTCATATAACATCAAGAGAGTATTTGGGCCAAATCAACTTAACTATTGATATCAACCTAATTACATGAGGGACAAGTGAGTCACATTTTCTTGGAAAATTTACAGATATCTAAATTCAAAGGAAAAAGAAGGTACTAAGCATTTTGTCATAAAGCTTCTTAAACAGGTTCTGCATGACTGCAGGAAAAATAAGAATAAATTAATTTTTAAGAAAAGTTAAGGTTAGCAGAGAACTGCTCACCAAAACAATAATTCTCTTTGATTCAAAGATTTTTGGACAAATTTTGTTGCACCAGGATGACATCAAGTGGCTACTCAAGCCAATTACTCTACACTTGTTGGAAACAGTCATTATGACATCTCTTCAATGAGCTATTCCTACAGTGTAAACATAATTGTATTACCAAAAAACTGCCTCTATTTTAAATTAAATTTTCTCATGTCTTCATTTCAAATCCTCTGTGCTTTCTTCAAGCCTTTCTAAAGAAATTTTAAACCTCCCAATTCATGGAATAAATTGCTTTTCATATAATACTTTTGAGTTCAGTGAATCATAAATGCAGACTGCTGTGGATTTAACAGATTTATTAAACTTTATAATAACTGGAATAATTAGACTTAGTTAATTACTCTTTTACTAGAGGGAAGAAATTAATCCTTGAAAGATCTTCTTGGTATGTAAAACACATAATTAATAATTGAACGTAATCTCACATTTTAAGCCAGTGAGAACAATCAGTCACTAACCCACCTCAGCAGGACATGGGAAAGGCTCCATCACTGGAGGTTTTCAAGATGTGGTGGGACAGGTTGGAAATAATCTCATCTCTGCTCCCTTTCCTATGAAAGGCTGGACCAGATGACCTTTCAAAGTCCTTTTTTGCATAGGCTATTCTGTAATTCTGTATTTTAGACAATAAATATCTATGGCTTCTATAAATTTGTATTAAGGCTATAAAAATATTATAATCAATTTAGAACTAGTTAATGGATTAAAGCTTCAATCACCTTTTGACTTTAATAATAATATGGTTCACTACAGTTTGTATTTCTCAAAATTTTATTTCAAGAAATTTCCATCTTCAAACATGGCAGTAAGGATTATAATCTAAAATTTAATTTGCAGAAATTCAAATAATTCCAAGTATTTAAAAGACAATCTCTTTACAACATAAAGGATGTGATCTTACAAGTTTACATATTTCCTTCCCAGATGCTGCACAGTATTTAAGAAAGTCTTCAAAGAAAAATAAATTGATTTATTATTGATTTATAAATAGCCAAAGTAATGAAACCTTCCTAAGAATTTTTATCCTTCACTCCCCTGCAAAGCTTTACTCACCTCAAGAACCTCACCCTTATTCCAATGAACCAGGTATATTCTGCCTGCTTTTCATTCAGTGCAACACTGTTTTAAATAAATCTCCAGCATGTGAGTGCCACAGATCTCATAGGAATTGAAGTATATTCCAAATTTGTTTGGAAATAGATATCATTTCAAAAGTTACTATGGGTGCAAGGACCTGATGAAGAGAAGCAGGGACAGCATTGCCACATAAGCCCTGTCTCCACAAGAAGGCAGCAAAAAGAAAACACATACAGAAAAAAAAAACCACCACAAAAAACAAACCTCCAACCCTATACCCTGAACAGGTATCAATTTTTAAGGTGTCTCTTTCCATTGTTTCTCTTGCTTTCACAATCTCCTATATGAATTTATTGCAGGCTAGAAGTCTTATACATTCCTTTTTTTTTTCTTTCCTCTTCGCCAGGTCTAAATCCGCTTGAAAAAATTACCTATTGGGGTAGCAGGCGTTGGTGTAAGGAGAAATTAAACAGGGAGCACCAGCTGCATCTCCCAGGACAGCGAGGGCCTGAGACAGAGCTGGAGCTTCTACTCCTGTGTCACACAGAACTGCACACTCTTCACGCTCCTTTACCATGGCTTTGCAGAGAACAGTGGAAAAGAGGACAGATTTCTTGTAGGACTGTGGTTACATCTGTGGGCTGTAAGTAAAACAAAGCTCTTAGGAGTGAAGATATACATACCGAACACTTCTGAATAGATCTGATTCACTCTGCTGCTGCTGCTGGGTCTCATCTCTTCATGAATCACAACTACCCACTCTGAAGATGCCTTGCAGAATATATCTACAGGAGATTTCCTTGGTTATACAGGTTTCCAAACCTTGTCTTGGCAGCAGTTTCTGCTCTGCTTGCACATCAGCTGACATCTTCATTCAAATACTCAAATGACACCAAGCTGCCAAATTCTGCCAGGAGTTCCTCTAAGTTATGTTGTCATGTTTTTATTTAAAATCTCTGATTGACTCTTGGAAGGATGTTTTTATCTGCTGTGAAGCAGATCCATACTAAACCCTAGAAAAGCAGGCCTGAAAGAAACTACTCCTCTAGAAGAACTAAGCTGCCCTTCAGAGTCTGATATTCACGCAAAAGCCCTCAGGGACTTTTCTAACAAGACAGCCACCTTGTCTTTTCTGAGCTTTGGGGTTTTAGAGATAGACTCGATGAGGAATGACAGCTCTTAGTCACGGCAGACTCCGGAACTAACAAACTTCTTTTAGGTGACAGACAGAAAACTTGCTGCACCAAGTCCATGATTTTGTGATACTGGGTATAATACACTTTTTCAAAAGTATTTTCCCTCTAAATACCTGTATATTTTTTTCCTTCAATCATTTATTCATATTGAAAGTAGTTTTAGAACAATATAAGCAGGAGAGTTGCATTGTCAGGATTAACTTAACCAGTGTTACAGTACTAACAACTTAGCAATCACCAGAAGAAACAAAAATGCTTGATTCTGTTTTCACTGAAAGTCACAGCAAAATGCATGAATTTTAACATGAATACACCTGTGGTCCTAAAATTTTTATTACTCTAGCTTTGAATTTTAAAATTATTTCCTTTAGTAGTACCCTGCAACTTCAAGCATCTTTTAAGTTCAGGCCATTATCCATTTGAAGACTTGAAAATATTAATAGCAGCTTAGTCTTACAAGTAATGGGCCACATATTTGGAGAAAGCAATTCAGATGGCTTTTTCTAGTGGTATTTCCTTGTAATATCCACCTTTGGTAGCTCTACCAATTAATTTTCTTTCCTCCCTGGAAATCAAAAGGATATTTGTTCATTATATCTTTGATTTTCTTTGTTTCAAATAATTTTGGCCTTCCATTTTTAGGACAAGTTAGAAGTGAACTGTGATTTCCATGATATACAGATAAGAAATTATGCTTGCATTTCAGTCACAAACTGACTGAGCATCATTCCAAATGGCATTTGATAAACAGCATATACATTAAATAGTCAGATCACAAAATCTAAAAGATAAGTAGGACATCTTATCTATTAATAAAGGCCAGATATAATCACAGACTGTTTTGGGTTGGAAGTGACCCAAAGATTGTCTAGTTCCACCCCTTCCACTGAACCAGGTTGCTCAGAGCCCCATCCAGTCTGGCTTTGAACACTCCAAGGGATGGAACAGCCACAACCTCTCTGGGAAACCTGTAACAGCATCTCACCAGCCTCACACTAAAGAATTTTTTCCTAATTTCTAATCTAAACCTACTCTCTTTGAAGCTACTTCCCCTTATCACTACATGCCCTTGTCAAAAGTCCCTCTGCAGCTTTCTTGTAGACCCCCTCCAGGCACTGAAGGGTGCAAAACTTGGTGCTGATGTTTTCCAAGGGTGAATGGCCCAATTCTCTCAGCCGTCATGGGAAATCCAATCATCAATTAAGAAGCCTGTTATTTTTGTTGTCCAATGCACGTTCCAGTTTCCATAATTTATTTTTCAAAGCTTCCAGGCTTTTTTCTCTAATTAAGGCTAACACCGTGTGTGTCAGAGAGAGAGAGGGCACAAGCAAGCACAAAGACAGAGAAAGAGAGCAAATGTGCACAAAAAAACTGCTGAAAAACATTTCCCATGGGCTTGAGCTCTAACAATGGAAACAATATCACAATAAAAAATTGTAGCTATTTAAAAAAATATCTACTGCAGTTCTGTTTTAACAATAATTCAACATATTTGCCAATATATTTCCATCACTGGAAAATTCAAGTATTTCCAAGCACAGGAGCAAAGGAATGATAGTGCAACATGCATAAAGCCAAAGAGAGAGGCTTTCTTTCCCAACTCCAAGAGAATTTGCGTCTTCACCTTCTTTTGGCATAAAAAACACTGAGAAAGAGAATGTGGTCTGAGTATTAAAGAGGATGTTTGCATAGCTTCTTTTTAAGGAAGAGGAAGGACCTATAATAGTAGATAAGAGATTGAATGCTGAGTACTTTGTAGAACTACTTTGTTTTAATTGTTTTAATGATAAAATATCTGAAAGTCAAAATAAAAATCTGTTGTTTTCTTGATCCTCACCTGAAGGAAATGCACATAGTCCTAACCGAGCTGGCTGTAACCATGAGCTATTGCCTAGAACCAACAGAAAACATGCAGCATTTATAACTGACATTTTTTTTCTCTCTGTTACTACAACCTGAGGTATAATTAGTTGCAGAGGAGGACTAGGAAAAAGCAAAATTTTATAAATCCATTTCCAGTCCTACTGTTATAGACAGGACATGATATTACAAATTAAAAGCAGATTGTAAAACAATTAGATAAACCAACTGTTGTTCTCTTTGATTCATTAATACAACCCTGTGTTGTGAATCTAGCCATAAAGAATGCTTATGCTAATGCTTAGTCAACTGCAGGCAAATGAGAAATAACATAATACAGGACTGGACCCTTTCAGCTGCAGACCTTCAGTTTCCTTTCATTATTGCTGTAGTGGTAGAATCAGTGATGGTTTCTCATTATGTCCTTACCTGGTGCTAGCTTCAGCTTTAGAGATCTCATCCCTAAGCAATGTTTCTGTGGCAGCTTTGGCACCTATTCTTGCTTCCTATATGCCCTCTTCTTGCATTAAGAAGCCATTGCTGACTATTTAGAGTTGGCAATAGTCTGGGTAACAGGAAGCTTGTTGGGGTAGCAGGCGTTGGTGTAAGGAGAAATTAAACAGGGAGCACCAGCTGCATCTCCCAGGACAGCGAGGGCCTGAGACAGAGCTGGAGCTTCTACTCCTGTGTCACACAGAACTGCACACTCTTCACACTCCTTTACCATGGCTTTGCAGAGAACAGTGGAAAAGAGGACAGATTTCTTGTAGGACTGTGGTTACATCTGTGGGCTGTAAGTAAAACAAAGCTCTTAGGAGTGAAGATATACATACCAAACACTTCTGAATAGATCTCAGATTCACTCTGCTGCTGCTGCTGGGTCTCATCTCTTCATGTATCACAGAGACTGGACTAGTTGACCCTCAAAAGATCTTTTCCAACCAATATTTCCATGACTCTGTGAATGCTTTGTTCAATAACTATTGATTTCTAAAGCAATATTAAAAGTTTTATGAATAACAGTACATAAAAAATTTAGCATTTAGTGCAACTTACTCATCAGAACATAGTCAAATTTAATTTTGGAAGCCACAAAATACTGTTCCCATTTACTAATCAATGATCATTATCTCAGAGAGAAAAAAAAAAAAAAAGCTATTTTCACTAAAACTTTGGTACTCATACTGAACTCCCATTGTTTAAATACAAATATTTTCTTTGTAGAACTAATAAGGTGATGGTTGTTAATATCTTAGGAAAGACAACAATTTCAGGTCCTAAATTATTGGCTGCTCTTGTATGATGATACACATAGATTCTTTATTAAAGACAGGTAAAAAATAATGCTTCATGATTTCCACATTGTGTGAAAGCAATCAGACAAAATCACTTTAAATTGCCACAAAGGATTCAATTCACTACTCCTTTAAATTTCATCACAATAATTTACAACTATTCAGAAGGTATGCAATCTGTTACCAAACTGGTCTGGTTTCATTTAACACCTAATTTTACTTTGCATATGTGCAAATTAATAGCTGAGGTGCAAATCAGTGGAGAATTAGGATTCAAGGCAGAGAACTTTGTCTGGTGATTAGAATTTCATAATGCACTTACAGAAAGGAAGGTCATCTTCCTAAAGTACACATAAAGTTATTTGAAACACTTAGTTCTGTAACCTGGCAAGAGAACAGAGGTTTGGGTTAGCCTGAGGATGTAAAGTAGACAGGAGTTATTCACAGATGAGTGTCCAGGAATAGCTGCTCCCAGCTGTCCCCAGCTCTGTACTACTGGGATATCCCAGGCAAAGCAGGCAGCAAAAGCAAAACACAGCAGAACTTAAGAGCCCACATTTCCTTGTGGAATTTGACTCAAGATCTAAAGAAATTACATATTGTCACAGGCAAACCAGCCTTAACAATCAGGGAATTTATTTTAACTTAATTTAACTTACTGCCAGTTAACGTAAATTTACAAAGACTGATTCAAATATTAGGAAAAAGGAAGCATAAGTGATTAAATGAACACTTATGGAAATATCTTTCATCCCCCTTGCTCAGGCTCAGTTTAAGCCAAACTCATACCTTCTCCCACTTGCAAGTTTCAACTTCCTTGAAAATTTCAGAATTCCCAATGACTTATGTTCTGCCCATCCTTATTTTCTCAGTGGGGTGACAGACAATGCAAAAGTTTGGCATCAAGAGTGTAATGGTTTCTTTCTGCAGTCTGGGCCAGGAAAATGAGCCACACCAAAACAAATGAAGATAACAGCAAAAAGAGATCTGAGTTGCAGGAACAGCTGGTCACCAGTATTTGTAGGGAGTAAGGAAGCTTTCTCCTGGGAAAACTAACTTGGCACAAAGCTTCTCAATATTTTTGGCCTTACTTAAAAGTACCGAAAGAAATTATAAAGTCCCTGGGAAAAGGAGTTGTCATGCAAATTTGCTGCAAGAACAGTCCCAGCCCCAGCAGGCAGATTCCAAGGTAACAGGGTGATAAAGGACTTGACAGCAAACTTAAAAGCTGGAAGGAAGAGCCTGTAGGATTCTGAACCAGAGCTAAGAGACTGACCTTCAGCTAGATTGATTTAAAGGCATTTCAGCCTCAGAAAAAAGTGAAGGTCTTTCCATAAAGGAAAACAACATTTTACATAGTCTAGAAGGCAGTGTAAAGAAACAGAATAGATAACAAATAGCTGATGTGTGTAATCATCAGGCCAGGAAAAAGCTACATAGATGTAAAATTAATTTTCAGTTCACACTAACGGGTTATTACATGAAGCATCAAATTTGGGTGCCTAAACTCAGAAGTTTCAATGAAGAAACATAGTTTTCCAGGACTGTAACACCCAAGCATTCATTTCCTTTGTGTTCCCCTGCCTGTGACCCTATCTCTAGTTCAAAAAGCATCCACTCAACATCACTTTGTTCTTTCTCACTAACAAAATGAAACTGGCATCTAGTAACAACACTCTGACAGGAAAGACCACCGAGATTTTTGGTATTGATTTCTTTGTTGCCAAGATTTCACTCATTCATGGCACAACAACCTGCAAAATGTCAGTTGTTGTTTCCACATCAGGAGACTCTTCTTACATAGAAGAATGCAAGATTACCCTGATATATCCATGCTAAATCAGGTGCCAAATGTAGTAGTGATGAATTACTACATTGTTCTGCTTTGACCAACTTACCTTGCTTTGTCAGCAAAGCAACCAAACAGAACACTCAGCTTCTAAAGCTCTTCTGAGATCTGAGCCACTCATACAGAGTTGATGGTGAAAATATTAATGAAAATATGCCTTTACATAATCTTTTGAACAGCTTCTTTGGAAATAATTCACATCTAGATTAATAATTTCCACATAAGAGGTAATGCAAACTGGCTTCATCTTACCAACAATTGTTTGCAGTGTGAGTTCTGTGCCAGCGGAGAATTCCACAATTGAATAAATAATAGGCAATTCTTCATATCTGTGTTACCTGAAAGCAACAGATAGTGTGTAATTCTAATTAGAGCAGACATGAAACAGTCCGACTTTAAAAAAAAAAACCTCTCAAAATTTATTACAAAGATCATGGTAAAAAGTAAAATAATTTAAGACCCTATGGTGACAGATGCATGGCAAGTTTATATTATTTCAAGTTGTTAATATTTAAACGTGAACAAAACTATCCTTTCCTCAAAGTAGACTGCAATGTCAAAACAAATCATAATTGTAGTATGGGTTCTGGGGCTTAGACATCCAGCTTCTTGTGTAAAAAGGGTTTTATTTATATGTTTTAAATCTAAAGGCAAACAATCCTCTTATCTGTTTTTTATTCTCATTTATCTCTTGCTATTTTAATTTATTGGGACCTCAAGATAACCTAAATCTGTCCTATCTTTTCATTGTTTTAATTAAATTCAGAATAATGGCAAAAGGAGTAACAAAAACCCTATTTCAAGCAAACAAACCAGGAGTTTGCTGAGCTGGCAAGTCTTCCTGGGCTCTCACAGCTTTAATTTTGACACTGAAAGTCTAATCAAGTTGCAGTTTGAAACGGAAATGTTACTTTCTGCTGCTGGATTCGGTGCTGGTAATTACACACAGGGTTTTGTTGGGGGAAGGGAGAAATATTTGTGCAGATCCTCCTTACCTAAACTTGGCAGAATGCCTTCCTGCTTTTAAAAGTCCACTCAACAATAGCTTATTGTGCTGCACTTTCAGTTTTGTTAACTTTATGAAAGCAGCTCCTTGGCTGAGTTCAGCTCTTCTCCAGAAGCTCAGCTGGGATCTGCGAATGCACATAAAGCAGAGATCTGACAATACAAGCATTTTTTAAAGATTAGCCTAATGTTCCAAGGATCCTACAAGAAGCAGAAAAACTTTGCACACTATAACATTAATGTAAAACATGTTTTGGAGCAAAATACAATTAAATTCTCTTTTGAGTAATAAATATTACAGTATTTGAATAGGACTGCTGCTCAGATGGACTGAATAAACTGATTCTTCTATATACCAGGAAGCATATGTTCCTTGACTTTAATGCCCATGCTTTTAAATACGGACACTAAATACAAAAGACCTATCTGGTTTGATTATAAAATCCTCAGAATGAGGACAACAAAACTGACAAATGTAATCATAAACAATAATTGCATCCTCCCACTAAATTTCTTGAAAAGAAGTGAAACAGTAGAACAGTCTGAAACCAGCATGACACCTTCCTGCAGAACTTGCTAGTATAGCTATATCTGACTTTTTTTAAGGGGGTGTGGGGAGAAGGAAAAAAATATCTCTCTCAGCTCTGTAGAAATCCCAGGGGAAAGCCCAGAATTTTTGCTGACTCCAGGTTTTCTTGGGACCAAATCTCAGCCCTGTCCTGCTTGGCTGCTTTAACAGCTCCTGGGGCAGTCACCTGGGGAAGAAATGGCTGCTCCCTGAAATTCAAGGGCTGATCTTACTGCCTGTACTCAGCCTGGTTGGTTCCTTTCAAACTGCTGCTTGTGGAAGAATGCACTGTTCAGATACAGGCAGGAAAAGCCAGCACTAAGTCTTATCTCACCTTCAGTGCTATTAAATTACATGTGGAAATGACAGTGGTAATATTATTTCATCTCTCACACACCGAGATACTGTGCATAGAGCCTGGGAAGAAAGGGTGCTATGTCAGTGTTGAAGCATTATGAATAATACAAAATTTGAGATGTAGTGTGTGACTGAGCACACCGAGGATCTGTTCTGTAGACCAGAAATGAAGCATTTGTTTTATCAATTCTCCAGCCTGTAGGCCTCACAATTAAAAATTCTTTACAAATTGAGCTGTTGGTTTAGATTCAGTGTCTTCTTGGCTGTCTGAGACCAGCTAAATAATTTCAAAATCCTACAAATGGACACTATTTTGGATGTTTTGATTTTCATATCTCCCAGTAAGATTCTGGAACTCCATCTGCCTCTTGCTTATAACAATTTACATTCACTTGTTCATATCCTGCCTTTTAGGCTCTGAGTCTAATACCTCAGAAACAGCCACTTTGGGCATTGGGTCCTGAGGATTTTTGTTGTTGTGTCTTTTTAAACACCAGTCAAACACCACTGAACAGTTTGAAGACTATTAGGACCTCCGAAGTTCTAGAAAGCTTTGAAAATGGCCTTTTGAAGTATCTTCTATCCTGTGCAACAGACCTACAGATTATCATAATTTATGTCTTGCCTGGGTTTGGACATAGAGCTATGCCAAGGACTTATATCTAGAGTTGATATTAAGAAATTTAATTCAAAATAAAACCCTGAGATTCTTTACATGTCTGTTTCATTTCCCTTGGCTATTACTGCCATCTAGTGATACAATTTACAATAGTCAAAACTTCCCATTTAGAAATAATAGTCCATCAAAAGTATTTGGAAATGTGCAGAGTATATTCTAAAAATCTATGCTTTGTTTATTTGCTAATGCAATGCCCCGTGCTGGCATGCAATTTTTTACAAATTCAGTTTTGAAGGTTGGTGGTTTTCCTGTCTTCCCTATAAGAATGCACTTGAAGACCCAGATACTTACCCAAGCAGAAAACCTTTCAGAGCCATAGGAGTTGGTAATGTAGCCAACTTATCTTCTGGCAAATGTCCCTTGAAATGGCCACATTATATACTACTGCACTGGTTGTTAATAAATTATTCATAATTATTTATATTAATATAAATTGTGAAAATAATTTGGGTCAAGTAAAGAGAGTTCACCTCTTCCTCTTTTCAAAGACCAGAAAATGTCCCTTCTTATTTGAAGAGTAATCACTTCCCAAATCTCCTACCAACCTAACTTGACTCCTCAGAGGCTGAGGATCAGATGCAAATAGGGCACACAACCTTAATCATGAAGGTAAATTGCCTATTTTAAACACTTCTTTGTCTGTGATTTGAGGCCTTTAAACCAGGGTTGATCTTTCTAAAGAATTCATTGGAGCTCAAATTGGCAGATGGGGTTTAGGAGGTTTTACTTCCTAAGCAGCAGACTAGTGATTTTCTGTAGCTATGTCCACTTAATTCATTTTTAGTCAGATTACCTCACTTACCTGCATGGTCAGACAATTCATGATGCTTCTGAGATCAAATCAAGATACACACAGAACAAAAAGATAATAACAACAAAATCTGGCACTTGGCATTATCACATCAAACATGTTCAAATTTGCTTTTGATTGTTAGTTGAACTGCACATGAAAAGTCTTCCCACACAATTTTACCCTGGAGCAGCTCAGACTTTCTCCAAGCTTGTTGGAGGTGTCTGGATCACAGACCAAGCACAGGGTTTAGGCGCAGTGAGCTCTATTAGCCTTTTTCTTCCCAGGCTGATGTTTTTCCATGTATGTTGGAGATGTTTCTCCTTCCACAGGCCTCTAGGGAATGTTTTTATACTCATTTTGTAGAAGTCTTTCCTTGGTATCTTCCCTAGCTTTGATATTCTAAGGAATGTTGACATTAAGTAATCTTTGAGTCCTTTATTCCAGCAGAAAGTTGTATTAAAAACACTTTGACTGTCATTATCAGAGTGAGCTGATGAATATTATCTTTTAATATTTCCAAATACCAAATATCTTCCTGTATTTTTCAGTTCTCAGTGTTGAATCAAATATATACATTTAATTCTGATTTTAGATTTAACTCCCTGCACAAAATAAAACTGATAATTTAACACAAAGGTAATCCTATTGTCACATGTAGCAGCAACCTGAGTTCTAGATTACTTAATTAAAATCATCTCCAAAATCCCAGAAAGCTTAGTTCTTAGATTAACAGCTTTATGCTACCTGGATAAATCTCACGGTAACAATACAAACAGGCAAATAAATGCACCTCTGGTAATTAACTGTGCAAATTGGAAAGAAGAAAATGCAAAACAGTGTATTTTGTACAGTGGATTTTCATTCTTCCTGGAATATCTTCAGATTTAGACACTATTATTAAATATATACTCCACCATATTACAGTGAGATATTCAAAATACATATTTCTAACCCCATGAGTAAACAGAAAGAATATGCTGCTTCTGAAATCAGAGGTGTCTTAGCATTGTTAATTAAATACCCAGATTACACTCTTTAGAAAATATATGACTTCTTGCATTCATGGGTCATTGTTAAATTTACTAAACTGATGGAGTACTAACAATTCTAATTTACACTATTTTATGGGTCACAACATGTCTAGTGCAAGATATGACTTGAAGTGATGGAAAAACATGCAGTACAAATTATCTTTTAAAGAAGCAATCTGCAGTGTCAGAAATGCAAGTTGGGATAGAAAGCAGAAGCCTTGCTCATACAGAGAATTCTGTAACTTGTCAGAGCCAGTGAAATGGATCAGACCGGTGCTTTTAAATCAGTGTTACCCAGGACTACTCCAGGGAATACAGACACTCAGCATTTACCTTAGAAATTAAATAAAAACAATAAATAGCAGTTCTTTTTTTCTGAAAACAACTGTTGGGCTGTAGCAAAAAATAACATCCTGAGATGGTTTGATGTTAGGTCTTGAATTAAATCATGACCAGAACGGGGGATCGTTCTCCTTCAGACTGTAAACACTGCTCTTTCTGCCTTCCCATTCTGACTCTCCCACACATCATGCCCTGAAATGAGTCAATTCAAGTTGTTGAAAGAGAAGAAAATGAACCTAACAAGGAAAGAAATTTGTCTGCGATTTAAATTCTTGAAACAATTCATCCAGTCGAGTGCTAGAGCTGGTGTGAGGGGGGAGGTGGGATCACCCAGCTGAGGAATAATTCACCCATTCTCACAAGAATGAGCCACTACATTTCATTAGTCCTCAGTGCAACTTCATCCTCAATCTGTGCTTCCAAATCCTCCATCCCCATGTCACCTACACAGTGTTGCACTCTGCTGTGTCTCAGTTCTGGTGCTTGTTCAACCAGAGTGCCACCAAGAGTAAAAGACATTAATTTTCCCATTGGCACTGACATACTTCACTGGGTTGCATTGCTTAAAAAAGAAAAAAAAAGTCAAAGAAGCCATGCTGAACCTGACCTAGTAAAGTGGCAGAGACGCTTGATCAAGGCACTTCAAGAAGCCAGGCTAGTCAATCACACTGGTTTAACTTGCCACTAAATTGCAGTCTCCCTCAGAATTAGAGAAACCTGTTTTCCTCTCAGTAGTCTCACTTCTCATTCCATTTCTTTCTTCATTTGTCTACAGAATAACAGACCAGAGCAGCTGGAAGATAGAACTGGGTCACCATTTGGTAGAAGGACAACTAGAAGGTAAGTGGGGAATATTAGTCCACCCTAATCCTAACCTTTCCTGCAACTGGGAAATTATCTGAGGCTCACAGCTTGAATTTTTCAATAGTAGATGTCACCAGCATGTAAAATTATTTCATTCTAATGATAATTGAAGAAACCTAGCTGGAAAAGATTACCATATTGTTATTAATTGAAAAACCAAGACTGAGTTAAATGTCAAGTTTAAAAATAGTATAATCTCATTAAATGGATTCATTATTTGCTGTAATAAAGGCAAATCTATTATAACTGTGCCCCTATAAAGCCAATAGGCCAGAAATTATAAAGTAAGAGCATAAGAAATTATAAAATTCAGCAATAGCATACCCACTATAATCACAGTCTTTATAATAGTTCATTAAAATGAATTAAAAACAAAATAAATATTTTGCCTTATGACAGTTGGCTACGTGTCTTCATATATTGAAGTAACACAAGGTATAAGGAAATTTTTTTGTTGTTATAAATATGATTTTTAAAGCAAATATTTACATAGCAAGGGATTAAAGGAATGAAATATTTTGAGCTTGCAACAACAGAGCTGCAGTTCGACTGTGCAGCTACGAAGCTGAGACATGCAGCAATCAGATACCGAAGCAGGCTGAGCACACCAGATCTGCAGTGACCATCTCTGGGTCAATTCAGAGCTCACTCTCCTCCAAACCTTCACCAGTTCTCACTGTGCAGTTGAAAGTGATTTGGCCAACCCAGCTGGGGTCGTTGTGGTGGAACAATCTCGGGATGGGCCCCTGTCTTCCCCCAGGTGCAGTGCAGTGTCACTGACGCATCCATGAAATGCATCAAGCTCACCCCAACAAAGATCAGCTTCCAGGTGGAACAGACATAACCGGGTCTTTCTGTCCAAAGCAAGGTCAGCTTTGAGGTCAGATGAAATTACCTGGAGTTTTATCCCTTTAGTTATTGAAAACTGTCCAAGGACAGAGCCTGTCCAAGTTCTCTGTGCAGCCTGCTCCACTGTTAATGCAAACCTACTCTGGAACAGGATGGCTTAACTATTTCCTTTGTACAGTCAGACACTACTGGGCAGCACAAACCACTAAAGGACTATGGAGAATTTTGGTGTAAAAAAGATTTTAAAGTCTGATTTCCAGCAAAAGTGAAATAAATTAAAAAGTTAATGTATGTTCAGCAGAGAAGCCTCTTCTCTTACACTGGCCATAAGGGATACAATAAGAGAAGCACTCCTCTATAAATACTCTTTGAAATACTGATGACTTTTCTGCCGGTATTTCTAAGAGCAAAATCACCCAAAAAGCAGGATTTTTTTCTTGTTAACTTTTTTTTTTTCCCTCTAATCTAGTATTCTTCGTGAGAGGTGACCTAAGACATTGAGAAATTCTGGACAGCTGCTAATTTAGCTAACATCCATAAAGGCAGTTTTCTCTTAAAATTCAGGTGGCTGTACATCTAAATGAAACAAGGCTGAAAACAGCAGGTCATAATTATTTCACTGAGCAAGGTCACCTGGCAAATTGCAGCTGAAAAAAATATATAACGAACTAGCTGGATGAAAATCTTAGACTACTCACATGAATGATGAAATCAATACCTTTGTAATTAACTACACACAAATACTCCTTCTGAACACTGGAAACCAGGCTAAGGCCCAAATTAAAAAGCTGAAGCACTCAGAGGATAGTCTATCTATATTTAAGTAAGTTCCTATCTAAATAACTGGTTAAAAAGAGCTCTACATTATTGCCTTCCTTAAGTGTCCTTTTTTCCCTCCTTGGCAGTAGTTAAAAGAAATTAATATTAAGAATTACTACCTTAATCATTTCTGAATTCATAATTTCATTTCTATTAGAAAATATGTTACACAAGACAATGCCAGAAATAGATAATTGAATTTCTGATTATTGAAGTAGGATAAAATAATTAAATCTTTATGTTTTCAAGGAAAAGCAATTTACTGTGAAAAGAAAAAAAAACCCAAGTTTTATACTGAAAAGGTTGAAAGTAAATACTGATAGTGGTTTGTGTTTCAACTTTGCAGCTACCAGAAACCAACAGGGTTTTTTCATGTGTTTTTGCTGTAACTCAGCTGCAGAGGAGCTGTTTAGGCTTGGGTCTCACAGAGTGATACAAAGGAGAGAAAATACTAGATAACAGAGAATTATCTCATTCCTAAGGAATAGACTAACAAGAACCAACAGTGAGAAGTGAAAAAAGAAATGCAAGGTGATTAATCATGGTGAGGGAGAGGGGAGAGGGATTACCAAGAAAAATAAGGGTCCCATCTTTTGACATTTCAGTCAAAATGAGGTAATCTTTTGAAGAAGACAAACTACAGTGAAAAAATCAGCAGGATCAACAGAAGAGATGAGGAGGTAAAACATAAGAGCCTAAGTGATCACCTCCTATTAAACCTTCTAAGGCATCTTGTTGCCTCCAGATCCGTAAATTCCTTCTCATTTACAACGTTTTGCTCCAAAACAAAAATCATACTTTATAAATTTCAGAACACTTAGTAATGTAGTCGTAATAGGGGAGAGGAAACTGTATTAAGCCAGTTCTTAACTGAGGGAGAAAAGCAGATTAATCTCAAGGGGGGTTTTCCCTAAGGTATAACATCTGCACAGAAAATTCATTCTAACAAGAAGATATAAATCTATTCCCTACATTTTCTGGCAAGATGAATTTTCTGGCTACAGATTTGAAGATGAAAATGTCAATAGTATAATTGAAATGACCAATTTTTAGACAGCAATTCTGATGATTTTTGTGTAGTCCTGGATTTCACCTGATTTCAGAGCCTGATTTGATAAGTGTTTTGCAATTTCCAGGAAGGAAGGGCATAACATAAATAGCTTTTGATATTCTTTACATTAATACTTTCCATGTAATAAGTCCTTTCTGAAAAAAAAGGAAAACTTTTCCCAACAAAGAAAATGTCAGGGTTTTCGAAGTTCTAGTTTATATTACAAGCTTCAAATCCTTGCTTTTATTAGTGTATTTTTTAAGAGACACACACACATACTAAAAAAATGAATGTCATTTTCTGTGAATTAACCATTTTCAAAGTAAATTTGGTGGAAACATACGCAAAAATAAAAAAAAAGAAGACATAATACTGAAGGGCCTTTAAACTCTACACAGACTGAAAAAAAATCTTATATTCAAGAAACCATTTGAATAGCTTCTCTGTCTTACTTTCTGTCCTTGTCAGGACACTTTCACTAGCCAAAATAGTGTTCAATGTTTTTCTGATATGTTTATGACACACTTGCATCACCTGACGTACTTCAGAACTTGGCATAAAGAGTTAAGATTTGAAACCACTTTTAAGAAGTGAATGCTTACTACACAAAAGGAAAATATTTTCCTTTTTGCTGTTTATCAGTCTCTCCCAAAACAAAGTTATTGCAGATGGTACAGAGGCTGCTTGGACATAATGTCAGCTAGAGATACTGCTAGACATGGGTTACATTTGTTCACAGTCTGAAAGAGTTTTCTTGTTTTCTTTCTTTGTTTTAGGGGCATAGAAGTCTGTTACAATTCATCTGTTGATAGAAGAACAGACCATTGTGCAATCCTGCACCAGATGAATCTTTTGGGACACTTGACCCAGGAGTAATTAGAGGAGTCACTCAAAGCAAAATTAAAAATTATCTGTGTGCATAGCTACAGAACTATCAGGAGAATCTTAGGCTCAGGCGCAGGAAAAACAGTAAAATCAGAGCTGAATAGATCTATTTGGATAACTTCAGCAATGTCTTGGCCTCATTAGATCTACTAGAAATATTAATTTTCCTTCACAAGAGGCACAACCTTTTCTTGATGTCCATCCATTTCCATCTGCCCTTAGTACATAACTTTCTTTCACATACCCTGTATGAAGTGATCTAATTTACATGTGTATAAAGCCAGCTTCCTGTCTTGTCAAAAGGTGAAGTTGTCATATTACTCTCATATTACTTACATATTATTAAGTGAGGAGAATCTTTAAATCAGAATATAATTTTCTGTAAATTTTCAGCAAATCAAGACCAAATCCTGAAGGCCTAAATAAAGTAAATTTTGGACCTCATGCCACTGTAGGGGTCATGCTGATACAAAGGGACAGAATATGTCTCAAAGCATCAGGAAAGTTCAAATCCTTATGAAATGCATTTACTCTCATGCAGTTATCAATAAATATTCCCCTTCTTCAACTTCACATCTCAGCCCCCTTCATGACAGTATAAAGTACCTTCTAGTTATTTAATACTCCCCTGGTTAAATATAAAATCCAGACATTTTCTCTTTGCTTTATGTTTCCTTTTTTTTTTCTCTTTCTACTTGCACACTCTTTACTATGATTCTTTCCTAATAAAGGCTATTAAAATCATAGAATCATAGAAGAGTTTGAGCTGGAAGAGGCCCTGTACAGGCCATCTAGTCCCCATCCCCTGCAGAGAGCAGTGACATCTTTAACCAGGCCAGGTTGCTGAGAGTCCCATCCTACCTGACTTTGAATGTTACCAGGGCTGGGCCTTCTGCCACCCCTCAGAGCAGCCTGGGCCAGTGTTTTAACACCTCCATTGTCAAATGCTTATTTCTTATGTCTGGTCTAAAAATGGCACCCCTTCAGTTTAAAACCATCACCCCTTGTCCTGCTAAGAAGTTTGTCCTTATATTTCTTGAAGTAGGTGCTACTTCAAGTACTGAAAGACTGCAAGATTTCCCTGGAACCTTCTCTTCTCTAGGCTGAACAATCCCAACTTTCTCAGTCATTCCTCGTAGAAAAGGTGTTCCAGAGAGGTGTTCCTCTCATCATCTCTGTGGCCTCCTCTGGATTTCTTCCAACAGGTCCATGTCCTTCCTGTGCTGGACCCATGGCTGGATGCAGCCCTGCAGTGGGGTCTTAGCAGAGCAGAGGGACATAATCCCCCCCCACACCCTGCTGCCCACACTGCTCTGGCTGCAGCCCAGGACAAAATTGGTTTTCTGTGCTGCCAGTGCTCATTGCTAGGTCATGCCCAGCCCCTCACCCACCAGGCACCCTCAGGGCAGGGCTGCTCTCATTCTGGGCAGGGCTGCTCTCATTCTACTCATCCCCAGCCTGGAGTGATACAGGGAGTTGTTCCAACACAGGTGCAGCACCTTGCAGCTGGTCTTATTAAACCCCACAAGATTCCCATAGCCCACTTCTCAAGCTTGTCCAGGTCCCTCTGGACCATCCATCAGGGGTGTCAATCACACCACTCAGCTTGGTGTCTGCTGCAAATTTGCTGAGGGTGCCCTTGATGCCTTCATCTATGTCACTAATGAAGATACTAAATAGCACTGGTCCCAGTACAGATCCCAGAGGAACACCACTTGTCACTTATGTGCTCTGGGGGCCCAGACATTAACCACTGCCCTCTGGGTGCAACTGTCCAGCCAATTCCTCATCCACCAAACAGTCCAGCTTTCAAACACATCTCTCTCTAATTTAGAGAGAGGGATGTTGTGTGGGACTATGTCAAAGGCTTTACAGAAGTCCAGACAAAACCCTTCCCTTGTCCACTGACGTATCTGTCTCTCCATCATGGAAGGCCCCTGGGTTGGGCAGGCAGGGTTTACCCTTGGTGAAGCCATTCTGGCTGTCCTAAATCTCCTTCCTGTTCTCCATGTGCCTTAACAGAGCTTCTAGATCCAGATCAAGATCCATGATTTTCCCAGGCAGAGAGAAGGCTGACAGGGAATCTGGTCCCAGGATCTTCCTTTCTAGCCCTTTAAAGATGAGTACAATGTTTCCCCTTTTTCAGTCACCTGGGACTTCACTGGACTGCTATGACCTTTTGAATATCACGGAGAGGGGATTGGCAGCTACATCAACCAATTCCCTCAGGACTTCGGGATGCATCTCATTCCTCGAGTGGTCAAGAACTCAGTCTTTACTTGCAGCAGGGAACACTTCTCTGCCACAGTCCCCATCCTGCTGTCCATCCACTCTAGAGATGTGGTAAGAGGGGCTGTCACTGATGACTGAGGAAATTCTGGGATGCACTTTAGCTAGTACTTGTTCAAATTCTATATTTTGAAAGCAGAAATGCAATGTTTCCTGGCATGTTTTAGTATTAGTTTTAGTATAACCATTATTCCATGCTACTCCATATATATATTATTGCGTAACTATATTTAAACTAAGATCTGAAAACATATCATGAGGGCACCAAAATGATGCCCTAGATCACACCCTTTCTGAAAGAACAGATACAAAAAAGAATAATGTTCTTAAAAAGCAGGCGAGAGGACTGCTTATCACAAGCACCAAATATTGACAAGGAGTCTACAGCAAGTATGTCCAAGTTAATATTCCCTAATGACCTAAACATAATACTAAAAAAAAATCTGATGTCCTAAAATATAAATTGTAATCACCATAAACATAATACCTTTGATAGGTTTGCAGCAGGTTTCAGCTACAAGTAGAAAAAAGGTCTTCAAATACATGGAACAAATATGAATTTTATTCTTACTCCATTTAATTATTTTATTTTGCTGATTATCCAAAACCGAGCCTGAAGCAAGAATTGCCTAAGATGGGGATGCTGTATTTTTGTCATGCTCAAATTAAATGCCTGAACGGAACCTTGCTTTTAGAGCAGGGGTGAACAATATAATAGCTGAACAAATCTGTCAGACTAGAGAAAATACAGGTAAACTGTATTTGTACTCAGAAATTTTAGAACAAACAGGTTCTGCTGTAGCATTGCTTCAAAACCACAGTAAATAAAATTTAACTGCCCATAATCAGTTAAGAGTTGTTGACCTCTTCATATCCATAACTTCAACATTGTGTCATACTGTTTTCACAAGAATGCTCTCCAAACAGTTTTCAAGGTTAATTTTGCTGTTACTCCCTCTGGCAGGATAAGCAGATAATTCTGTCTCCTCACTAATTTCTTTCCCAGCTTCTTTGATATCAGTAACTTATACTCATGTTAAATGAAGTTTCCATATTTTGCCAAGGCTGCTGTTTGAATTTGCCTTTTATATTTCTAAAGGTAATATTGATACTTCAAAGGATGTAGAAAAAACATTGCCTGCTTCTTGTTAGTGAGATTGCTGAGAATGATGCATACCTTCAGTGACAACTTTGTAGGAAAAGCTGCTCTATTGTTCTCTATTTCTATTTCTGAGTAATTAAAATTGAAGAGGATTTGCTTGAACCTAATCAAAAGCATTCCTCCTGTGGCTGCATAACAGATTGGAGAAAAATATAAATCTCATGGTCACAATGTCCAGCATTAAGATATAAATTAACTGTATAAATGTTAAAGCTTTATTTTTCAGATCATAGCCTTCAAAAAGTGTTCCATTCCTTGTATTACTCACATTGAAAATTCTACTGAAATAAGACTATTCTTCTAAGTGTTAACATGTAAAATTGTTTCATTTGTGGCCTGTGAAGCTTTTGGCTACGGTCAGTTTAGATGTTTACAGAACAAATAGATTCAGATATAAACTAAAAGAATAAGTTTCTAAATACTAAAATATGAACTTTTCTTCAATGAACAGCACAAAAACTTTAAGGCCTGCTTCTATGAATCAACAGTTTCACCCCACAAACCTTTAATCATTCACATCAGCTGGGGATTTGTCTGCAAGAGATGCAGGAGAGACTTTACACTTGAGGCTGACAGGTTGTTCAGAGGTGCTACTGCCATTTACTAATCAGTCAGGAAAATACTTGACATACTCGAAGTCTTATGAGCTAATAGATGTATTTACAGGTGAAAGTAATCCTCACATTTTATTAACATGCAGGTATTTTTCCACATCTGAAATGCATTCTTTTTACAAAATTTTATCAATTTTAAATTAGAGACAAAACCTGATGTGTGTAAATGGCACACAAAGCAGCACCACTGTTCTGAGCCAAGGCACAGAAAAATTCCTGCAACTCTGGCTTTTTATACTTTGAAGATGTGATGCTGCAGTCAGGCCAGCAAATCTTGTATTCTTGCTTTTATGAAAATGGGAAACCTATTTCCACTTTTTTTTTTATTAATCCCCTACAGAAAACTAACTAGTGACTTGAACTGGTGTATACAGAGGAACACAAAAAGCCAGAATCAGCACTGAACAAGCAACAGAGGCATGTGGTGGGACTCAGTGGAAAAGCAAAGAGGTAGCAGTGCTCTATTTTCTCTGCTGATATCAAGAAACAGAATGTTTAGAAAGATTCAGAATTGTCTCAGTTTTTAGCTTCATTACCCTATCTTCTATCTATATCTTCCTCTATATTTCCACAAAGATGAACAAGAGTTTTATGTTCTATCATGCTGGATTCCCAGTACTGTACTGAATGCATTAGTACTTCAATTAGTGTACTGATGAAGCACAGTGAACCAAGACAGCAAAGTCACCTGCAAGCACTGATAAATTGAAAAGAATTTTAAAAACTGCTCTCTATATACTCCTTTCTAGTGAAAAACAAGGTGACAATGGTTCAAATACTTTGATCAATGCTCAACTTTAAACACAACTTTTTTTCCTTAAAGTCACTCTGTCTGCAGGGACTTAAAATGTAAATTATTTTAGAGTATACTACACTGCTGAAATAATTGGAGTGGTGGTACAGGAATGCACAGTTCAGATATCAGAAGCCAGACATGCAAAACCATTTTGCGGAGCATTCATTATACTCCACATATCTGGCAGAGATTAAAAGGCTCAGGGCAGTTTATCCCCCAGTCATAACACTACTGTAAACTCAACAATCCTTTCCAGGGAGCTGCAAAACAAGATGTTTGTCCTGCTGAGGACAGGAGGGAATTGCCAGCTGTTCTGCTTGTTTCCTCCCTGGTACCCTGGAGGAGACACCTTTGTGCAAGAGCACCTGGCAGCCTTCATCACATGCTCCAGATGGAGAACTTCAGAGATGCGTGATGGAGCAGCAGGTTTTAGCTCAGAAACACCACCTGCAAGGGAGGGAGGGGACAGCATCGGCACACCAGAAACTGCTCAAATTCAGCCTGCCCTGATGTGCAAAATTGAAACCATTTTTGGTAGCCCAGAGTGATCCGCAGATTAAGGCAACTCTGTTCTACAAAAGTGAGAGGTGTAACTGTGTGTGTTCGAGTTCCACCAGTGGATCACCCCACAAGCACATAGCTAAACAGTACTTGAAGGGAAGAAAAAAAGACTAAAAGCCACACTCACAGGGAAGAAAAATATTGATCCCAAATCAAATATTGGAAAGAATAGGAGCCTTAAAAGAACAGCAAGAGGCTGGGTAGGACAGGAAGGACAGGAAAATCTTTTAGGTTGGTTAAGACATGTTTGTTTTGGTTAACATATATCTAGTGGAATATAAATAATATAATATAATTAAATATAATCAGATCAAATATCTTCATTTATAAAACAAATAATTCTGCTAGTCGTGCTGGAATTCTGGTGCCTCTGTACAGTTAAGCAGGGTTTCAGCTTTGATGTGTAAAATACTGGCCCTTCATATATCCCTCAGAACAAAAGGAGAAAAAACACCCCAAAGATTTTGAGGTTCCAGTGATTTTGCTGAGAATCTTTTGCTGACTTCAGTGAACAGTGAATCAAATCTCTGAATATCAGTTTTTCCCAGTTGATTTTCATAAGCTGCTTCCTGCAGTTCACAAAAAACAACTTTGTTCACATGGCTTAGCCCAGAAAAAACACTTTTGAAGGCCAACTCCTGTATCTTGTGTTCCTTTTGCAGTTAAGATATTTGCTAACTTCATTCTTTCAGACAAAATATGCAAGCTTTCTTTCCAGCAGCTTTGAGCATTACCATTCCTGACAGTAGCATACTTTTTATAATTTATGCCTCAACTATCTGCTCTCATTTAATGCATCTTCACTTTAAGACAATTTAATTAAAAGAAAAAAAAAGAAATAAAAGCAAATCTTAAAAAAATCTTTAAAAAAATCTTATTACAATATTATATCTTGGCATTTGCAAACAGGAATGTTCATTCTCTTCTACTTATGTGATGTTCTATAAATGCATTTTGTGCAAATGGGCATTTTTTGCAAGGACACATGCTGATGGTTTTATGCATTCTCTACATTTTCCTGCAAAATTAATTTGCAGTGGTCATACTTTTAAGCTAAACATCGAAGACTTTAAGCACCAAACAGTGAAGCACTTTCCATCCACAAAATAAACTGAACTTGGGCAGAACATTATTATATGAAACTTGCAAAGCATTATATATAAATGTTATATAGTCAGTGTCTTTTAGCAATGCTTTCCTTTATAACATTTACCACAAATGCTACAAATAATAGCAATTTAATTATATCCTTGTCCTGGTAAGTGTGTTGTATTACAGAATAAATTAAAAACTTATAACCTGGCTAATTTAAATTCAGCAGTTTTGCCTGCAAAGCCCCTCAGCTTCCCTGGTCACCTATCAAGAGTCTGTGTGTTGATTTTTGTTTGGTGAATCACACAGGGTATGTAGGGCTGTAGTTTCATTAAGAGCATCATGAAACTCAGAGAGAAAGGCTCTGAATCATCACAGAACAAAAAATACATAATTTTTACTCTATGCACTGAAGTTCAAAACAAAAGATGGGGGGGGGTTTAAAGCAATGAGACAATGAGCCTCACTAATTAGTGCTGACATATTAGTCAGCACAATGAGCAATATGATCAGCCCCACAGCAACCTGTCTATCAAGATAGTTTTTATAGGTACTGTGGCAAAAGGTGATTTTTAACGAAAGAATTCTAGAAAGCAAATAAAAAAGCTTTGCATATGTATGAGCAAAGCCTTTTTGTAGAGTGAAAAGAAAAAGATTCTCATTTGAGAAAGTAACAATGAATGTTGTCATCCTTGGTTAAGCAGAGGTACAAATCACCTTCTCAATAGGGAATAAAAGGACACTGATTGTGTATGGAAGGCCTGGAAAGCAAAAAATATCCCTACACCACAAAGATCTTGTGCCTTACTCCTCAGAAAAATCCAAATTCAGGCCACTGCAACCCAAAGTCCTTTTGAAATATAGCAACATCCATTCTTCAGAATGTTTTTAAAGCTATTTTCAGAATGTACATTTAATACATATGATAAGCACTATGACAGAGTATAATTAACAGACAGAAAGCTAATGAACTCACACATATAACCACTGAAACGTACATGCACCAACCATACCCTCATCAAGAATATCAGATTCATTGTGGACACCAAGCACCCTTACATGTCAGCTGTCTGAAACTGCATGATTCTCATCCTGTTGTTGTTTAGAAAAGGTCTATTGGTCCAAGAAAATAAACTCTAAAGAAAATAAAAGACTCTAAAGAAACTTAAAGGTAAGAAGAAACCAATATATATATATATAACCATTTATACAGGAGTGTGCATGTGTATGTTCCATTTTGAAAGCCTGCAGTGTAGGCTGGTAGATCCCATTCCAGTTTACAGTTCTCTTCAGTCTGTATTCACAATACACAAACAGTAACTCCATTTCTGATCTTCCTCCTTTTGGTCATTACATAGAATTTGCAATTATGAATGAGTCTTCTAGTTTTAATTCAGATGCTACAGTAGAAGATCTAACAAGCCCCATTTCTACATTTAAAATGTGTGAGAAAATTGGTAGAAAAGACCTCACTTTGCCATATCCAAAGTTTTTTGAGAAATACTATTCTACAAATTTGAGCTTAATTTGATAAGTAGCAGTATTTTGTAATAGTGACTTCTCAAACTGCTACTACAACTTCCTGAAAACTGTGCCTCCAGCCTAATCATACTTTTCCAAGCTGCCACACAAGTCCAGCAAACTGCATTCCAACCTATTCTCTTTCAAACCCTCAATTCAAATATTATAAATCATGCAGCTGATGGAAGATAAATCTAGAGCTTTCACTCACATCTCTGTGTTACAGCCCAGTTTTCCCATCTGGCTGCATCTGCTCTGCAACAATCCTTCATGGAAGGACAGGTTCCAAGTGATTTGGAGGAGCAGTCTAGAACAGCTTTTAACATTCAAAAGGGGCTGTTTAAACAGAGTGCTCAAAAGTTGGCAGCTACAGGCAATTAAAAATGTGCTTTACTTAAACCACTAGATTTTAAGTGTCAGTTTAAAAATGCCAAACTCTGTCTCTCCCCCAAAGCAGGAATCAGTAAATTAATGACAAGTGCACTGGGATGGTGAGGGATGGGAGGGTGGCCTGAGTTGTTGGTTTTGTTTTTCTTTTTAAGAAACTTTGTTTTATCCTCTCTGATCATGGATCTTTATAGGAAGTGGTTGTTAAATATCAAATTACACATACAACACAAAATATTGGAAGCATCAATTCTTGAATCCATTAAAATTTCAGGCTATTTATTTTACACTGGCTACCAACTTTCTGTGGCTTTCAGAGGAGTGCCTGAATGGAGCAAATTTCAGAAAACACGCCTCGAGGTTAAAAAGGATCACCACTTTGTATTCAACATCAAAGACAAAAGATTGACTGGTGTGTTCTTTTAAATTGTTTTTCTAAAATTTCAAAGTTGCCTGCTCTGTTTATATTTCTGAACCAAACACAGATTAATAAAGTATTAATTCTGCAATCCAGATCACAACCAGCTTTAACTGAGTCCTAAAGAAAGATTGATACATTACAAATCAGCTGTAGCAGGTACTTTCCAAATCCACAAATAAATAATAGCAAATATAAAGCACAAAAATCAAGAGACTGCTCCTTCACACACAAGTGAACAACCTTATTACTCCTGGTGAGGATCCTTATCAGAGCCCTCAGACCCCACACCAGATTTCATTACGGTTTTCTGTGGCTAGAGCCCTTAACCTGAGCTTCTCCCATGGCATTAGATGGCCTGCCTAGAACTCAGGACTAAAGCTTAAATAGCATCTATATTCCAGCTGCCAACCCAGCAATTTTGTGTTCAACCCCCCAGGAAAACAAACAAAAACCAAACAAACAACCCTCTCTCTCTCTCAGAACACCACACAGCAAAACCAAAACTGACAACTGCCCTGGCACAGCTATTATATGAAAAGCTGTTGAAATGTGTTCACAGAAAGTGTTCACATCTCTGAACACTTTCTGGTTTTGTCTAATAGCAACATATTTATTTATGTTTTTTTTACAGGTGATACAGCTGTCTGATTGAAAGCCCAGCAGGATTGAAGTAAGCATTACATATTAAAAATCACAAAACTAACTACGTGGTTCAGGTAGCAACTGGGATGGCTTCACAAGCACAGAACGTGAAGAAAAGCTGAAAGAATCAATTTCATCTTTGTAAAAATCTAGGGAAACATTCATCCTACACTGAAAAACAGTTTTTTTTAAAATTCAAGATACTGTATACAAATCAGAATGCAATGACTGTTTCTTATGACAGAAAGAAAGCAACAAACTGAACCTGAGGTTAAAAAAAGAAAATTAGGAAATCGAAGAAACTTTGAAGTCTTCTGACACTGAAAGAACACACAGTGAATTTCAGGAGTGTCCAAACTTATGAATAAACAACAGCATGTAACAATTAGTATTTTGATTGCTTGTGATACTGCTGTTCTCTGAATTAATTCAAACCACTTCAAAGAATTTTAGCTGATCACTTCAGACTTCTAATACATAAACCAGATTACTTAGGAGATGAGATGCAGTTTTATTGTGTAATAAATGTCCTAAAAGAAAGACAGCAACTTGAAAGCAAATAGTTAATGAATTTGTTAGCAAATAGGACTAAATATGGTGAAAGATGTTTCCCAGCCTTGGCACCCAGCACGGAGCTGGTGCCTGGATAAGCAGAGGAAAGCCTTGTACACAGACCTTGCTATCTCCCCAGTAAAGTCGCATTTGCAAGTGAAGGACATTGATAGAGATTCTCAAAATAGTGTGCAGGGGAAAAGGGGGGTGAGTTAGACTGAAAGCACAGCACAGGCCCTGAGAACAAAAGGTCCTCTCACAGATTTGCACTTTGCAAACACCATTGATGTATGTGAAAGAAAACACAGACGATAAATTCTCATTCTCAGCGCACATTTCAAGACATCACTTTAATTATTCCTATCACTTCTGTTGTCTGTTGCACTCCCCCAACGTATGAGCAATACTTCCCATGTTTTCAGCAGCACTTTTTGTGTACCCAATGTGCAGGTGCAGCAAATACCTTGGCAAGGGGGAAAGCGATTATCACTTAAGAAAACAGTAACACTGTATAGTTCCTACTTCTTCAAGGTCTTGAGCAAAGCATAAATTCTCATGAAAACGAAGTCACTGCACTTCAAACATCAGACAGCGAAGCAGGTAAGTCTTACTGTTGCTTGTAGTGCTGATTTTACCATATTTTGTAATTTATAGGCTTTTTCTTTTTTTCTCTCCTGCATTTGTTCAGTAATTCAAATAAGTATTTTCTCAGGTCTTAAATATAAAAGCATAAAATATTGTAAAATGGTGCAATATACTGAGAAGGGGATATTGTTACTAACTTGTAATTAATTTTCAGGTCAAGTCTACAGAGCTGCGCTTCATTTTTTCTGAGAACTCTGCGCTTTCTTGTACGTATTTCAAAAATATACACTGGTGAACTTTTAACATACTAAGTACCGTTGAATGCTATGCATTAATGTTGGTCATCTCATATTTCAACCTCTGTTTTAGTCTGCAGTAGTTTTTAACAGCCTTACAGTTCATAAGAAATGGTACTGTGTAAGGAATATAAATATTTTTTTATTCTCCCTAATATATACTTTTCTATTCCAGGTTTACTCTTTCTGCAAGCGGAGTGGATCGTGATCTGGCTCGTTGTTCCTTTTTCCTATGCATATACTTCTTTGAGAATTGCTTCTAAAGAGGTATAGGGCATGGGAAAATGGGGCAACAGAGGTACTTCACCACTGATCTCAAGCAGCATCATGAAGGCAGTGGCAGAAATGTTTGGAGAAAGCAGACGGGCAAAGAAATGAAAGGTAAATTTATGGAACTTGCAATTAATCCTCAAAGCTTGCATAGAAAGATACCGGCACTATTTACTGTGATCTAACATCTAAATGTTGGTTTCCTCTTAAAATCTGATTTATTACAAGAGCAATGTTTTAAGCTTGTCTCCAATGACATTATTAAATACATCACTTGGTCTAATGTAAAACACACACCTTGCTAAGAAGTTGCTCCTGTGGGTCCTTATTCCATAAGTGTGCAATTGCAAACAGCAGAGATGCAGCCACACAAGTGTCCAGAACGCTGCCCTTTCTCACTGTCTCACAGGTGCCGGGATCAGCCTCCCCAGAACCCAGGTAATGCTCACTCACCTGTGTAAAGCCCAGTCACGCCAGTGCTGCCCAAGTGGGTTGTCTGTAATATAACAATTATTCTCAGGATTTTGTCCCTTCCGATTCTAAGTACCTTTTACATGATGCATGCATGTGTGGAATTGCAAAGTCTTCTCTTGTAAAACTCAGTTAATGATAAATTAAAAACATATTAATTTTCTTTTCTTTCATCCACAGGTGTCTTGGAGGTAGAAGTAGAACCCCTCTTTGCTCATTTTATTTAATAGAAAAACAGTCATTAAACACAATTTTTATGTATTTGTCCAATTACTTTAAATAGCAACGTGTCACATCAGTTCTGGGGGGAAAATATTGGTTCTATGAAACAATGTAACTGTACATAATGCATGTCGAATAAATATTTGATGTTTCAGTCATATATCAAAAGTTTGTGTTATATTGCATCACAGTTTCTAACAAGTGTCGTAAAGCTGCAAGCTCAGAAAGAGCAAAACAAGGTGAATTAAAAGTCATTTTACCCGGTGGTTGTTGTTATGCTACACTATTCAACATGAATGAATATTTTAGAAGTTACTTTTCATCTATCTCTAATGTAATAGTGTCAAAGGACTATTCTATTTACATATCACTTTTTTCTAAAATTAAAAGGTAATTTAAAAACTTACATCCACAACCATATCTTTATTCACCGGTTTCATATCAAAGCTTGTGGTAAAGAGACCTTGTAAGGGTTTTTTGAATATATAAAAAATAAATCTATTAAGAGTCATTAAAGTCAAAAGAAACCCCCAGAATTACTGCACAAAATGTGGAAGATGACATACAAAACAAACAAAAGTATAACTAAATAAGAAACGACCCCCACTTAGAGCTTAGTTTCTCATATGTCACAGAAATTACACATTAATGTAAAATTTAATGATAATTTACACACCAAACATGTGAGCATAGAGAGAGAAAGGAAAAAAATAAAGAACCTGACTCGATATGTGACTTCAAATAACTCAACTTGGGGCTAACCTGAGGGTTTCTTGCTCTAGTAAACAAATGTTACATCAGTTTAATTAACGAGCTCTAATTCTTCTATCTCTCAATAGCAGGAGCAGACAATCAGATTTCACACAGCCCCCAGAGAGGACCCGCTGAATTTCAGCATCTCCCCGAACCTTTCCCTCCGCTGAATTTCAGCATCTCCCCGAACCTTTCCCTCCGCTGAATTTCAGCATTTCCCCGAACCTTTCCCTCCGCTGAATTTCAGCATTTCCCCGAACCTTTCCCTCCGCTGAATTTCAGCATTTCCCCGAACCTTTCCCTCCGCTGAATTTCAGCATCTCCCCGAACCTTTCCCTCCGCTGAATTTCAGCATTTCCCCGAACCTTTCCCTCCGCTGCCCCTGCTGCCCCCGCCCGGCAGCGAGCGGAGAGGGCGGACAGGCAGATGCGGGCAGCCAGGATTTACAGGCAGAGATGAAGGAACGGAAGGACTCGATGTTTATGGAATATATTGGAAGACAAGATCTATTGCTAGGATGAAAGGATTTGGGGCCTTTAGGGTTTTTCTTTTTTCCCGAGCTCTTCCCTTTCATTCATTCATTTCAGCCATTCATTTTAATAATACAACCCCCTTCAGAACTTGGGGTTACAATGCTTATTCCTGTCAGTAAAATGTATCTTTTACCATTGTTGACAGTTAGCTTTGATATGCATCCACACTGTGGATTTGTTTCTTTATTTTTAAGTGATCTTTTGTAGCTATTACACAAACTACCATGGGCTTAAAAGTAAAAGCATACTGGCATTATTCAATCTTAGATCTAATTCATAAAACATGCCTTACAATGTGGACTGAATTTTCAGTCCAAGAAACTATTTTTTTTTCCCCATCATACTACTCCATTCTGCAGGACCAAGGTCTCACAGCTAGAGGTAAGAGAAGCTGTAGATCAAGTGAAGAAAGGAAAAATAAAAGAAAAAAATTTACAGTGAAAGAAGGCTAGTGACACAGCAAACAGGAACAAGTTTTCCATGAGAGGTCAAGGTTTTTAACAAAATCTCCCCGCTTCTTTTTGTTAATTTTTTTCATGCTGCATAATATATCAGGGGGGTTAAATTAAGATTAAGCATTTAAATTTTTCTCCTAAAAACTAAGAATTGTTTTGCATTGACAGGGAGCGAGGGGGAAGGATGATGTCCATTATCATGTGGCTAATTCAAGGAAGAAAAGCCCTTCCCGACCCAGGGAGGGGCGGCATTTCCCGGCGGGAGGCGCTGCCCGGCGCTGTGACCGAGCCTGCCCGGCCCAGGGGAAGGGAAGGGAAGGGAATAATTGTTAAAATAACTGAATAACCTGTTTCCAGAGGGTTTTTTTGCTAGCATACTGACAAATCCTACATCTTTTGTGCAGTAATATTTTCTGTGCTCAAACCAACACCAGAAGAATAATTGTTGCTTTACAGGAAATTATCTTGATCACTGATACAATGATTAAAAACATTAACACCTATGAGACACATCTGTAAAGTTATTTCAAGATGCTTAAATAGACAACAGAAAGCGCACCTGTAGGTGTCACCAGATGTTCTCACTGAGGGCTCTGCCAAGAAAAGCTGTCATTAAATCACCGCAGTACAATGTGGGTCAGTTGCACCTCCACTACACTTAATTACAGCTTACTATTTACATTCAAATATCTTGCAGTCCACTTGTTCATAAAAAGTGCTGATAATCAATGGAAAATGGGATAAATGTGTCATCACAGGTTCAGACGAGTGTTAATTGCTAACCAGAAACACACGACAATTACCTTTGACTTGTAATTGTTCTCATGTGATGGTCGCTTATGAGATCCAATCACTTCATCAAAGTCCCTTTAATGGGAGCTTTGCCTCAAGACATGATCTGTATCTTATGTAAATCATCACAATAACACTCAACGGCATGAATGTTAGCATGTTTTAAAAACAATATATTTCAGGTATATTTTTCTGGTGTTTACCACCTTGATAGCCACTGATACTTCTAGCTTTGTTGAGCTTCCTGTTTAGTTCTAACCTTGCAGGTCAAATGACAATTGGCAAAACCAAAATTTGCTGCTCATTAAGACGCTGCCTCCCCAAAATCAATCAATCACACACCACAATACCCGAAGTCTCTAAAGTTTAAATATCAACCAAAGGAAACATAACAGAAAGATCTTAGAGGGGGAAATAATCACACTAACAAGGCCAAAACCCATTAAAAACAAAATAAAACACATCTTGTTTTTCTAACATAATAGAACACTATACATCTATTTTTGTGCAGTCACATACCAGCACAGGAAAGTTTAGTCATTTTATCATTTACTTCTGTTTATAATAAAAGAGCCAGCGTCTAAAGCACCCAGCAGAGTAATTTTTACTGTATGTCTGTACATGGTTTTCTGCATGAAAAAAGTAGGAAGGAAACCTCACAAGTTAAACCATAGTCTGAAAAACTGCTTTCCTTAGAGGTAAATAAAATATTGCATTAGCTTCCTGTGTCTTTTGAAATTAGGGCTTTTCTCCTGAAATTGTGGAATCGATTATTCCAGTATAGTCAGACAATAACATGATCCATGATCGCAGAATAAAGAACCAAAATACTCACAAACCAACATGTTTCATTAACACTAAAATACAAATTTAAAATCTGCCATCATAGTGGCAGAAACTTCATTGTTTCAATACATTTGTTCATCTATTAAAATAAGCACAATAATAATCAACAACTACAAACATTAATATAACAAAGGAATCATATTTTGCTAATCCTGGTTAGATGTTACCTGTAACACTAAAATTACAATGATTCACTTCAGAAACTGTTTACTGCTTACTCATTTTTCCACACCAACTTTACTTTCTCTAGGATTAATTTCAAAGGTTATTGGACTAGGAAATAGGCTAACTAAAAATTAATGGTCCATTATTTGGAATGGTCCATTTCAGACAAATCGCCCTGAACACTGAATCATTTCCCTCTAATTTTTACCATAACTTTACGGAAATTCAGAGGTGGGGGCTGGTGGTGGGTTTGGATTGTTTTTTACTTAGACGAAAACCTGTAACTTTCAACTTGCATCTTAATTGCTTTTAAGACCTGCAAATTGCTGTGGGTGGAATCAGAAGCACATGAAGACAATACTACCACTGTCTGTTAGCTTTGTCAGAAGAAATTTTCTTTAAAACATAAGTGTCAGGTCGGCCAAGTCATTGCTTTTCCTCCAAACGTATGTAGTCACCTACTACAAGTGTCATGTTTATTAAACAAACAAACAAACAAACAAAAAGCCTGGTCAGGTAGATATTCAAGAGTTTGGTTTTTTTTTTCTTTTTACTACAAGAAGAACAAAGGACTTTATAAAAGCAGGTGAATGTATGTATGAAGAATATCCAATGTCAGAGTGCAAAAATTTCTTCGGTGTGTCAGGCTTCAGCATAGTTAACAAAATTACATTTCACTTTATGGGAGAAAATAATAATGCTACCTGAGAAATATAGAAAACCTAAGGAGAGAGAGAGCTGCAAATGTAGCATTATCTTACTTATACCATCTCACCATAAATACATCACCCTTCATAAAAGGTGACATGAATTTCTTTGAAGTTTAAGAATTAGCACGTTGTCTCAAACATGTTCCTCTCCGCGTGGAAGCTGCTTCATTATCTCTGACTATATAAACTCAAGCAGCGGTGGCTGTTTACTGAAACAACCTGTAAATGTGTTAGCCTGTGTTTGCAGAGGATAAGGACTGTGCCATCCCAGGCCCACTTCAGACCGTAAAAGTGGTTCTTTTCTCACCCTTATCTGAATCATCCTTGAGCAGACTGCCTCTGAACAGAGTTTACACTCCTCTTCTTTGATCTACTTCATAAGAACATCAGAACTGTTTACTTTGAAATGCACACATTTCTTTCTTGGGATGCAAGGAAAGGAGACAACGCTTTAAGACATGAACAGCAAATTCAAGCAAACTAGTAATTTTCCTCAGTGTTTCCTATCCTGTCCAATATCCTGACACATAACTGCTCATTTCTTAATCTTGTTCTTAAATAAATTCATAAGCATGAACTCAAATTATTCAAAACTTCCCAGCCTGTTTTCTGAAAATGACCTCACAGGTTGCTACACAAATACCGCTCTGAAACAGTTGAAACAGTTTCAACCACTGTCTCCCTGAAGACTTCTTAAAATCTCTGATACTACATAAACCGAAGTCAACGAGTGTACCTAAGACTTGAGAGGAAGAAGAGTCCTGACTGCAGCACTCTGCCTCATGGACAGCACCAAAAATATTTAACCCTGTGCTTTTCAAATAACTCCAAGCTCAAACAACCTCTATCCACCCAGACTTAGTAAAGAGCACGGAGTTCCTCACAGGAATATTGATAAGATATGTATAAGTGTTTCTTCAAGATTTCTATCTGACGAGGACATCTTACTTGTTCCTACCTCACGTCCCTACTTCCCCTGCTGATAGAAACGCAAGGGGATTCTTTCAAGCCTCGCATCAAACAGGCAAGAAGGGCTCAAAATTTGGGTATAAGACTCATAAAAGAGGCTTCTCCCTGTCCTTCTTTGCTATCAGTCCCTTCTGAATCCTCGTCCTTCGTAGCAGGAGATAAAGATTGGAAATCCCGGGGGCCGAGGGGGGCTCGGGCAGCGCGGAGAAGCCCAGGCCGTGATGCAATTCCCAGCACCTACGTGGTGAGACGGACCAGCGCTGAACTTGGCGCCAGGTCAGGCAGCCTTGAGTTCTGCAAACTACTGCTCTCGGAGATTAGGCGGATGTAACAATCACCTGAAAGGGGAGATTAAAGCGCCTCTCAATGAGGTCCTTTGTCCCAGGCCTCATTTGATGCTTTGGGACTTTTCAAACCCCGCCGGGGAAGGCGCTTTAAATGTTTGCCCCGGCGGCCGGGGCGGCTCCAGTGAGGGTCGGCAGGGCTGGGGACATGGAGAAGGGGCCCTTCTCGGTGGAGTGGCTGGCCCAGAGCAGCCTCGGCGGAGCCAGGGAGATGCCCGGTGAGTCCCGGCCGTGCCCTCTGGGTCCCCCCGCACAGCGGCGGGCGCGGCGCTTTCGGTCACCGCGGGCGGGGCGCGGCCACCACTGTGTCACCGCCCGCGGGGCCCGGGGCCCGCCGAGGGAAGGCTCCCCCGAAGGGTCCCCCCTTCAGACGTCCCCATGTGTCCCCGCAGAACTGCCCCGGGAGCCAGAGCGCCGCAGCCCCGGGCACGAAGCGGTGGCCGCGCCCGGGAGGTCCCGCACCAAGTTCTCGGCAGCGCAGCTGCAGGAGCTGGAGCGCAGCTTCCGCGAGCAGCGCTACATCGGAGCCGGGGAGAAGCGGCGCTTGGCCGCCGTGCTGAACCTCTCCCAGAGCCAGGTGAGCTCGGCCTGGCCCTCTCCCGAGCGGGACACGGGCCCCGCGGGGATGGGAGGCACCTCTCGGTCAGCGGGGAACGCGGCAGGGACAGGGACATGGACGGTGACAGCTCCGGCAGGTGCGGCGGCCCGGGCCGCCCGTCAGCCTCGGGCCGCTGGCAGCAAAGCGGGCTTGAGAGAACTGACAGCCCTGCCGGGACCTCGCAGCCCCGAGCACTCCAGGGACAAGGTGCAAATGGAAAATGGTGCATGCAAGTTAAAAAACTGAAACTTCAACGGGAATAAAAGTACTTCTGCAGTCTCCAGAACCTCACTTTTCAGGCTAATTCTTTATTACAGTTGTGTACCTGTATGTCAGGTGCATTGCAGGATTTTTGTACAGAACTACCTCCACCCGGCCCTTTTAGCCCCCCTGAAGAAATCTTGTGTTACAGCCCTGGAACATTTCTGAGTACTGGCTTGCCATGCATCATGGAGTGTTCTCAGTTTTGTTCCTCATCACGACAAGACAATTACTCGGCATTAAATACAGAGCAAGGTTATTAGCCCTACTCTTTTACTGTCAATGCATTTTGTTACTTTGATAATAAGTCTACCTTCAGGGTGTATTACTATATTGAAAAGGGATAAAGGGTTTGGTTCTTGACTCTTTTTTCTTGTCCTCAGATAAAAACATGGTTTCAGAATCGTCGTATGAAGTTCAAACGCCAGACTCAAGATGCCAGGATCGAAGCTCTTTTCTCGGGCTTGTTTCTGTCCTATCATTACTCAGACACGGCTACATCCAGCTATCCTCATGGGGTGGATGTCGATGTCTCTGCTACCGCTGCTGTTTCCCTTCACCCAGCTGTGCCAAACCCTGCCTTGTTACCTTCTGTTCCAGCTCAGTCTCTTCAGCCAGTTTTGCCAAGTCCAGCTTTACTATTGCCTCCCGGGCCAGGATTATCTTGTTACTCTTCTGTGCTTCCAGCAGTGACTCTAACCACTGAATTCATAAAAGACGGAGGTTCCAACAAGATCTTCCTTCCTGTTAAAAATGTCAACGACTATGTGTAATCCTAAAAAAAAGTACCAAACTTTTTAAGACTATTTAACTTATTTTGTTATATTAAATATTCTTTGGATTATTTTCTTTAACATAAAAAAGTTTGATTAGAGGAGAAAATAATTTACCCATATTTGAGAAGTTATACTGAGAGTGGAAGCAAAGGACATGAAACCTCTCTTTAGTCTGACAGTCTTTACAGTGTCGTGCGGAAATTTCTATATAAATTTTCCTATCTAAAAGCTTTCAGAAAATAACCTATAATAGTGTGGAGATCTCCACTAAAGAAGTAGAGTACTGTTTACACTGAAATTTGTGTAGTAACTATGTTACTTTATAGGCAATGGTGTCAAAAACTTTGTCCATTCTACCTGCGTGGGGGGGTTTTAAGGAAGGATTTGTAAGCTACAG
This sequence comes from Pseudopodoces humilis, assembly GCF_049639895.1. NCBI lineage: Eukaryota > Metazoa > Chordata > Aves > Passeriformes > Paridae > Pseudopodoces > Pseudopodoces humilis. Next base: position 21,551,425 of record NC_142208.1, read on the forward strand.
CCAAGCGCATTTAAATCAAAATATTACCAAAGGTAAAAACGCTATAAACAAAACTGTGCAAGATGCCCAGTATTCTCTTTTGTGTATACTCTGCACCATTCTTCAAGTGATCTCACCTGTTTTTTGATGGACATGTTGCATTTATGCACTAAAAGATAGATAAAGCTAAGGAATTAACTGGCAAGCATATATGTTCATGCCAATGTCCAGCATAGTTGCAATTTAAATCTGCTCATGAAAATGAATTTTTCACCAACTCATGTCTCATGGGACATTCAAAAAGAAAACATTCCGCTTTTTACTTCCAAAAGTTGCAGCTGTAACTTTGATAGCCTCCCTAATTTTTAAACTGCAGACTTAGTTTGGGCTTGATCTTAGGAACACTTGGGGCTGTTCCTAAGAGTCACAAAGCCAGTTTTATGGAAAGTGGGAAAGCCAAGCCTTTAGACAATGGGAAACCGGAAGATCTTCCATCAGGATGAAGCAGCTGCACCAGGTGTGATTACATCTCCTTCCCCAATCCAGACCAATCTAATTTGCTTGCTAGGTGATAGTTAGGCTACTCTGCAGTTGTAAAGAGAGTAAAAATTCACACAAAACAAAATAAAAAACCACCACCAGCACCAAGAAAAAAAACCCAAGCCCTCCCTTCCTCTGCTCACAAGGCAAAAAAAGGGGCCTGCTACAGATTTCTGCCGTGGGTTTTGTTCCCTTTCCCCTCTTCTCCCTCCATGTTCGGATACCCTCCCCCCAGCTCCCCCCTCCGTCCCGTTTGGTAGAAACAGGGAGGAGGGGAATTTGGGACACACCCGAAGGAATTTCCCGCAGCACACCCCTTCTCTGTGCTCCACCAGAGCAGCATTGATCCTTGACACTGCCGCAGCGACATCTGTTCATTTCTAGGTCACTTTGAGCACACTCTAAAGAAAATTCCCTTGACACCTTCCTAGTATTTTTTTATAAGTGAGGAGCCCTTAGGCTATTACATTGAAACTCTTGATGACTCACTGAATTAGAGGGCGGAGGGTGGAAATTTAGACTACAATGCAATAATCAGATAATGTATTTAGAAGGCCTTACAGGTGAATTAACGAAACTTCATTAAAATCTAGACTAAGAAATAAGCATTAACTAAGCGCTTTTAGGATCCCAGGAGGAACTAAAAAACCTAACACAGTTCAGGACTACTAAAACAAAACTTTACATGTTTAAAGGGAATAGATCAAAGTATGCAATTATAATTGTTTTCTAGTGGTGAAAGAAAAGCCAATTTTTCAGATTACAATACTAGAAACAATTATGCCCCAAATTTTTTTGCCTAATATTTGTTTTGGTAATTGTAAAATTTTCAACTTCCATAATGAAGGCCTGATCCATTAATTCCTGTTTAAATGCATGCTGACTTAATAAATATTATGTCTACAGCTTTCACATGGAAGATGGGATTTATTGATTTATATCCAGAAGAGAAACTCACTGACAGCTTATCTTTCCTCTGGAGGATGTACTTAGCTCAAAGCAGAGCACAGGGCAACTGAATGCAGTCACCTCTGTCCAGCCTACCAAACGCTCAACAACAGACAATCTCCGTGGGAGGGTGGGAAAGTAAGACAAAATGTATCTGTCCATTAAATACACTACAGGGGGACAAGTGACCACAGAAGTTTGCAGTGCATAAGTGCAGCCTTTTATAGAGTTGACACATATAACTCTGTTGATATTATATATGTATATATATGTATATATGTATGTATGTATACACATTTATGAAAAAACTGGGGGGAGGCAGTGAAAACCATTAACATAACACATTTTAAGACTAGATTTATTAATATTTTAATATTATCAAATATAAAATAATTAATGGCCACATTTAACTTAAAATAATAAAGATATTCTTCCAAATCGGGCAACAGATTCTGAGCATGAAATACATTAGAGCATAAAACACTGTTTTTTTCACTATAATGCATATACAGGGTGGCATTGCCTGTCCATTTTGTTCTGCATAACTGGATGGAAAGAAGGATGAGGAAGAAGGTGTTGATGGTAGTAGGGCAGTTCATTTGCCATAAAGTGGTAGGTGCTTTGTGGTGCATCATATCTGGGAAAGGAGAAGCTGAACTGCACAGCAGGCATCGGGGTAAAAGGCAGGAGTCTCTGGTGCTGGGCAGCAAAGGGGTAGTGGAGACCATCCTGAAACAGAGCTGGTGAGGTCCCCGGGGCGTAGCTGAGGACTGGAACAGGGGACACGAGGCTGTGCTGGTGGTCCTGTATCTGTCTCTTCAGTTTCATCCTCCGGTTCTGAAACCAGGTCTTAATCTAAGCAACAAAAAGAAGAAGCGGGGAATGAAGGAGACAAATCAGAGACTTTGCCTAAAGATGAAGTGCAAACTGCTAACAACCGTATCTCAGCTGCTTTGCTCATTTCGCTTCAGATGGAACTGGCGCAGCTGGACTGGTGCTTTTGCCCTACTTAGCAGAAGGCAGAGGACCCGAGGGATGTAGAGGGAATAGTGGGTGGGTTCGGAGATTTTACAATAATCAGAGTCTTTAAGACCAGATATGAGCTCTGCAAGGTCTACACGCAGATCACCCTATATGCAGGACAGTTTACCTCACTAAGAAATAAAAAAAACCTTGATAGCTTTCCGATAGAAAGTGCCGCAAATTTCCCTGAGTGGTAACTCGTTAATCCCCGAGGGATCCCACATCCCCTACAAAACTAAAGAGTGCTACGTCTGTTCACCGCAGGAAAGACGGGTGCGGAACCTCCGACCCTGGCTGCTCCTGCCAAATGGGGCCGGGAAGGATCCGCTTCCTGCGGGACCAACCTGGATCTCCGAGAGCTGCAAGGCAGCCGCCAGCTTCCTCCGCTCCGTGGCGCCCAGGTACTTGTGGCGCTGGAAGGTTTTCTCCAGGCGGCAGACCTGCTCCGAGGTGAAGGCGGTGCGCGCCCGCCGCTGCCGCCCGCGGCCCCCGCCGCGCTCCCCTCCTGCGCTCTCGCTCTCGTAGCCCGAGGACTCGTCGGCGCTGAGCCAGCCGCCGTCGGGGGCTGCAGGGGAGGAGAAGGAGGAGCGGCGGTGAGACCCCTGCCCGACCGGGGCAGTGCCTCCGCCGCCCCTCAGCCCTGCCCGGCCGGTGCAGAGGCGGAAGCCTGGGTTCCGGCGTGCGCCCAGCCCGCTTCCCTCTTCTCTCTGCCTCTTCCCTCCTCACCCACCTGGCTCCGACGGGCAGGGGTCGGTGATGTCCCGGGGATCGGCTCCGCTCCGCTCCTCCGCGCAGGGCTCGCTGTCGGCGGGCCGGCCCGCCCCGGGGCTGCCCCGTCGGGGCTTGGCTCTGACCAGGAGCGTGGGACTGCCCAGAGAGGTGGGTGCGCGGGGAGGGGGCGCACAGCAGATGTGGGGCCTGACCCCTTGGGGCTTGGTCTCTGCCGAAGGGATCGCGGTCCGATTCATGGCGGAGAGGGGCTGGACGACCCTCGGCCGCGGCCGCTCTTATATGGGCGCTCCGTCCCGGGAGGGATCGTTTGTAAGTGCGAACGCACATCAAAGTGGGAATCGAGCAGAGATAGCAGCTACCAGCGAGGAAGAGAGTTCACACGTCTGGCAAATGTCTACAGCCCTTGGCTCCAGTGCGTCTGCGGGGCCGGGGAGACCCCCTTGAAGTGCAAAGCTGCCCCTCTCCCCTGGAGGGCAGGGCACGGGCAGCCCCAGCTCCGCAAACGGGGGTCTAAAGACACCGTGGCTCCAGGTGTTCAGTCTCGGGGTGCCAAACTGCACAGATGCCCGAGACCCACACCCACGGGGCCAGGATGAGGGTTAAGGAACCTCAGGTAGAGCCTGCCAGCCCCGCCGTCTTTTTCCCTCCCTGGGAAAAGCCATGGGGAGCCAATGTCAAGAAGTCCCTATCCACGAGGCTCGGTCCGCACTCCCCGGGCCAGAGCCGGGCTGGGGGTGAGCAGAGCCTCGGGCCGTCTCAGCTTGAACTTGGCGCCATCTGTCTAGCCAGAAAACCCATCTCCCCAATCGTTTAGTGATCAAAGCACTGAGTGAACAGCGCAGCTCGCACCTCATCAGCTTCATACTACCCCAATCCATATGCTTCTTCCCGAGAAGGACGGTCGGTGCCCTTGTAATGCACGGAGGATACCAAGACATCTCCCATCACAGCTTGGCTGGGGGAAAGGGGCATCTCGGCAGCTCAGCCCGTCTCCAGGTTCTTCTTTTGTTCAACTTCACCGGGCTTTTGGTCATGCCAGTAAAAAATACGACACCGACCACGAGCACACCGGCAGTAGCGATACTTGAATAACTCACATTCTAACCCTCTCTTAAAGGAGAATGGAAGAGAGCTCCAATCCCTCAAACTGGATAAATGCACTGATAGGACCTCAATTTCAATGACGATTCCAAAATCCTCAGTTACTGCTCACATGCATCACTGGAAGGAGTGGACACCATAAACCTGAGTCTAACAGGGTCTGTTTCTTTCTAAAATAAAGCAGTAATCTAGGTTCCCACACACATGGGCAGTGTGAGGGTTTTGTTGTTTTTTTTCTCTTAAAAGAGAAAACCTAAACCCTAAACCTAAACCCTAACCCCAACTAAACCACTGCACCAGTTTATTACAAAAATCATTTGGAAAAAAACCCTCATATTCGTGCTATTCATTTCTCATTGTCTCAGGTGTTCCCGTAACTCCGTGGCCTCGGGAATGGATAGAGGGTTATCGACCCCTCCCGATCCCACAAAGTCGGCTTATCCCCACCCTGGCCTCGGGGGAGGGATAAAGCCCAGGCACCTGAGCAAGGCAAACACCTTACCCAGCCCACAGAGCCCAAGAGCTGGATGCCTCCTGAATCTTTGCTTGCAACACCATCCCCTCAGGGCAGGGATGGGAAAGGCTCTCGTTGCCTAGGCACAGCCCCGACAGAGAAATTGCCCTGCTCTTTGAGGGTTACTAGGCACAGCCACTGAAGGAGTTTCACTTACTGCTGCCACAAGACTAATTTCGGCTGATATGCACGAGCCAATGCAAATGTTCAGCTGAATACAGCTGGATCCCACCCTGGATCAGAACCGCATACCTGTGAGTGCCACTGACCCAACCAAAACAATTGTAACACGAATACTTAAATCCTAGACACGTTTCAGTCAAGCAGGGATGGGTCGCTCACTGCTCCCCAAATAAACTAAGAACCTGCATACTAATTTTAATAACTTCAGGATTTAATAACTGTTCCTGAGCTATCCCACTTGAGTTCGGTCCCTCTTTTTCTGAAGCAAACTCATCAGGTGTGGAACTGCAGGTGTTATCTCTGATCTTATTTCAGAACAGCAATTTCTGAATAAACCCATGTGTGGACAAATCCAAGCAGAAAAACTCATGTTCTGCCACGTAGAAACTCATTCACAGCAAGTTGTCCTCGGTAAAGCAGCGAGTGCTGTCTGCAGAGCCTAACTACCTTCCCAAAAAGAGCTTTAGAGACAATACATGAAAACCACTGATATTCAGGAGCTCCTAAACTAAGCACATCCCTACCCAGCAAGCAGCGTGTGCCCTGCTGGAAGCAGGGCAGCCTCCTCCACCCTTTCTCCAGAAGAAGAAACCTGTGCCAAGGCAGGCGGCCTTGGGTCCCCCATGCCCTGCAGGCCCCTCATCCGGGCACACGGAAACACCCAGGGACTACCCCCTAGGAGAGACACTTCATCCCCCAGCTGCCAAAATTGAACGAGGCATGAGATGACCACTCAGTGGTGTGCCAAAAGAGACCAACGTTTGCATTGATACATTATGTGTCTTATAGAAGGGCACTATTATTAACCCTGAAGAGCTGCTGCCATTTTCTCCCTCTCCTTTGGCTGGGAATGCAGGGAAGCAGCTGGCCTGTCCCACTATTTGCTGAAAGTCAATGAAAACCGATTTCTTGTTTTATTAGACTCCAATCTGAATTACCTATTTAGCGAGATATTTAAACCCAACACTAGCACCACCACCCCCTCCCCCCTTCAGATGAAAGTAGCTGCATCTGTGGACCACGAAACCCTGGAACAGATGGGAAAAGTGTGGAAGGTGTTATGTGGCTATTGCAGTTCCCATTAGAAAGAGGTGGCAGCTTGAGAAACTTGAAAACTTTAACGACCCTGGGTGGGCAGAGGTGCTGCATCTGCAGTTAAATCTTCTCACCTTGCAGTAAGATGGGGCTCATATGAGACACAACTTTACTTCCATTCAATTCTTTTCATCACATGAAATTTTTACAGCATTCAATTGATGTGATAGATAAACATGATGAAAAAGAAATCTAAATTCTCAGGGAAAATGATGTATTTTTCTATAGAATTCACTATACTCAGAATCACAGTATGTTGTATTATATTGAAAAATGGATGGATTTTTCTTACATGTGTTATATTAAGAACATAGTGGAACCATTTCTCCAAATCACATTTCAAAATATTTATTGTTCTGCCTTTGTATGTAAGCCTTACAACCATAAGAAACATACTTGCTGCTTCAAGAAATGTACTGAAAACTTAGGCACTCTTGTAGCTCGGTGTGACACCCTGAATGTCAGTGCAGTGATTCATGGCAGGATGTGACAATTACAGATATGGCGGCTGTCAGGACCGAGTGCTCTTCTCATGTGAGCTCTACAAGACTTCTAAGGACAAATGGTAGATTTCTCTCACTGGTATGCCTGGGAATATTTCATCTGGGGTTTTGTGCATACATGGAATATAAACCCATGGGAACAGGCAGGACTGCAGCAGCTCTACAGCATGAAGGTGTTGCCTAAGGAAGGTCCAGCCCATCATTCAGGCTGCAGCATCTGCACAAGACACTGGATACTCGTCCTTTGCCAGATGCTGAAGTACTTTTGTTGCCCAGGAATGCTGTTGGTGTGCCAAGGCCTTCAGTAGACCATCACATTGATTTTGCATGAAAACATAAGAAGAAAGGGGCATATTTTGCCAACAGAAAAATAGTCCTTCCGAAGGGGAATAATTGCTAGCATAGTTGGGCAAATCTTCATGTTGCAAACTTTCTATCTGCTAGCCATGTCTGTAAGTAGATCATGGAAACAAACAAACAAACAAAACCCCCAACACAATATACAGACCAAACTATCAGAGCATTTATCATAGATTAAGAGCTGATGTAATAGGCCACATCTCAGATAGTGGCTCCATCATAGGCAGATCCCAATTATATTTGTGAAAGGTGCAGATTTCCCAATATCTTCTTGACTGGAGAAGTGGAGATGATAGGGGGTGCAATAAAAACAACTGCAACGCCATCCTCTCCACCATGAGAAAGTGAAAAACCCAACAAACCCAAAGCAAAAAGACCCCAACATTCGAACCCCACAAAAAACAAGTTTAGCAGCACAAATGAGCAGGAGAGAGCCTGGAGAAGTATGCCAACCCTTCAGGGTAAGTAAATTAATTGTAAGGAACGGGGTTTTAACACGGCTAAAAGTGCAGCAAGAGGAGTTTGCAGTGTTTCAGAAGGGGCCCCAGGAATCCCAGCGCACAGGAGCCGCAGGGCCGGGCTGGGCTCCTGGCCACTGGGAGAGCCGATGGCTGTTTGTACCCTCCGCTGCTCCCCTTTGGAAATGCTAACTTGGTTATTCAGCGTCTCCTTTGATGTCCTGATAGGTGCTATTAGATAGTCAATTAGGCATCAACGAGATCGATTGTTTGGGAATAGATGCTTTTCTGTTTGAAGTATCCGTGAACACTAACAGTGCCATCACCCCGCCGCTCTTTTGCCCACGGGAACAATGCGGGCTGACACACAATAAATGACAAATGCCACTGACTCAGCCGGCAGCGCTGCACCCTCTTTCCCTCCCGACTCACACGCTGCAAGCCCAGATATTCCCATTCAGCGACTGTGGGAGCAAGCACGCATTTTGCATTAAAAATGATTTATCGGGGAAATATTTTTGTGTGCTTTGCAGAACTAATGGTCGAAGCACCTAGATAAGTTAAGTACTAGCTAGCTCGAGAGAAACTAGTACTTGAATTCTATGCACGCCATGGTCACACTGCCTGAGGACTTGTGACACCTCCACAGTTGTTCAGAATTGCCCAGGCAGAATAACTAAGAGCTGAAATAAGAATTAAAGCACTTAGCCTACCTGAATACAGAAGAGACACTGGGATTAGCTCCCTACTAGGTACTATTAGAGGATAACACTAGGTCGAAGCCTAGGAGTTTTAAGACACAAATATAAAGGAAGAGTAGTAAAATTTACACAGAGAACATGTCGAGACCAAGACGTGTGTCCTCTTTGTTCACCCACTCCACTTCGGTGGGATTTATCAAGTTAACTGTCATCTAATTGAGTATCAAAGAAAGAGATAATGGGCAGCAATTAGATGTAATGGCCTAACAGTGAGAGATCTCTCTCGATTAGCACACAACGCCGAATAACTTCACCCAGTTTGAAAAGAGGTCCCTGGAGTGGCTCCACCATGTCTAGGAGCTACAGGGGGTGATACACCTCCACCCTATTCCCAGTCCCCTGCTGGCTGCTCTGGCCAAATTGGGACGGGCGGTTCGGTTGCTGGCGGCTCCCCCGCCCCGCGGTGTTAATTCAATCAGCTTTCTCCCCCTCCGCGCACGCACTGCAGGGGAGAAGGGCTTTGAAGTCAGCGCTCTGGCAATTTTCCCCTCCCGTCCCCTTTTCCTCCCCGGGGAGTCCAGTTTCCAGATTATACAGCCTCTTCCTCGAGAGCCGCAGGGCCGGGGAGTTCCAACAATTTCACCCCACGAGCATTAAACTACTCCTCCCCAGCTAATCGACTCGGCTTTTCCCCCCACCCCCCCTTTTCCTCCTTCCCATTTGTAGCTGACTGCCCACAGCGCTTTGTGCTGCCGGGGAGCGTTCCGGGGCTGGGTTATTGTGGTGCCATTGAAGACATTAAGGCGGGGGGGCTCTGCCCGGGATGGGCTGCGGGGGCTGCCGGAGCCGGACCGCTCCGATCTCCTGCGAGGGGCTGATACAGTCCAGGGCCTGCACTGACACTAGTGCCCCTTTACTGCTGCCAGGGCTAAAAGTGAAGGAGAAATTCAAACGAGCCGGAGTAAAGCATGAAGTCCGAGTTTCTTTCTCTCGGCTCAAAGGAAAAACGAGCATTCACATTTTAATGCCAGAGTTGGACAGCTTTAGCAAGAATGAAATTACTTTACATAAAGCTTTCTAGACAACTAGAAAGTAGGAATTACCTTCTAGAGAAAACCGATTTTTGCAGATAGGATAGAAATTACGTAGACATTCGGAGGAACATGATAGTATTAGGGACTCAGCCAAGCGAGCATCACCTCTCGTGTTCATTTGCGCAATTACCGGGAAACAGAACAATATTTGCATGCTAGCCCTGCCAAAACACTGGCGAGGTATTTCATGCGCTTGCTGAGTATACCTGTGGCCAAGGAATCGTAATTAAGTCAATGGTTAAGTCACCATTAGCGACCTCTCGAACAGAGATCGGTCTCCGCCTCGCCGGCCGTTCTGTGTGTTCCTAGGCCCAGAGCAGGGATGTCCCGTTACTCCTGCTACCCAGCGCTCGCCCCTGGCACGGAACCCGGCAGCCTCAGCCAGAGCCCGGAGAGCCGCACACACCCACCCGGCTCGCTGAGCCCCCATCCCGAGACCGCCCCGCAGCCCCCGTGTCCCGGCGTGGTCCTCACAAGCCCCGCGGGCTTAAATGACTGCAAGGACGGCACCGCCGAGTGTTGTCCCTTGTCTCTGCTGGCTCTAAGCCTGTGCTCGGAGGGGAAGCTGCTGCCCCACTCCGGGCACGGCTGGGTGCGGTGGAGCAGAGCTGCGGGCAGGGCAGCCGGGGGCCGGCTCCGCGCCGCTCGCCCTTAGGACGGGACGGGCCAGCCCAGCCCGGCGGCTGCAGCCCCGCGTTCCGAGGGGCCGGGAGGGCAGACCCAGGGGATGAGGGCTCATTCAGAGCCGCCCCGGATTGCTTCTCACCGGGGACATGGGGACCCGATAAGGTGTGCTCCTGTTTCTCCCCTTTACCACTGGTGTGAGGGGAAGACGACACCCTCATACCCTGCACAAACTCCGTCCCCGCAGCTCCCCTCCAAAGGAAACAGCTCCTCTCCGCAGGCGGGAGCACTTTGTTATCCCTCTCTCCTCCTGAGCCTTCCCACCTGTCTCTCACTTTCCCCGGGCCCAGCTGCGGTGCCCACTTCCCTTTCACCCTCCGCATTTGCTCCGGGGGTGGGACGCTCCCGGAACGCTGCGGGGAGTGCCGGTGTCCTCAGGGTGATCACCTCCGCTCCCCATACCGCCGCTCCGGCTTCTGAGAGCACGAAATGTTATTACCATTATTCCTTTTGTACGGGCTGGACAGAGCATTTGGAGGAGTGGTGAGGCTCTCCTCTGTGGCCATACAAGATTATAAAGGGAACACCTAACCCTTCAACCCTTCTTCAACCATTATTCCCTTGAAAACAGAATAGCCACATGGAGCCTAATGCTTAATACCTTTTTTTTTTAATAATTTACTGGCCTTGACTGTTTTCTTATTTTAACATGGCTGCTTTAGAGCAGAGGAAAATATTCATGATTGGAGCTCTTTCTGGAGATATCCCAGTTCCCTAATGATATCTAAAAGAGTCAGAGAGATTTCTTCAAATCAATATTACTGTTTAATGATACCTGACTTGGAGAAATAAGCCTCCATCGAATGGGAACTTTAGTTAAGTGTCAACACATTTCCTTAACCCAGAACTGCATAATGTTCCTGAGATCTCAGCAAGACTGATAGTACCTGAGCCCTTTTTTAATTTAGCTGAAACTCTTGCATTAGAGACACACAATTTGTGCAATTGCAAACAAATACTAATATCTCAAAAGACTACAAAAATACAGCATACACAATAATCAAGGAGACTTCCAGAGGTGACTGCAAAGCCCACTGCCCACAGCAGCACAGGTTATTTTTTACCAGGCAAGGGTACTCAAGTGGCAGATTGGCCCCTGTATGCAAAAGTTATTCAAGGAGGCCTGACAGAGAACCCTCAGACCATTTATTACAGGAGTATAAACTACCAGTGTGCTAGAAATATAATAACACCCTCCAGATCAACTCTAAAGTGATGGAAATTTTTATTGCTCTTTTCAAGTTAGTTGACAATTGACTTTGAAAGATTTATGTCAACCTACAGTCAAAGATCATTTCTCAGAGCCCTTTTTCTGGCCTGAATCGGGCCATTTTGATCATCCATTTACTAGCTCATTATCCAAATTTTAAAAGTGCATAGCACAGTGCTAAGGAATTTTACTGCCACTTATGGAACACCAGCTTTGGAATGTTAAAATTCTTTTGATCATCACCCTTGTACCCTGATAACTGCATGTGAGATGACTAGACACTGTTTTGCAAGTAAGAAATTTCAAGATCCTTTCCATGATCTGTTTAGGTAAGAGCTTATCTACTGAGGCAGCTCATAAAAACGTGAAGATATAGTATCATACTTATTTAGAAACTAATTTTTTAAATCTTAAAAACATCTGTTCTACTATAGCAAGCCCGGTATTAAGTAACAGGTGTATCCATGCATTTGGCTAAAAGCACAGTTCCAAGACAGAAAATCTCATCTAGTAAGTAACTGAAGGGGTTGGATACCTGCTTTAGAAGACAGAGGGAAAATCATGCTTTTTTGCGCTCACACACAGAGTAAATTGCAAGGGGGGCAGAACAAATCTAGATAAGGAGTTTATGCTTCTTTAAAAGAAGAGGAGCTTTCTTTTGGGGCAGGATGAATACCTCTACAATCCTTGAGAAAGGAATTCACATGAAAGCTGGAAAAAAAATAGGTTTATTCAAATATTCCATTTATATTATTGTTTGTCCCACCCCGTTTATATTTTACAGTAATAATATAAATGTAAGGGCCTCGAGTCCATGATTCAGATTGTCCAGCATATCTTTGTAAATGTTTAGATCGGTGCTGCATCATAACTCCACCAGGCAGTTACGGACGAGGGCGGCCCAGATACCTATCTGTAGTGCAAATCCTCTTTAGTCGGAGTTCGTATCAGAGGGTCAGACACCCAGCAAGAAAGCTCTGGGGTCCCGGTACTCTACAAAGCAGGGTGCTGCCCAGAAGCCAACAGGCTGTGCTCTGCAGGCGCTGCTGAGGTCCAGGGCGGGTGACGGCAGTGCGGCCAGAGGGAAGCCCTCAGGGGCAGCCCCTTGCCGGGGCAGAGGCGGAGGCCGGGCCACGTACGTGAGCGGCAAGGGCACCACAGCGCCCTGAGGTCCGTAAGGGAGAGCGGGGCTGCAGAAGGGCTCCGTCCTCAACTCCTGCAGCTGCCGCTTCAGCTTCATCCGCCGGTTCTGAAACCAGGTCTTGATCTGGGGAGAAGAGTACGGGGAAAAGGAGAAAAGACGAGGTTAACAGCGCTACCCAGGCTTGTTTATGTCGTTATTTGGAAGCGTGGTGTGGCCGTTCAGAGGCCCGGCCCCCCGCTCACCTGCACCTCGGAGAGGCGCATCCTGCCCGCCAGCTGCCGGCGCTCGGCGGCGCCCAGGTACTGCTGGCGCTGGAAGGAGCTCTCCAGGGTGCTGATCTGCTCCGCGCTGAACGCCGTGCGCAGCCGCCGCCCGCCGCGCCCGCACGGCTCCTCGGGGCCCGGCCACTCCGGGCCCTCTTCGGGCACGGGCTGCCCCGCTGGCCTCCCGCCGGCTCCTGGCGACAGGGACAAGGAGGAAAGGGTCAGCAGGGCCCGGGCACCGCGTGGGGAGCCGCCCGCCTCCTCCGCCCCCGAGGCACCGCGCAGGGTGCCCGGCCGTGCCCGGGGATGTCCCAGGCCCGCCCGGAGCCCCGGGCCGTCCCGGTGGTCGCGGTACCTGAGGCGGGAGTGGCCGCCACGCGCTCCCTGCTCCTGCCGCCGCTCCCGTCCCGCGGGCCCGCCGGCTGCTCCTGCCTCCGCTCGCTCCGGCCCGCGGACGATGCTCGCTGTGGAGAGCCCTCGGTGGGGCTCTTGAGAGCTTGGCTGCTCTGGGACAACCATTCCACGGAAAAAGGGGCCTTAGTCATCCTGCCTTGTTTCGGAGATGCCGGGAAGGAGGGTGTCGGGGAGCACGGGCCTCTCCTTTATACCTCAACTCCCGGAGGAAAAGGTTGTTTGTGTAAATACACATCAAAGGGCCAGATAAGTATCATCTAATTGCTATCAGTCCTCCCCCCCCAACAAAAGATATCGTTCACACGTTGCCCCAGCTCGCGGAGGCTCGGCTCCGCCGTGTCTGCCCCTGAGGAGTTCACTCCGCCGTCAGTGATTTACAGCTCTTGTTACATCCTATCCCCATGCAAATGGCATTTATGGAGCTGAGCAGCCTCAAACGGCGCTGGGGAATGTACCCCCGGGGGAGCGCAGCATCCCCGGCCGCTGGAGGGAGAGGGGACGCTGCTGCTTCCGCTCTCCCTTCCCCTGGAGTTGCTTTTCCATTCCTTTTCGAGCACCAGGCCCACTGTTCTTCTCAAGCCTGCTCCTCTCTGGGCTGAGCACTGCGTTCCCGAGGCAGCCTCAGGCAGGCGAGCGGAGAAACCCACCCACCGGGTTCTCCGGGATTGCAGCGTCAGGTTATAAGCACCAGGAACAGGCTGAGGGGTTTGGAGGAGAATGTTGTGAAACAGGAAAAGGTAAATGTCAACGTCATTGGATTCTCCAAATTGACAGGCTTCTGGTCGTTTATATAAAAGTAAGTTCTGGACTAACGAATCAGAAAATTACAATTATTAGCTTAGAATTAACATTCTGCGGAGAGTTCTGCTGAAGTTACAGAACTCGTATCTTTCCTCTCAGATCTCTTGCAGCTATGCAGGTCATCCAGATTTCTCTTCTATCTTACTATCTTTTTCGTCTTACTACCTTATGTGTGTCTTTCAGAAACGTTCCCATTCATCTTTGGGTTTTGTGTGGGACAGGAACACTTGGCTGCTGCAGTAAAGCCTCTGTATATATTGACAAAAGGCTCTTGGTGCTTTATGGGCAGTTTCTCACTGCAGGGTAACCATGAATTCCCTCTCCTTTTCACCCTCCCCTCCTGTGCAAGAACAGAGTGGAACTTCCACTGCATTGATAATTCCTACCACAGCCCTGCTTGGTATCAGCCTGCCTCCAGAGACCACAATTGCACATCCTATTTATCTGTCCTTGCTCTTGCCTGCTGTTTTACACTCACCCACCACCTGCACACAAACCCAGTGCTCTGCTGTCTGTCTACCCTGTGGCTCGGCCAACTCTGCCACTTTGGCTGCATTTCCCAGCATTCACTTTCTCTGTGATAACACTTACTGTAACTGCAGTTCTAACTATTTCTTAGACTGTCAGTCTTAGGCAGAGGTTTGAAGACTGAAAACCCTCACACTTAGTATCTAAATCTTCCAATGTATTAAATTTTCATATTATGCAGATACATTTTTATTTATATTAATCCAGTAAAAATTTTATTAAAATCCTCTTTGTCAATCTTTTCCTAAACCAAACATTTCAACCTCTTGTCCACTGCAAATATAGTTGTTATATCCATTCATCAAGAAATCCTACAGTTTTTGTTCACCAGAAAATTGTTTCATTGAACTATATTCAAATTTGACTTGTGAACCTCTTTTAGGCTCTCTCATTGATTGCTCATTTTCATGGCATAGCGTGAGTCCTACTTTGCTCTACAGTGTCAGTGATGACACTGTTCAAGGGTTTGTCTCTAACCAAACAAAAATACAAACACGATTTTCACCTTTATTTAAAGGTGTCTAATAAGTGATTTAGAACCACAACCGTACATGAGCAGAGCCCTCCTGGAGCCCTTTGTTTCTGGCCTGTGTAGGTAGGGATTGACATTGCAGCCTGAGCCCACTAAACAAGCTTCCTGGAGGAAAAATGGTGTAAAAATGTGTAAACAAACATTCAAGCATGCCTCCCATGTGTTATCTACCTGAAGAAGTCCACAAACACCTCTAGCATGGACAAAGCCTGATGGACACACACACAAGCATACACATATGTATATATATTTGTGGTGCTTTCTCACCAAACAAATGGAATTGTTTGAGATCTAATTATTTGAATCCTCATCCATTTATCCCTCCCAAGCATTTTCTGATTAACAATGAAAAGTCTGGAAAGTCTACTTGACCAGACCGTACAAGATTGCTTTTAAATTTCCTGTTCTGTAACACATACCCCACCGACCCCCTCACCCCACTCCACCTCGGATATTTCAGGTTCTTAACTATTCTTTTCTTTAGATAAATGTGAAGACTTCTCCCACCACAAACCTGAGGATAAATTTTGAAATACCAGAACTTCTGAGCATTAGACAGTTCTGTTTGCAACATATCTCACAGAGCAGACCAAGCAGGCAGGAGATGGAGAGGAGACATACAGAAATGTGCTCTGCCCACTGAATTACTGAAGGACACCGAATTACTGAAGGACAAGTCCCTCAACTCAGCTGCATTTAACACATGGCCTGGCAGCAACCTCTCCAGTCAGAACTGGGAATATCAGTGCCACTGTCTGCTTTCAGAATCCTGCCAAGCCTCCCCTGCAGTCAGGCAAAATGCCATTCTCAAGGACTAATTCTCATGAATGCTAGAAAAAGAAAGTGTAACTTTTCTGCAAAGTTCCTTCTCAGTTTAAATATTTCTGATCACTGTAACACCATTCTGCATCACAGATGGGGCACAGTCCCATCCCAATGAGATAAAAATGTCCCATGTGCCCAGAATTATTTCCAGTCTGAGTCCTTACAGAATATTATGTATAAATAAAAGCAATTTACTTATATCCCACTTACATTCTTATATATAACATATATACTTATATATCTCTATACAAATACTTTTTAATAAAGTATAAAAGAGCCTATTTCTATGACAATCCTATTTACAGCCGTATGTCAACAAATAAAGACACTTGGCAAGCTTGTCATATAGGACAAAAAGAATACATGACCTATGATGGAGCTCTAAAAACAGAAAGCATTGAGTTTTATCCACTGATACATCTGCCTTTACTCATTTGAAGACTTTTTACCATCTGAGCTGCAAATTACATCTTTATACACTGCTGGTTTATTAATTGCATTGTATTGAAGCAAATGGCACTGCAGAAAGATGGTGTCAAATACTGACCTCCCAGAGACACAAACTGATCATGGTGTGACTAGATTAAACCAAATCTCATTTCCATTACACATGAAATGTGTAAGTCTCCTGGACAGGTAGCAGATGACTTCTGAATGTAATGACTGCTACAACATTTAACAGTTGCTAATTTAATTTTATCTAAAATTCTTAAGCTGCCTTCCTTCTGTTTCTATCTATTATTCATTAAATGCTTGTTTGAAAATCTCCTGCTAAACTGTGATTCAGAAATACCATGTCTCAAATCAAGTGGTATTACCAACAGAATGAAAACCTGCTCATGCTAATGAAATCTGTCAGAGTAGGGCAGGGACAGATAGCAGCTTTTACTCTGCTGCTTTGGGGTGGGGGCAGAGACAAAGAGCTCAGACATACCAACATGATTGCCACTAGCAGGAGTCTGGAGATCCATTACCATAGATAACGGCGATACTCTGTGCAGATGTTTGCAGAATACACAGCTGCCCTCTTTGGGGAGGCAGCACCCTCCCCTTCAGCTTTGCAGAAATCTTCACACACAACACTGCTCTCATGTTGTGGAGGTTCTGAAGAACTACCTACTTGGCTGCCTGCTAGACAGTTGATAATATTCAGAAATATTGGATATTAGATAATAAATAGAAATATTTTGGGATTACATCCCAGCCTTTTTTGAATTAACTGTGGCTCCACATCTTGCAGCCCACGGCCCAGCTGTGCCCTAGTAAGGCAGCTCAGAGCCCTGCAGAGGGGCAGGATTGTGCGGAGACATCCCCTCGCTAGGGAGCTGTGGAGGAACTGAAGAGAGAGAAGCTGAGGGTGCCCATTCCCTTGGGCTCCCCACAGTGCCAGGGACAGCTGCCACCAGCTGGCCTTGCTGCAGTGGGTGCACAAGACCGAGGGAAGGGACGGTCATTTTGTACCCCATAGCACTGAAGGGTCCTGGGAGACTAGAGTAGAGAGTTTGTGGTTCTTGGGAGTAGTCAGGTGGTGATACAACTCAAAGAGTAAAAACCAGGCAGTTTATGCCACAAGGGGCCGTGTGTTCACCGTGGACAAGCAGATTTGCCATGAAGGTCTGTCCAGGGAAGCAAGGGCCGCTGGTATCTGCTATGCAATTTACATGGTCTTTGTCCTGGTGTGTTTATCCAAACATTCAGTTTCTGAGTAATCACTACTTAGGACTTAAAAGCATTACAAATGGCCTCTGATCAATCTCTTAATTATCAATTATTATCATTATCTTCCCTCTTAGACAGAATAAAAGCTACTCTTCCATGAGGCATTTAAAGACCATATGTGCAGAAATACCAGGAGGGCCTGGTATAAACATAGTGACAATGCACAGATGAAAATTAAATGTCTCATCATGTTTGGAATCGATCTAAATCAACACAGCACTCAAAATGCCAAGAGCTCCCATGGCTCCTTAACACAAGGCTGCCACCAGCAGCTAAAAAGAATCAGTGAAATGTTTGAAAAATATATATATTCTGCAGAGACATGCTGCAAATATTAAGAAAGAAAACACTTGTTTTAATAGCTCTTTACCCAAATTTATGCTTATTTTAAAAAAAGTCACATTCAATATGAATCAGGACCACATTTAGAACTTATACTGCTGTTGTTACAGAAGCAAGGTACAGCAGCAGAGTCTTTTGTTTATTTATTTATTTATTACTAGACAAACTATTATAGTTAGAAAACCATCCAAGTTTCAGGAAAGTAAATCCTACTTCAGCACTCATTGCTATCATATTGCCAGAGGGACATCTCTGTGGACACTGCTCAAATGAAACTGCTCAAAAGTCTGTTGTTTGTTTAATTCTGTTTAGACTAGAAATTAGACTTTAAAACCAATCGGACACACTTCGACACCTTGCAATCTTCAAAACCTAACAGAGAGGCTAACTTCACATTTTACATCAACGCCTTTTTCTTTATCAGTCTTTGCTGAAAGATGTATTTTTTTTCATGATGATTACTTCTAAAGTTACATTTAGCAACATATAAAAGAATGCATTAAATCAGAATTTTTCCATTACATTCATATTTCCCACAAATACTTCCTAAAGAAAATTAGAAAGAAATGAAAGAAATTATACTGACCAAAGCATTTATTTTTATTGAAAGTAACTTTTCACTTTCAGCTATTAAAGAATGAATAATGTTCCCCCTTGAGTTTAGAGTTAGCATTTGAGCATGATGAGTCAGTCAGCAGGAGAATGAGCTATCACAGCTGGCAGCCCTGGGACATCCATCATGCTCTGTGCCCATCCTGGTCTATGCCATACAATGCTGCTTTGAAATGCATTGCTCTCAGCAGTGAAAATGTTTTCTGACTCTTCCTTCCCCCCCTAACTTAAACCTAAAATAAATCAGGTCTTTGTATTGCTGTATTGCTCAACAAACCAATCTTTTAAAATTAAATGGAAAGAATGTTTATCTTTTTTTTTTTTTCCATTTAAACTGACTTCAAGACTCTTCTCCATTTCACATTTTTAGTTATTTCTCCCCTTCATCTGTATTCCTCACTATACACCATTTCTTCCTATTTTCCTTATTCCAGTCATTTCCATCTAGTATCCTGCTAGTATCCAACCTAGTATCCAATGTTACTATTGCCTGAAGAGAATAACTTTGGCAGGATATATAACTGTAGCAACAGAGCATAAATGCCACTGGATGTCTGCCTTGACTAAAGCCAAACAGGGAGCACAGACACGGCCTGACATTCCCTTAGTTTACTGATAAGGGAAAAGCTGGGCTTAGTGGGTGAGGACAGGAATGTAGTTAGGTTAAGATGCTTAACACTGCCCCTGTAACCCACAGTTCCATGTCTGTGTTTCCTCCAGACAGCGCAGTGTAATTCTTTTGCCAGAAATTAGTGTATTACACATGGATAGAAGGTAAATGGGATTTAAGAATATGACGATGTGTGTACATGTTCTCTAAAAGATTAAAGGGTGCAGCTGAAGGCTGAATATAAATACATGAAATGGAATATAAAAAAAACCCTGCCATTCTGTGTTTGCATGTTTCTAATGGGCGAGGTTAATGCAGACATCTGAACGGCCGATCGTGTTTCACTCCCTTTGCTGCCGGTGCACCAACACCTAAAACGCTGCAGAGGACCTCTTGTGCCATCTCCTGGTTACTCCGAGGCTTCACAGCCAGAAAGCTGCTACAGAAAGGAAGGGAAGTAGCAGAAGTTTAGCTGAGGCAGTGATATAATCAGGGAATCATTCAGCTTGGAAAAAAACTCTGAGACCATCGAGTCCAGCCCTTGATCCAAGTTCATCACTAAACCATGTCCCTGAGTGCCACATGTACACAGGAACACTCCTGGGATGGTCACTCAGTTCTTGGCAGCTAAAACAACTCACCCAGCATGACAGGCTCTGCCTCTAACCCTCTGCTGCTGCTTTTAGCATCAAGTCATTTTCCACTGCATTAGCATAAGTATAGAATGGAAATTGAGCCTCCCTCTATAACATCTTTGGCATCAGTTCTAGCAACTCATGCCACAGCATCACCTATTTTTGGTGTTTATCAGTGGAAGAATGCAAATAAACCCCTGAAAATTGAAGTGACTGGAATACAATTAAATTACTAATCAAATCAATATAATTCCCTGATTGCAGCAAGTATCTGAATTAGTGTCCAATTTACTTTCCTGAAGATCCCTACCGAGTCCCTCTCCCTTCACAGGAACAAGAAGGCCTGTGCACTTATGACAGAGTTTTATCTCACTTGCTCTTAAAAATGCACAGGAAAGCAGATCCTAGAGGCGTGTTACAGATGAGGAATCTATTCCAGTGCTTCACAGAAAGCTTTTCACGTAAAAAAATTGAAACAAAACCCACCTTGTTTCAAAATCAAGTGCTTAAGCTTCACAGTACACAAAAAAACCCCTCACCCTGCAGCTACTACAGTTTTTTACAGCAACATTTCACATTCACAGGTCTGCTCAATCCAATCTTGTCTATGCAAGTCCACTTCTTTCAGTCTTTCTCACTTTATGTTTCAAAACATATACTTATTGTGGTCCTCTGCTCTCATTTTGGGTGTATGCATCCTAGCTGCAGTGTCTAAATGGTAAAGTATTCCTGCTGATGCTTCTCCATTGCCAAACAGCAAAATAATTACCTTGTGTCTTGTGCAGCTCTCATGCAGTAACACCTCAGGTCTTCTCCTCTCACCTTCTTTTCTTTTTGCAAACTGTACACATGGATTCATATTCAGCTTGTGATCTATTACAGTCCCCAGAGATTTTTACTGAAGCTCTGCAGTCATTTTTCATTTAACATTTATCCTTCAAAACCATAAGACTTGAAGCTGAAACCTCAACTGTTACCATGCTTATTGTGAGTTCTAAGCTTGTGTAAGTGTGCTTTTCCAAGTAAAATTCACAGACATGACTACACATTCCATACAGTGTAGGCTGTGAGAAGACTGCCTTATGGTAATCCTGGAGAGTTTGCCTCCCTCACTGGAGTCTGCAGAGTCCCAAGCAGGTCTTATCTTGTTGTTACTGTGACTGTGATAGTTCCCTTCTTCCCAGCGGGTGTGCTGAGAACAGAGCATGTTCTACCTCATTACTGCAAGCCAGAACAGTTTGCTTCCCCCATCTGCACGGGTGCCAAGGTGAAGGCCATCGGCAGATCTTGGAATTCAAACAGCAGCACCTGCATTACATGGGGCAGCTAATGAGCAAAAGAGGACATTGCATATGTATGAAATGTTAATTAGCACAGATCTCTTTACTCACCCCCACAGCACTTTCCCTGGAGCTTCAATCCTGAGAGGGCTCCAGTGCATTGGGTCCTCATTTGATTGATGCTCCAGGATTCCCTGGGAATGCTACACTTCTGATAAAGCCACAATTCACTCATTTTATGTTTTCTCCCTGAGAGATCTGCACCTGCTTTTCACTCATAACATCTGGATAGTCCTAACCCCACTCAATTCAGTTTCACAATCTAACAAACATGTTAATTACCCTTTGAAACGATGCATTAACTAGTTGTGTATTCACCTTAGAGGTGCATCATCTGAATCTGAGTGACCAAATATATAATCAGGCCAGGAGGATCTGTTGCCAAGGCATTTATTGACTTCAACATACAACATTCTGTTTTTATCTCTTGGGACAGTTTCCATTAGGTCATTTAAAAATTACTTAATGGACAAAAACATGTCAGCCTTTTAAATTAGTCTCTATGCTTGCCGACTTTCGGACAGCTTTTCCAGTAACTCTTCTCGTGCCAAAGCTTTCCTGGCTGATTCTCTGTCATTCTCTTTACTTTGTGTTTCCACTCATTCCTGTGGATTTGCCCATTTTTAAAAACTAGTATTATTTTCTGGGAACTCACTCATTCTTCCTCCATCAAAAATACAGTAATTCCAATATTATTTCAGTTTTCCTCATTATCATAGAACAGATTTAATCAGAAGTTAATGTTATGATACCTCTAATTAGTTTGATAGCCTCTGACCTGCATTCTTGGTTAACTTTGATCATGAAATGCATTGTTTAGAGGGGAGGCAGTGGAACAGAAAGCACTCCAGGCTTTTGCACCATCTGATACCTCTTCTGGTAAGCAGAGAGCTCTTATTGTATAACAGAAAAATATTTAAAAATCCATTTTTATTGTTTTGCTTTTCCCTTGCTGACAGATTTTTTTTGTCTGTCCACTTCTGTTCCTAACCTGCTGCGCTGTTCTTTTGTATTTGTTCATGGTAATGTAGATGTCTTATTTTTTTTTTTCCAGTATTCTTTTTTTATTTTTTTCAGGTAATTCATGAGCCCCTAATGCAGCCAAAGTACTCTCTGAGTTTTCTTTCCTTTGCCTGTGGATAGACTGTTAAAATATGACCTTAGAAACTCTTCTTAGAAACTTTCAGCTCTCTTGAATTTTCCTTTGTGTTTTAATTCCTTCCCCAGGACCTCATGCACCAATTCCTCGAGTTTATTGAAGTTTGCTTTTTTGAAGCCTAGTGTTACTATTCTGCTTCTTTCATCTCTTTCTTTCCTTTGAACCAGGAACTCTGTTGTCTCATTGATTGCTTTCCACATGCAGATTTTCAACAGTTTATATACTAAACACTGTAAAATCTTAAACAGTAAGATTATTCCTTATGGTTCCAGCACTAGCTTATATACACAAAGCTGTATCTGAAGTGTGCTCACGCTGGGCTCAGAGCAAGTCATGTCCTGGCTGTCATCAGAGGGATAAGAAGGTAGCATGAGTTGGGATGTGAGCACAGTGTACTTCAATACATCCCCCAGTCTGGAGAAACAATGAATGAGAGACTACTGGTGACATTTCAAAATACATCATGCTCACAATTTTTAGATGCAGCCCAGGGTATTCAGTATTTCATCAGCTTAGTTGATCAAACATCAAAACTTAGTTGTTTGTTACTCTATTAAGTTCTTCACATCTTTCTCCAGGTTTCAGTCCATTACCTTTTATTTAAATAAACTTACTTGGGAGATTTTGTGTTCCCAACAATGGTCTTTAACACAATTATCCAATCTTTGACCAGCAGTTTACCTTCATGGAGAAAAGCTAGGTTGCTCATGTCTGTGGATCTGTACTCTCACCTCAGGAGTCATCTGTTCTTTTCCACCTTTTATTTTCAAGTCCTTTGCCCTTTCAGTTCCTTCCATCAAGAGAATGAGAACTAGGAGCTATCTTGAAGAGATATCAAGACACTTCTTTCCCCAGAAGAAGTGACTTTTTTTTCCCTTTTCCCCAGAAAACCCTATAATCCTAGTCTATGACTGTGCAGATGATTATCCTGGAATTTTGCTATTTAGGTGAATAATTTACTACTGTTACTGTTTATGAATTTTATCACATATGACAGCAAATAAGCATCTAATTGCACAATTGTTGTCATTCATTGATAGACCAAAAACAGCCACATTAAAAGTTTCTTCAGACTTGGTTGCTGCAGGAATTTTCAAACAGGAATTCAAAAGGTAAAGTTGTTCATTCTCACATGTATTTTACAGGGCTATCAGACTATGAACCTTAAAATTCTCTAATGGAATATTCCATCACAAATTAGTAATTTATTGGTACGTAAAAATTACAAGTTCCCCTGGGGGGAAAAAATCCCCCAAAACACCTTTACAGTCCAAACTGTAGTGAGGGCAGTGTCTTTTACCTATAGTAACTTAAGGAAAAAAACTTTTATAGGTGAAGAATCTTCTAATCAGTCAAATGCCAAAGATGACTCATTAACTAAGTTTGATTCACAGGACTTTACTTTTCAAATATTTTTCAAACCTGTATTTCCAGTGCTTTGAGTGTCTGTTAAAGCTCAGCATACATTTAAAACTCATTATTTATAAAGCGTATTTTGAGAAAAAAAAGACTTCCTGAAAAAAGAAAAAGCTAGCTCTAAACAGAACACTTGAAATTTAAAGAAGGTTATGCTTTGGATGGTATTTAAGCAAGTATGAGGGAGAAAATTAATTTATCTGCACTCTTTCCACCATTATGATATCAAAGATTGAAACAATCAACTGTATATTTAACACTGAAAAAAATGATGGCTTCCACCCCTTCCCAACTGTAGTTTATATATTTCTTTAATTTACAAACTTTCCTCAAGTTTTAATCCTTTGCAAATCACATTGACTACTCACAGAAATGACGAATCTCAGCAATGCTTTTGAAAACAATCCAATACACAAAGCAAAGTCTAGAAGTGGTTGAAAATTTTCAAAGGAAAGGAATTTGTCAGAATCACGAACCAGTGCTGATTCATTAATTATGTCCCAGCTCCTTGGTTTGGGATTCTACAGAGTGGTTCATAGGATGAATTGAATTCCATCCCTGTTTCCAGGCTTCAGGAGGTGTTGGAGCTGGGAACCTGATTGCTAATGGAGCTGGTGTAAGAAGGAAGGACACGTTTCCCAGCTCTCTCATAAGAGGAGTGAAAACCCCAGGGATCCTGGGAGCAAACATCTGCTAAGGGCACCAATACACAAAGCAACTGGAACGTCTCCCAAGGAACAGACTTCATTTCAGAAGTCTATGGGTCACTGCTTGAAAAACAAACAAACATAAAAGCAAGATGAAGGGAATGTGGAAAAAATGAGGAAGAGCTAGGACAGCTGGTAGCAATTGTGGCTTAAAGAACAAGCTCAATTTTTTTCCCCAAAAAATTCTAGTTTGGTATTGAAACAGAAGCACAGGGCCAGACTGCAAAGACCCTCACTTATGCAGTACAATTACTGATGCCAATAGTATTTTGCCAACTAGATAAAAATGAACATATTTCTTTGATATGTTTTGTCCCTTCTTTTTTTTTTTAAAGGACATTCCCCACAAAGAGAGAAAACTTCAGGTCAACCCTTACTGCTTGTAAGTCATAAATAAGCAGCACAGTTATATGCTAGATGTAACTTTCTTCTGAAATCTGTGTCATATAACATACACACACCTCAGTGTTCATGGACAAAACCAAACCAGTTTCCTTGTAAAGGAGTGGATTTTCTTTTTCATTAGCTATTAACATTTGTTGCTGTTGTTGTTGTGGGGCGGTGCCTAAACACAAAATCTGAAATGTCTAATTGATGGAAACACTCCAAAGTAGTACCATAACTCAATATTATGAATTAATACCAATATAAGGTTTGATACACTGAAGCACTTACAGAAGACATGAGCTGATTTTTAAAATCCTGTATAGCACCAGTTATCATCACAGAATAAGCAGTATTTTCTAGATGCAACAACACAGAACTAAGAAATACACGAGCAAATTCTCATGAGTGCAAAATACGAATGATAAGAAAGTTCACAAAAGCAATTTCCAAAGTCTGACTGGTAACTGTATAAAATGGATTTATTAAGATCATGTGGTTAGCAATTCTTGTGGATTACTTTACATTAGTAAAATTTAATGCTACTTCAAATTTTACTGTCGTTCAAAGGTAAGGTGTGGGTTTAAGTGAATGGTAATTTTTAATTGACAAAACCCCAAATAACTACTAACAAAACCAATTATTTAAAATAAATGCATACAGATAAAATACATTAAATGTATGTCTGAAGATAACACTATCATTAACATTCTTAAATCATAAAGACAGAAGGGGTAAATATTAAATGTTTTCACATTTGTCAGTATTTAGAGAAATAGCAACTTTATTTACTTTCCCCTAAGGGTAAGTCAGAATACTATGATTAATGACATGTTAAACCTACATATGGTAAATAAAATAAATCATATTAGAAGTAGTAAAAAAACAAGCAAACCCTGTTGAGGACTGAGTTCTTCAGTGTTTAAACCAATAAGAACCAAAAGTTAGCAGTATTGTATTAGTAGGAAAAAGTAACTGAGTATTTAAAGGAAAGTATGGACACACCTTGTTTTTACTGAGGAAGATGAGAGAGGGTTGAGATGTAATATTGCTGTTACTGACAAGAGAAAAGGAGAAGCCTTCCTCTTATACACTGAGAAAGCTACAGTTCAGCATGTGCACATGCACTTCTGTCAAACACAACAGTACAACTGCAAAACACCAGACATGTACACACTTCCATTTCTTACATCTTTATCCTTCTCCATCGCTAACACTTGACGAGATACTTAGTTCACATCTGCCCTTCACTTCTCTCGGAAAATTTTCTTTTTAATTTTTTTTTTTTAACACAGATCTAAGCAAATAATTTCAGAACAATGCTTAAGTGTTTCTTGCCCTACCCTGCTTCTCCTTCAACACTACCATTGCTCCCTCTGGTAGAAATACTTGCATTTTTAACTAATTTGTATCCTTAACATTCTGGCCTTGCATAAACCTGAGTAGCTCAATACATTTTCTAGCAATAGCAACACATTTCATGGCCATTTAGGTCTTGTAAATATAAGCTCTATGAACAGCCTAGCACCACAGTTTTACAAGTTGCAGATCCAAATTTCACATGGTTATCTTCTATTGGATGCTGCAGGAGCACTGTGATCTACAAAAACAACCTCAGGAGCAAAAGCCATACTCAAATGTGCACACATACGGACAGACATAAATTGGCAAAGTGACTCTTATGCCAAATACAGATAAAAAAGCAATTTTACATTTACTGTCTTCACAATGCTGGGAGTGCAAAAGCAGAGCAATGAATTTGTAATACTTACATTCATATCTTACTTTCATTTGGAACACAGGTTAGTCTGATGACTTTAAAATCAAACTAAAAAAAAAAAGTTGAAGGATAGCATTCCTCTCCTTCCTTGTTAGGAGAAATAGACAGCCAATTATTTATGTCAGTTACAGTTTTCATAATATACAACATAAAAGCAAGACACACCAACAGTCAATGAATAGCAGAGGATCTGTGTTTCTGAATTATATGCACAATGTGACAGGATATAAGTGTACTGTGTTTATATAAAAATAGATTCAACATTTAATGAACTGGGTTTTGAACTCTCCTAGGCCAGCTTGGCAACAGAAGCTGGAATTTTAACTTCTCTTCCACAGTATTTTTCAGATATTGGTTTTCAGGCTAATTAATTATTTATGCTAAAGAAGAGTAACAAAATTAATAAGCCTTTTCATCTATACTCTAATTTTCTCTCTCTTTTACTTCTTTTGATCTGCCACCCAGTTGCCAGTGATTCAAATCCCATTAAGTCAGCATTTTATAATTCCATGTTAAGAAATATAATAATTTCAACTTGAGACAGTATCTTATGTCGCTTCACTTCAGTATTTGCTTGGAAATAGGTCCAGTAGATGGAGTCAGCTTAATCCAGTTTTACAGTCTAGACCCAGAATAGAACAGCTGAAACACAGATTTCAATTACTGAAATGTTGCTTTCATCCTGCGCAGTGTGTCCTGAATTTTTCGAGAATGTTTTTCTGCTGGTATCTGATGGAAGTTGGCACAGTTGTCAGCTGCCAAGGCAGAAATGTCTGCATCTTTAAAATGAGTTACTCTTTGTCTGAGGTAAGACTGCAGCTTGAAATCTGGTGCATAGGTATAAGGATTCTCTTGAAAGGCATGAACTTGGCTCACAACTTTTGCAATGTTTCTTGTAAGAGAATATCATAAAAAAAATTAGATTGTTTTGCTGATAATAAAAACAAAAGCATAAACAAAAAAACAAACCTTAAAGGAAATTCAAGGGCATCAAGCATTTTATTCTATTGTATATGTACCTCTAGTTACATGTCTAAACAAATTAAACTATTTTAACAGTTAATTGTGAAATGCTGCATTAGCTCTCATTATCTCATTAGACAACAGTATAATAAAAAATATAAGTGATATACACACATAATTAAAATAATTACCTAAGTTTAGTCCACTTGTGAGCTCCATTTGTCATTGTGAATCCTCCAGTTTCAAGCTGTTGGACATGCATAGCCAAAACATGGGCTGATGGAATTGTTGGAAGCGTTTTGAATCTGTCTCCTTCCATCAGACATAAGCTGTCACTTTTTAAAAACACCTAGTTAAAAAATACACACAGATTAATCTCACATTAAGTCTTGGGGAAGGTTTTTACAAGTTCTCCATGTATTTAACACCATCTATTTATTTGTCATGAACATTAACTTTTAGCACTGAAGCTGAAGACAACACTATGGATTCGTCTGGCAGCAAACTTTTTAAAGTACACAAATAAAGTAATTTTAATCAAAAGACATTTCATACATAATTTCAGTTGGTCTAAATCACAGGCAAAACTGCATTTTAAAACCTTACTGTATGTTTCAAAATTGTATAGATCAATGAAAGAATGCCTATAATAAAATAGGCATTTAAGATTTTTCAGAACACATTACAGCTGCAAAGCTTCTGCAGAAATCTTCTAATGCACTGTAGCACATCTAAGGTTTTAGCTTGCTTTTGAAATTTTGATTTGTCACACAGGACATATGTTGAAGAAATACTAACATTAAAATTTATGTAAACTCTTGGATTAGGAGTAAAAAGTCTTCAATCAAATTAAACTCATAATTAAAAGTAACAATTGTGGTTTTCATCCTGCAGAGACACCCATTTAAGCAGATCTTGCACCTTCTCTAACCCTGAAGATGTAATTTTGCATTAAGTATTTTATACTTACCTCAACAGCCTTGAGTTCCTCCATTATCTCAGCTACTTTTGCAGGTAGAATTTTCCATGCCTTACAATAAAACAGAATATATTTTTTTCATATTAATGTCTATATTGGAACAAGATTCCATTAAGCAAAACGGTTAGAAGAGTCCCAACTTACCGGCAACTGTCGTACAATAAGATTTTCCAAGCCTGCTAGGATTTGCATTGCAGTAGCAAAATTTCTTTGTTCATAGCAGCATTTTGCTATAAGAAGAAATTTTGATAACAAGCTCACCTGCCTCTGAAAAAAATTTTAAGATTTATATACATACATATATATACATAGTAAATCTACACAATAAAATTAAATGAGAAGGGAGAAGAGGTATTTCTCAATTTGTTATCAAAATTGCTGACTGTGGTAACATCTCCCTTCACACAGTTTTTCCCTTCCTGTCACTCAGGTGTCCTTGATAAAAGTTTGACCCCTATTCCCCTCAGATAATTCATTTCTTACATTCTGTTAGGTTTTGACACCTGCTACTAAAAAGCATCCAAGATCCTCCTTGTGACAACAAACCAAATTGTTAACTGCCCACCCACAGGTGTATTTCAGAATCTTACAGGTTTGCTACACAGCAAGTCATAGATAATGACAAATAAATAACTGTTTTGTAGTTCATAGCTCAATAAACAATGACAAACCTTAGTTGTGTGACACGTTACAATTTCAGCAGCAACCCAGGTGCTGATACTGTCTGCATTTTTTAATAATTGCAGAAGGTACTGGTCTTGTATGCACTTCGACAGAAATAGATTACAGACTTTAAGTGAAACTGCCTCAGCAGAAACTGCCCTGAGGAAAATACAGAAAAAAAAAGGCAAAAATAATTCTGGCTGATACTGGATTTTTAAAGAAAACCTTGATCAGGAAGATGTCAACTTCTAACCATTTAAAATAATTCTGCATTGCTTGCTATCTTGATTTTATACCTCATGATGTAAATAGCGAGCCATATTACATTTTCTTCCTTATAATTACATGGTAGGTATATCTGATAGAAAATAAGAATATACAGGATACATTTCTGTACATAGAAACACTTTCACCGCTCATTAATGCATAATAAAACCCCAGCCAATCTGACACAAAATAACAGCCAGAAACCCAAACTCAACAACCGCAGCCACATGAGAAATCGAGCCTGATACCAAGTGGCACCACACACGTCATTTCCCATGACTGAACTCCAAAATCTATATAAACCAGGTGATCTAGCCTTGGCCATTGAGCAACCTGTGAAAAATTAGTTGCTTTAGATCTTCATTCCCTATCCTTAGAAGCAAAAATCTACCATAGGTAGTTCAGTTATCAACTACTAATTAGAAGTTTATTGAATCCACTGAGTATTTAAGAAGTAGACCATCATAAAAATAATTAGGTCTATGTGGTTGGATGAAAACATTAATTACTGATGAGCAAATAATTTAAATAGGTTAGTAACCACTCTAGTAACTGTAAGAAAATTCTGTGTATCTCTGAAGACCAAAAATTCACCTCCCTAACAAACAGCAGGAATGTTATACAGAGAAGCTGTGGAGTCTCCATCCACTTTCTGCACACAACTGCACACAACCCTGGGCAACCTGGTCCAGCTGACCTTGCTTTCAGCAGGGTGGTTGGAATATATATCGTGAGAGATTCCTTCCAGCCTCAGCTATTCTGTAAGACTGTAAATGTCTTTGAGATTTTATATACATACACACATTCCTGACCAAGGATCCACTTCAGAATCCATGACGCTTTTTCTCTACCAAAAATGAAACCTTTCAAGCAACCCCCAGATCAAGTTCTTAGAAATATTTTGGCCTCAACTCCAGATTTCAAAGAAATCACCTGGCAAATGTGGCCTTCCACACACATGCATGTGCATAGGTACGTACCCATATCCACATATGAAATCTCCTGAAATTAAATAACCCATATAAACAGGCTACCTAGTCTGTAAAAAAATGCTAAGTATTTAAATTGTTTCTCTGTTTCTGGCTGTATTAAAAGTGTAACACTCTAAGTTATTGTGCATCAGATTTGGAAGGCAGTTAAAACAAGCAACTTACTTTGGCACAGCAACACATTTGTCTTTAACACCAAGCGCTCTGGAATTAAGGAAGTGTACTGGATGACATTTATTAAACACTTCCTAAAAAAAAAAAAGCAAGATATATCTGCTGTTAGTTCTTTTAAAATGCCTGGGGACAAAAATGACAGAGTATGTCCTCCTCCCACCCCACCTGCATGAATTATGAGATGGATCACAGCCTAAGAATAGCATTAGATATTCTAAATTTCACTGTAGAGATTTCCAGAGGAAAGGTTGAATTCAACTTCTTATAAAATAGCATGAAATAAGCTTGAAACAAGGTTGGGAAATGGTAAAGAAAGAAGAGAAAGAGTGAGAAAATAGATATTATTTGTACTTCCAAATAAACCTAGACCTTTGTACCTGTTGCAGTAGTGTCAGCTGCCAACAAAGCTGTTGGGCACTGCACTCAATCAAGAGAACTGGTCCCACTTCATCGGCTCTAGCTAAGGAGACCGAGGATTCTGCAGTGACACTGCTACAGCAGGGCTTTGGCAAAACTGCTGACCCTGAGTGCAGCCGCTCTCTCTGATGTTGTGCAATTGGTCCCACACCTTTGGACAGTTTCCAGTAGAAGTTCTGTAAGAAAAAAACAGTAAGGATACAACTTCTCTAAAGCAAACACTAAATCTCCTCTTGATGTAACTTCCTTGAAAGTGCTGTTAAGAGAAACACCTTTGTGCATGCAAAACTCTTCAGCTAATCTTCAAGGTTAGCCCACAACATATTGGTTTACTCAACACTGCTATTTTAAGCTAATACAATGTACAGTGGATGAGTCTAAGCAGGAGGCTGCCAGATTTCAATCAATAATCAGTATTTAAAACAAACCTCTGTGTATTCAAGCTTGCTGTCATAAAATCTTTTACTTTTCCTTTTTGCTTAGAATCAAACATCCCTTTCCAAGAAGTACTTGATTTTTCATTCTTTTCCATTCTTCCATTTTCCATTATCATTATTGTGCAGTGACAATAAAAAAAGTCCATGTTCCTCTATTCTGTTTGTCCTTTTTTGGCTGAATCCCCAGTATACCCATGGAATTGTGCACCTTTATCATGAGGCTGATGTTTAATTCAACTTGCACATTATTAATACATTTGACTTCCACATGTTATTTCGTCACTCTGTAAAGAGATCTGGTTTTGGGAAAAGCCTGCAGTAGTCCTGGTTTCTGGGGCTGTAGAGCACAATAAAATTGTAAATACAGACAGAAGTTCAGACCAGTTCTTGCTACAAGCTTTGAAATTCTAGCAGGGAACCTCGTAGCTCCTGGTGTTTTCTTGTATTTATAGTTTTACAAAGATGCCTAATAAAAAACCATAATGGCTGACAAGGAGGCAAAGTTTTCCTAATAACTTTGAGTCACATGCTAGTGTCAAGAATGAAGATCTCTACTCTCAAAATTTTGATTGTCTGATCTGTGATTGCTGAAACAGCTGTCAGGAGTTAAAACTTAAGATTATTGTCATGGTTACAGAACTGTCTGGATCTTAGATACTTTCAAAAGAAAATTTAAAATGCAGGTACATATTTCTTACTAAGTAGGTCTGGACTATTAAGTTGGACACTTCTGTTTTTGTCAGAACATAATATATGCAAATGCGCTCCATACACTAAAGTCTGAAGAAAAAAACACACCTTTCTGGAAACATCTTCTGAGAGCTTTTTACACAGGGAATGTAATGTTTTTCTGCCCTCCTCACTTTCCTCTTCACATTTGTCCACACCAGAGGAAAGATCAGCACTGCCACTTTTCCTGGCAGAGGCGTCCTCGAGCAGTGACAACAAGCGCTCCCCGTAGCCATTTAATGAAGCAACCTGGGAATGCAAAACAGGTTAAGAGAACACAGCACCCAATTGCCCAGAAATTATAAGAAAATTACAATACAGTTGTAAGATTTTTACCAGTCGAAAAAACAGACATACCAAACATAGCTGTCAAATATAGCATTATTTTTATTTACTTTAATTGTACTTAGGGCAGCTTTTTTGTAATAAAAAATGTTACATATCCCATAACTTAAAAGTAATTAGTTTGTCTTTTGTTTTTTTTTTTTTTAAAGGGTCTACTGAAATTCTGAATTACCTTGGAAGAAATAAATTCTTTTAGGGTACCCAGAAGATCAGTATTTGTTGCAAAATCTACACTGTAACAGTCTTCAATCCATGCCTGCAGGATGTAGAAACTGCGGTTACATATTTTGGTAAGGGATGTGGAAGGATCCAGGCTTGCACTGGTGAGAAGAAAAAGAAACTTATTATGCCAAAATTGATAACTAATTCCTACGTAAAAATAAGTGTTGCCAAAACCCACAAGTTTTATTTGGTATTTAATGTAGTATCTTAAATTCCTAAATTTCATGTCTCTGGAGTCGATGGCTCTATGGAAACAAAGCTGAGGTTGTAATTATTACCCATTAGTGGAAAACTGGTAACAGTGAAAAGCAGAAATGAGAAGTAAGCACATTGTCAGATGCAGCTCTTGCTCTCGTTTTGCTCTCGCTCGTTAAGAGTCTTACAAAAACAAACTTAAAATTCATTTAAATTAAGTAGCACTTTTGAGAAACAGCTATTTGTTATTAGGGGAAACTCAATTGTGCTTTCACCATGTTTTTCATGGGAATTTACTATACCTGGATAAAGTGCTGCTGATTCTATCAAGAAGAAACTTCAAAAATTCTTCTTGTGTGCAGAAATAGCGGAATGTGTAAAGAAACTGCTGCACATAACCTTCTATAAAGGCATTTCTGTAAAGCACAAGAAAAACTTCAGACAAGCCAGGACACATTTTCAACTTGCATTCGAGTACAGCAACAGCAAAAAAATCCTCAAAATATCAAGAATAGGCATTTTAAATTCTCAAGCTCTTCATAAAACCTTGGTTCTTTGTAAAATTATTTTTATACATCAAGTAGTGTGATTGCCAACCCTGAAAGCATAATTTCTTTTATAAAGAGTTTCTCTACTTTCAATTTTGTGAATGATCACTTTGACATTTCTATTATTAAGGAGTTGCAATCTAAATAGTACGGAAGAACATATTACATTTTCTTTTTTTTCCTATCATGATGCTGCTTTGAAACATTTTCATTATCATAACAGCATAAGAACATTAAGCAAAAAAATATTCCCTGTAGCTCTAATTAGAGGAGTGGTTACTTTAACAACAGAATACACTTATTATACACACATTAAAAATGAGGGCATTTTATTTTTTTATATACACACACTCTCAAGGTCTTAACACAGGTTAATTGCCTTTTCTCCCTATTGGCTTACAGCTAATCATGAAAGTTTGGGCTTGATGAATGTGGAAAGTCCAATTCCAAAACATTTTCTTCACTTCGTGCAAAATATTAACTACCAGGAAAAGCAGCATTCAGTTTAAGTAACTGAGTCTCAGAGTCAGGATGGAGTGGGAGAAGCAGCTGGGAGGAAGCTGCTCCGTCTGTAGCTCTACAGTGGCACAAGTCTGATGGAGCCTCTGGCAATTTCCATCCTGCACACTGTTACAGCTGAGGTGCCTTCAAACAACACTGCCCTCACTAGAGTTGAAGGACACCTCTGTCCCCATTTAAACCTTGAGATAAGCCTGCATCTTGATCGGTGCCAAGGACTGATTATTGGGGCAATAATCTGTAGAACCGAACCTAAACATTTTGATATACAGACCTTATTAATAAGAATGATGAAATTATATGATTATATGAAGAATTGTACTGCTGGCAGTAACATAAAGCCTTGACTCCATGGCAACTAACAGAGCAAACCTCAAATAAGTAAAAGATAAAGTTTAAAGTTGGTAGTTTTTTACTTATTATCAAATATGTTTAATGAAAGCCAGACGATCTTTTCACATTTTCATCTCCATCTCTGTAAATGAGTGTTCACAGAAATAACAAAAACTTGGTAGAAGACAGGAGAATTTATTAAATGTTGGGTAACTAGGATTTATCACAGAGACAAGTTTTTTAGCAACTGGTTTAGCAACTATGCTTCAACCCACTCCCAATTTATGTGTAAAATATACTATACCTAGAATATAAATAAGCCATTAAACCAAGTGGTGTACCGGCTTGCAGAACTCTCCCTCCATTTTGATTGTTACACTGGTGTTTCTCTGTGTTGTAGTAAAGGAGCAACGATGATTCATCCACAGGTGCCATGTCCATGGTGTCAGCCTTCCCACTGTGAATGACTGTAGGCAGCACATAGGATTCCACACCCCACTGCTCTGCATACATCATCTGCTCAAAGAAGCAAGGCCATGATAAAACAAGAAATTAAAGAGGAAAATTCACACAAATGCAACCAATTTAAAGACAAATTGCATTTCATACAATTGATTTTTTTTCCTTTTTAAATAATACTAGTAGCAATTGCATTTAATATTTCTTTTGGATCTTACTTAATTTGGCAGTTGGACACAAACCATTTCACATTTCATATAATGATCTGAACAGCCAGTTACACTGATGCAGTAATGAAATGACAAATGAAGTACAAATGAAATAAAATCTGACTTGCCTGTACATATTTCTTTACCAGTTCAAGAAACTGCACTTTTGATTTCATCTCTTGTAGCTGTCCTCTCAGTTTGGGCAACATAGATTTAGTTTCAGGACCTTTAGATTTAAAATACATGGCATAAGAACACCAATGATTCAGATTTACAGAACAGATCCTTAAAAGTACCATGCAGCCATTTTATTACTGGCAAGTTGCTATCATCTTACCTTTGCTTCTTCTTTCTTTCTGCAATAGTTTCTGGTAAAACTTTACGGTCTTTCTGTAATTTTTTGTCTCAATCATTAGCAATTGTTCTAGTTCCTGTTTAAAAAGAAATAGGTTCTGATCAGAATTGTAAGTGGAAGGTGGTCCTAGTAAGAAAGTTTTAGAAGAGAATTATTTTATATGAAGAAAAAAGAACATCTTAACAGACAAGAATGTAATATTAACAATGAAAAACTACCTTTCACAACTGTGAAACTACCTTTCACAAACTGTGTTTACAGGCAAGATACAGCAGGAGTTACCTGTTCCCAGAAAAACATTAGTGATGTCACAGTTCTACAACTTAAGAACTGGAGCAGGTTTGTGTATGATGAGACTGTGAAGAAGTTTGTCTGAATCTGTTCACATAAATATGCCTTTAGTTAAAATTGCACCTATCTGGTTGTTTTCATGAACATTTTTAAAACTTAAAATCAGAAGTCATCCAGAATTAAAATTTGTATGTCCTGAATTTAGTGCAGGCCCCAGAAACACTTTAAAAAGCTGACATATATTTGCAGTAAGAACTGAAAGTCTGACTGAAATCAGTGGCTTCCAAACAAGTATAATTACATGCTATTATACAAACAGGTCAGAAGGCAGACAAGAGAGCTGCTCTAGAAATAAAGGACATACAAAATTCAAAGTTCAGCTTTCATATTTTCTACTTATGTATTTCACAAAATTGAAAAAAATAAACTAAATTTCTATAGAATTACTTAATCTAAGCAATGAATA
The DNA here is from genome assembly GCF_049639895.1 of Pseudopodoces humilis. Lineage (NCBI taxonomy): Eukaryota > Metazoa > Chordata > Aves > Passeriformes > Paridae > Pseudopodoces > Pseudopodoces humilis. Next base: position 21,587,321 of record NC_142208.1, read on the forward strand.
GAAATTAAAGTATATCAGGCTCCTCAAAATATATAAATTTTGAAGTAAACATTTACATTTATAATTGTTTGCATATCAAAGTTTTTATCACTTTACCAGCCAATAAAAATGGGCCATCCACTTTGGATTCAGCTTCTGATTTATTATGAAACAACAAACATGATGTAGGTTGTGCTTTATGAAAGTGGTGACTTTTGCACTTGGGTCCTAAGTTAACCACCAGTGACCCAGTTACATGAAACAACATTTTAAATGCAGTAAGTTCACAGAATGCAGCAGACAACTCCCACAAGCAGAGTGATCAGAAAACACACAGCTCAGAGCTAATATATCAAACAACAGATTGGTAAATAGGTTAGCTTTAATAGGATGGACTTGCTAGAAATTAATTTGAGCTTAAAAACCTGTCACTGTTTTTCAGAAAAGCTCAAAAGGTTTAACAACATAGTTCATTAGCATAGAGTCATAAAAGCCCCCTGGATTTTTGAAAGGTGTACTCCTACAGAGGCATTACATAGAGAACAGGGAAAGCACAGAAAAGCTATTATCCAGATTCTAATTGGAAGCTGCTTGCTTTTACTTCAAGGTCTGCTTTTACTTCATCAGTTAAAGCAAAATAAAGGTGATTAAGAGCCTCTAAACAGAAAGGAAATCAGAAGGAGTGACCATGTGGAATCTGGTGGACAAAGTGGTTGGTCCACTAAAAAATCTGGGGTGAGTAGCAATGAAGTCAGAGGTAAATTCCCTGTCTATTCCACAATGTTTTCCAATTCAGATAGGTCTAAAGTATAAAAATTTTTGATGAAGCTCTATTCCTGTGATGTGCTCCAGTCAGTCATTTTTAGCTCTTTTCTACAATATCACCACCATGGGGTTGGTGCAAAGGGCACACAGTGCTTTTCCAGTCAACTTTAAGAACAGACAATGGGTTGTAGATTGGAGATTGCACTTTTGTGTCACCGTGCTTTACTTTGCATTATTACACCTCTAACAATGTTTATCGCCAAGACATGACAAACCTTGAGGATTTTAAGCTGCTTAAGAGTCAATATTTAAAAGAAGAAATTATGTTTTGACTCACTATAACTGAACAAATTTTATCACACTTTTAACCACCAAGATGTACCTTAATGATTTAAAATCAATGTACTCACCACTTTTTTATCATCTATATTTTGTGACTCACTTGATTTCTGCTTTCCAAGGTTTTTCAAGTAACTATGAACCTCTGAATCAAAACATTCAGCTCCATAAAATGCACTGCTCCAACCAGGACTGCAGCCACAAAAATCAGGTAGACTGGGAGATGTCAGATAGCTGTTTCCAGCTATCTTAATCATGGCTTGTTCCTCTGAATTTGTACTTTCTTCTGCCAAGCCTGGAGCACAGCCATTGCTTTGCAAATATTGTTGCTCTTTTGCTATGGGGATTGTACTCTGCAGAGTCAATTCTTTTTTGATATTATCCAAAGGTGACTCATCAAAATCTATGTCAACTAATGATGTTTTTATCATTGGCTCAGCCTTCACATCGAAGTTTACTTCCCCTTTTCCTAAAGAAGGTGTGTGGGGGAAAAGAAATAATGGTCATGTGCTATAATGCTTTGTTGAACTTAAATATGGCACATACAAAACATGATTATGAGACTACCAATGTGCTCTACCAGTAGGTTTAGATTCTTACTGTGACATTTTTTTTTCCTCAACTACACATTGTAAAATGATAAAGGTTAAAAACATTTCAAAACTATCAAGCAATAGTTAAACAATACATTTCTGAAAAGTACGAAATATTTTCCATGCATATGCAACAAACATTTAAACAACACATAGAAACTTTAAATTGGAAGTTAAACATGTCAGACCTAAGCACACATTAGTAAAATGCTTAGCTTTTGAGTTTTTTCCATCCATAAGTCTTGAAGTTTTTATTCCATACAGAGAGGGCAAGAATACTTGATATAGCCAACAGATGTTAAAACTTTCTACTCCTACAGGACTCAATCCCTTGAGTTATGATGGGACTTTTTTGCAGTTACAACAACTACTATCAACCCTCAGGGACTGAGGCGACAGTCAAAGGTTGGTACAATGCTGACAGGAGCATTAATACCTGCCAGAAGTCTCCCTTTTCACTTGAGCAATGCTCCAGGGCTTAGATATGCCACCTTGGAGTCAGACAAACCTAAATTCCTGGTGCAAAGAAATCACACACTCCACAGTAAATTCTAGCTCTACATCTGCAATAATTCTGAGCCAAAATGGAAAACTGTAATATTGAATAACAGCAGCCAAGTGTAAAATTACAAATTTATGTTTTGCTATAAAAATGAACAACGTAAGTGTATAAGCCCTTCTGTAAAGCTCACACATTTTCAATTTGCTCAAAACAGAGAAGTAACAAAGTTTAAATGCTGAAATTTGGATGAACTATCTTGGAAAAAACCTCACACTGGTAAAACAGCAACCAAATAGAAGCTGTCCATCAATGCACCAAGCCTAGAAAGAGTAATGGTTTTGTTATAATATTAGGATTTACCAGTCCCAGCTCAGTTTTGAGTTCAGTTACTGAAAGATATTTTGTAAACTTTCAATCACAAAGTGTGTCAGAAGAAATGTAAAACTCAAACTGAATAAGTATAAATAAACAATCCACTGATATGGTAGACACTAGATTATCTACCCAAACACAAGAAAACCACATACAACAGCTACCATCTTTAGGGATGTCAACAGAGACATCCGTTTAAATAAAAGTAAGTAAAAGTAAATGACATCCCACAAAATAACACTGGGCCATATATAAGCTTCTTATAAAAGCCATTTATGTCCTTAAGGCATTGATAATGCTCAGTTTCAGTGAAAATGTCTATAATTGTTAAGGAGAGTGCTTTCCTGAAGACACAGGCAAAGTGTCTCAAAGCTTCTGTCATTGATATATTCACAGCACACACAAAGATCTAGAAACATGAAGTCCCTTTCTCACCCTGTGTCTGATCACTGCTTGCCAGAAAGCTTTCAGATTTCTTCACATCTTGGAATATATTGTTGCATTTTGCTTCATCTGCCTCAGTTATGCTGAAAATACAAGACTAGGAAAAATTAATATTTCCTATACTTTTATATTTACATCAGTAAAATGAGATCTTAAAAGTGATTCTATCATGCACATAAAGGGCTTCATAGCATTTATCTAATTCCAAAAGTTTTCACGTTCAGCTTCAGTTGTTATTCTGTGAGAAAAAAATGTTCAAATGGCTATTCAAGCACAATAAGATAGAGATTTTCCTGTGCAGCGTTTGGCAAAACTCTAACAGAAGTATCAGAGCACACGCAACCAGAAGGCGTAACTCCAGCCATAGCTATAGACTGCAAGTTACTGTAGTGGGCTTTTCACTCAGGATTCATCCTCTGGATAAAACTGACTGTAAGTCACCCCTAGTCAGAATCAAAATCTTAAATCAAAGAAGCTAACACTGAAAAACTGCTACAGCCTTTGTCAAACTAATGTTAAGTAAGCAGTGTCTGAGGAATATTTTAAGACAGGCCTTGCATGTGATGTGAAAGCTAGACCTGTATTTTTCTCTGGATAACAAATTATGATCTCTCACTGTCAAAAACTACTTTGTAACAAAAAGTTCATATACAGGATAACCCTTCACATGTCTTTGTAATTCCGCTGCAGCAGCTCAGGTTTCTCCTACCCTGTCATTGAACTTTAGGGAACCAAGGGCCTAACTTCCAACCAATTTTCAGTATCTCCTTAAAAATTCCAACCCAAATGGGAAATAGACCAGCATACCAAGGTTGGGTATTTGGAGGTCATAATCTATGATCTCTGAAATTTGCTGTAAGGATTATACACCTTTCAACTCTGAAGTTTTTCTAAACTGTATCTACTAAGCTTCTTTGTCAAAACTTCAAATTTGTAGTTCCAAAAGCCCCCAAATTAACTTTGACATAAATTGATTACTTTTTTAAACAGTCTTCAGCAAGAAGCTCTTATAAACATGTGCTACATTTGGAGGCTGCAGTAAAACATGAATCTTAAAATTATTTTTCAGGTGGATACATATGTCATTGAAGATTAAATAAGAAAAGTGAGAAATAAATTTAGCTGGTTTTTGTCACTTAACAGGCTACTTACAAAACAGTGCCAGGAAACACTCAGTCAAATTAAGCCAGCTAAGCAAAACATTTAGCAAAGCTAAATTAATTTCCTTTTCTTGGGTGTGATTAGAATGATATATAAAGAACTTTATATATATTCTATTATATGATATATGAAGAACTAATATCAAACAGAATAAGCAAAATGAACAGGAGGAACAATATACTTCTGATTAAACAATCCCTTAACAAGACTATGAAGTTCTCCATCAATGGTTGCAACCAATATTGATCAGAATTTGGTTTCCATTATTCAGCTCTCCTAAGATGGAGCTAGACAAGTGTAGTAGAAAATATTTTTGACTGAACCATTATGCACTACTTGCATGGAAAAAGCTTTGAAAAACCTCCAAGTGTGAAATTAACAGTTTACAGGAAACAAATACAAATACCTGAAGAGAAAACATATATTCTCTCCATATCCCTCCATGAAGTAGGGATAAAAGAATTAAATTAAACTGTAAGAAGGAAAAAGTTGAAAAACACGTACCATAAATGTGAAGGTCTTCCTCCATTTACTGCCTGATAGAGATTCTCCAGTAATTTTTCATCCCAGTAGAGGTCACAAAATTTCTCACAAATTCTATCAGAGAACATACCAAACTTTATTTCCTTTAAGTTTAAAATGAAGTTACCTTGTTTAAAATAAAAGAAACAGAAACAAACAAAAGAGGGAGAAAAAGAATTAATAGGAATATTCTTACAAATCAATGATAATAATATACAGAAGAAAATGCACATACCCATATCAAAAACTTCTGTTCCATTCTCTAAATAACCATCAAATGCAAACTCCTCTTGTATAAGATGAATCACTTCCTGTAATAAAGTGTCACTTGTTGTGCTCTGATGGGGCAAGGCTTTATCATCAAAGAAATTATAACTGTCTTTATCCACTGAAGTACATGGTGTGTGTTCTTGCTCAGTGAAAAAACTGTCTGTGCTGGTAGCACACTCAGTTTCTTGACAGTTGGTTTGAGTAACTGAGCTACTTTCATCAAACTGGTTCTCTGTACTAGTAGTCTCATGACTTTGCACACTGCAAAGGGAGGCATCATTTTCTCCTTGCATGCTCATTTTATAACTTGCAATAGTATTTGAAAGTAGCACTGGCAAACTGTGATAGCAATCATAAGCAATCCTTGAGCGAAGAGGCTTATTTGGTATTTGCTCTGATACGGCCAAATGTACTGGTACAAATGTCAGAACTCTTTTCTCTGAGTTCTGTTTGAGAATGATGTTATTTATATGAAGAAAATTAGGAGATGTAGGACAAGCTGAAGAGCTGGAGGGATCGTTAGATAAAATACTCTTCTCTTGTAGAATATGTGAGGAATCAGATGGTGATGGTAACCTAACTGTAGAAGTGAACGTATTGCCTGACTTTTGCTCTTCTGAAGACATCTGGAATGAGTGGCTTGGAACTTGTAAATCACACTCAGGTGTTTCAGGTACAGTTTCAACAACACCTGTATCATCAATACCACAGCTTTCAGAGTTCTCTATATATCCTGATTTTTTGTGGCTCATATGCTTTTCTTTCCTTGTCTCTTTCTTGAACTGGTCAGAAACTGGTGTGTGAACCTCTCTGAAAAAAAAACACCAAGATTTTTTTAGAGGAAAATTCAAATAGGTTTAACAATGAAATGTAAGCTTTAACTTATTCTGCTTTAAGATATACTAACTTTGTTATATTTGCATCTTGTTGCAAAATAATAGGCTTAAAGTGAGTTGCAGGAGAGGTGAATGCAACAGGCAATGTTGCTTTCTCACAATTTAGTGAAATCTGGCATGGTACTGGTCCTTTAACTGCTACAAGTTTACTGTCACTGGTACAAGGCACAAATCCTAAAAGCAAAAAGAAAGATGATCAATATGTAAAATATAAATGCAAAGTAAGTAACAATCAATTTAGAAAAACAATTGCATGTTGAACTGAGAAAATCTTATGTGGATAACTGAACTAGAGAATACTAAACCAGAGTAAACGTGCCAGAGCCTGACTGCTCACCTAGACTTGACGTTGAAGGATCCATTTCATGTTTTTCATTTTTAAATTCAAAAGCAACGTGATCTTGAGACAAAACTTTTTCCTCAATAGCCTAAAAATAAACATTGAAGCCCAAACTGGTGTTATTAGCATTTTCTTTGTTCAAATTCTGCTCAGCATATTACTTAAAAACACCCCAATCCTCATATACATCTAGAATATTACAAAGCAATAACCTAGCCATGCCAAGGAGAGGAACTAAAATAATTACATACAGAAGTCTAAGGACTCGTAGAACTGTTTAGAAATCATGATAGTTTGGTGTTTTAAACCAGAACCTTAAGGTAATCAAAGTTTTGAACAAACTCAGTTCCATGGATTGATTTAATCCTGTGTGCGTTATACACACACATTTGAAACACAAACAGAACCCAACAATTACATATTAATTTCTTCTGTGGGGTGGTAAATAAAATGAGAGATTATGAAATTAATTACTTGTCCTTCACCCATACAGATTGTGGAATCAGAGCATCACAATCTGTGGAGTGATCACTCCAACAGCAAGAACTAGGAAAAGGCAATACTTACAGACTACTTGAAAATACATTAAGAAAACCCAAAACAACAACAAAAAAAAATCACACCAACAAAACAAAACCCAAAACCTAGCTACACTTTCAGGCAACAAAATCTTACTGGAATACATTTACAGAATTAATTAAAAAAACATGCAAAATTAAAGAAAGATGGCACTCTTACCTTAAAGATAGGTTTACCCAATAATATCAAAATATTTTTGCTGTTTATACCTTCTTCAAGTAAATAATGATTGCATGTCTAAAAAAAAAACAAATTGTAATTTTCAGTCAGTAAGTAAGTTTTCAATCAAGTGAGGTACTCTTGGACAAGGACAGTCAAGATAGTCAATTAGAAGCAATCTAAGTTTAGGAAGTCTTATGAACCTTGTCCAAGTCCAAGTACCTTGATAATTTCAATATAAATTAAAAACACACCCCTCTGTGTCCCTAAGGAGGTAACTTTAAAAACAAAACCCAAAATGACTGGTTATGATTTAATTAGATATCAGCCTATTACAAGTATTAAGTTAATAATTTGATTCTGAAAACACTAAAATGAGACTTTAGGCACAAATAAATCTAATAACCTTAATTGCAGCAGTTAGAGAAGGTCTTTCTTCAGGGTTTTTTCTTGCCATATCCAGAAGTAGTTTTTTAAATTTTCTTGGCAATACTAGTTTGTGACTCAGTGGAACACTGTATTTTGCAGCCATCCACAGAACTGCAGCAACACCATAAACACAGACCTATTGGTATAAGAGACAAGAAAGATTTAAACAGACTAAAAATAGCCTCCACTTCAAAAACAATTACAGCAAATTATCAAAAAATTTCCCCCATTTCCCGCCAAAAAAAAAGAAAAAAATAATTACTAGAGCTTTTAAAATACAGATTACATTTGGGTTTTGAGGGTGCTGATGAAAATCCCAGCCTATTTCAAAATCTAGTTGTTGGGCATGTAGGGCCAATAACAGTAGCTATTTTTCTACTGTTGGGACAACAACAGAAATTTATTCTCTTATTCTTTACCTAGGGAAATTATTCAGAAAAAAAGTATTAAAGAACCATTTTGAAGAATTCCTTTCTCATGTAAAAAGATGGCTGCAAGCTTCAGAGCTCTACCATAAAACCTGGCCAGCTGCAATTTACTTAAAAAAGGTCATGATAATTCAGCAAGTAAGCGGCACAAAGTAATTACAAGCTACCCAGCACAAGTCATATTTTATAGAGAAGATTACGCTTGTCAGAAGAATAAGGCACTGCATATTTATTTTAGGAATTATTGTGCTACCTGCAGCTACACCAATTGAAGTTGCCCCAATGAGGGACCTTGAAAAGGACTGGTCTTTACCAGCTTTCTTGTTTTGTTTGAAGAATTACAATTTTCAGAGTCAGATTTAGTCCACTTAATGCTTGGTTTTCATGTGTTAGCATGTACTATAAATGCCATTTTGGGAAATTTAAAGCACCACACTTTATGTTGCCTCTGAAAGATATTACAAAGGCTCAGTGCCCTAAGCACAGTAGTAAATAATGTGTTCCCATAAAACTATGTTTTCTGGCACTCTCTTGAGAAAAGTGAACAGCAATGAACAAAACAAAGCAAGTAAGTTCACTACAAACAAAATAATCTTATAAACAGTTCAATTTGAAGTATTGAACAAAAGCTACTAATAGGTACAAAATGGATAAAGCAGCTCAATCAAAACACAAATAATTTCCTTCACCTTATGTTTAGAACTCCAAGGGTATGCTAAATTTATTTATTTAGGAAAAGCTTGCTATCCAAGCCATCAGATTCTCCAAAGAAAGTTCTTTTTCCTGTTATTGTGACTGGCACTAAGCAGTCTTTGTTCCCATACCATGAATTGAACTGGATGTTCGTAACTAGAGAGTTATACAGTCATCAGGAAAAAGGCAAAAAAACCCATCAACTTTTTCTATATGTAATGTTGTAGAAAAAACCAGGGAAACAGATTACTTTAGATATTCTATAGAAAACAAACAAAGCACAAAGACTTTAGGATTATTAATTTCTACTGTCTGATGAAATTGCTGTATTATATTTCAGGGTTAGTTTAAGCTTCTGAAGCCTTTGAAAAACATTGGATCAAAGCAGTTTAAGCAATTTTAGGAAAGATATAAAAATATTTTCTAGTTACAGACAGCTTTACAGAAAATTGAATGGTTTTAGTAGATTTTTATGAACTTTTATTTTCTGATTCATGATTATTATGTCTAATTCCAAAGAACTCATGTGACACAAGGTACATATTAGCTAATCTCTTTTCTTGGTACATAACAAAAAGGTACTGTAAATTCTGTTCCCCTAACTTTTAAGATCACTGTAGTACAGTTTGCAATTCAAAAGTACTTGCAGTGGAGACACATTCCCCTGCTATTTGACATTTTTATTATCTTTGTTCTAAAAGCTCCTTATGGTTTTTATCTATAGGGAAAAAAGCTCTAAGAAAACCATTTTGGAAAAAGACATCATTCTTAATGTTTCCACAGTAAAAACATACTGGTAATAACATTTTTATTCAGTCTTCTGAATAAAAGTTTGGGCTTTTGCCCAGACAATCTAAAACACTGATCTTACTGTAACCTTCAGAATGTGAAAACATGACTTCAAATTCTTACTGCTAACAAACTGAAAAAACTAAGTCTTATGGAAAACCATTGAATAACAGATTGTCAGCAGTTACTCCAAGAATTCTGGAAGGCAAAATTACAGAAGCAACTAATTTTATGAGAGATCAATATATTTAAAACATCCCCATGGATAACCAAGAAATATTGGGAGAAATGAGAAATATTAACACAACCTTAGAAGAGTTTAGCTTTCTTCTTCAACTAGCACAGGGATAAAACTGTCCTTTGATAAAATACAAAGTAACCTACCACATTACCTTCTCAGTATCCACATCCTCTTCTTCAATTTCAGGAGCTAAATAAAATACATCATAAGATTCTAAATGAGAAAAGAAATCAGAAACAAAAGGTAAGATGTTTGCTTTCCTCTCCACTTCCCCTGCAAAGCAATGAAAGCTGAGCATGTAATGTCTTATTTTACCTTCAGCTTTTGGAGCAGCAAAGAGGATCCTTCCATGGCAGTCAATCAGCACAGAGTCCAAACATAAGACCACTGCAAAAAAAACCCACAAAAGGGCAAGGCGTAGTAAGTACCCTTTCTTGTAGCTATTTAGCACTAATAAAAATAAATAATTTTAACAAGGAATTTACGGTGTCAGAAATTACCCTACAATAACTGATGCTTTAAATAACATCCATGCAGCACTGAAAGGTCAAGAAACAAACAAAACAAACAAAAATATAATAGGTAGATATTCTCTAGTCATCTCACAAAGTACCAATAAAAGATGGTAAATTTATCATAAGAATTTAAGTCTCTCTTCTCCTCCTTCAACTCCACAAAAAAAAGGGGGTTATAGTCTGGAGAAAGCTGACACACACGTGGACAGATCCAAAACTGCTCTAGGGGCAACAGGATATGAAGTCCAGTTTTTCACAAATAGTTATAATCACACTTTCTCAGGGAAGTAATGTTACATAGGTTGGTATTTGCAAGGCCATGAAATTTTCCATTGTTAAAAAAGAAGTAATGGACTTCTAAAACTATTTTAAATGACCTAAGACCTTCAGGAACTTAACATTAAGGTAATGAGATCATATCATATAAATCGGGTGTTGAAAATTTTGTGGCAAAACAGTGTCTGTTTGCTAACTTCAAAGCACATTTTAATTTAATGTGTTTTAATATATTAAGCCAACTGGCCAATAATGTAGTCCTCTATTTCTCAAGTACCATCAAATGCACAGTTTTCTTATTAAAAACAGAGTACTGGAAGAACAGATTCTTAAACTGAGTAAAAGATTAAAACATTGAATGTATTAATTACAATATATTAAAGATGTCTAAGATACATCCCAATATTAATTTCTTAATAAATAATTAATTGACGAGGTCTAAGAGGAAAGAAATAAAGTAAGACAAAAAGGCAGTAACACTTTAGCTCTTTTTAGTTACCTGTAGAAACCACATCCAAAATTAAATTATTCACTATGCTTAACATAAGTAAAGGCTTGTCTACTATCTTCAATAATATTTAATCAGGACCTGAAGTATGTATCTTGAAAAGCAAAGCTTCCCAAATGAGAACCTTTGCTGGTTATTTCTGCAGAGGCAGTTTCACACTCACTTGTCTTTGTCAGCAGTAAATGCCCCTGGCCCTGCTCACACAAACCAGATCTCAGTTTGTTCAGTAAAATAAGAATCTTCACCTGGGCTCCCTGAATCACCCATGAGCAACATGTAAGCAACATCCCCTGATAAGAGGAGAGGAATTAAGTCAAGTCCCAATGGAGGTTACAAACAACTTCTGTAGCAGAGTTGAATTAACAAATATGTGAGGAAGAGGCTAGCTTTGGGATATGTTTTCTTAGCCAGGTAATTCCTGCTTAGGATAATGAAAAAAGTGTAATCAAGGAAGGATTTGGAGGAAAAGGCTGTCCATGTGAATAAATAAAAAGTAATCCATCATCATATATTTAACCATGACTCATCAGCTGTCTCACTCTACCATTGTCAAGACAAAGGATATTTTTACAAGATATATTCAAAATAAGTATCAGCTTCACCTTTAATATTATTCAAAAGGAATGCTGAGAGAACTTTATATGTGTGTGTGTCCACTGAAGTAGTAACAGCACTATAAACCTTTCCACAATTCATCACTCTCCTCAGAACAGGCAGAGAATCCTCTTGCAGAAACATTCTAAATCTGAAACCAATATTCAACTTCAAGGTAGCTTTATTTGTCAAATACAGAATTTACGTAAGATGCCTTCCATTTGGTGGTTTGTATCATTATGTTCCCTTCTACAGAGTACATAAGGTTCAGATGATAACTTTTAGTGTTTTTAAGACATGCAATCGGATGCATGTGAGTTCAGTAACAGAGGCTGGCTAAACATATTACATTAGAATCTGAGCCATTATGTGCAGTTATCTGAAACCTTCAGAAACATTAGGAACATGCTATGAAGCTGAAATAATCCTTCTGTTACAAGATATATTAAATACGTAGTTTTATGGGTAACAATTCTTAAAGTACTCAGAATCTGCATTTATGGCTTATTTCCTCTTAAGCAGTTTTATATCATAGAAATAAAATAACTGAAGCCTCTGCTCTGTTTATCAGAACTGCTAAAAGTTTATCATTAGTATAAGCTAAATTATTATTCAGAATGTCCAAGAAAATCTAGGATGGTCTTCTCCTGAGTCACACACAACATATTCCAATTTTGTCGACAGTTCCCACTCCCTTTCTCAGAAGTTTACTTCTGTAAACTGAAGCACAGGGGATGTGGAAGGAGTAATGCCATGACGAGATCCAACTTAAAATGACAAAGCCCTATACTTTAGAAAATATGTCAGGAGCCATTTGTCACAAAGAAATCCAGGCAAAAGTGGAAGTTTTTTCTTTACATATATATATATATGTAAAACTTATTTCCTCCTGCTTGATACAAGTCACAAGTGTTTTTTTGAAAGTCAAAATACAGATTCTCCATTCCCAAAAGGTCTAAAATTTGTTTCACTGCTTGAAGCCAAAGATTCATTTCTGCTGCAAAAGCCATCAAAACCCAGAATAAAGAGAAAAAAAGACATTCATCTATATATGGAAGAAAACACCAAACTGAGTTTTGTCACAATTTAAGAGTCAAAATAGAAATATTGCCTATTACTTTCTGCTCACAAAATGAAAATCGAGATCCTTTCAATCAATAGAATAAAGGAAACATTAACACAGTGAATATAAATAACTAGGGAAAATACTTTATGATAATTAAGACTATACCTGGATGATCTATGCAAGTCTGCAGAGTACATAAACACTCATGACATAATGCCCAGAGTTCATAGTCTTTCAGAGGCCTACCATACCAGGACAACAGGAGCTTTAGAGAGATCCACTGAAAAAAACAGTGAGGATGCAGAAAGTTATAAAAATTATCACAATTAAAAACATTTACTAATGCAATAAAAAATAAATCCTAATATAAAACATACTCAACTTAAAAAGTAACAAGAAAATAAATTTATTGCACTTACCAGTAATGAATTAATACTATTTATTAAAAAAGCATGGCACAGTCAGCTAACTATACATGAAATAATTGTTTCTTAATTGCTTCAGGAAAAGTGAGCTGTCTGGAAGGTCTTTCTTACCATACTAAGGAAAGACTCATAGAATATCCACTGTGCAATAGACATATTTCATGATGAAACAACTACATAATTATAGGGACAACACCTAGACTGAAAAACATAAAAAATTCAAATGATTGCCATCAACAAAACAGTCCCACATTCAAAACCTGATTTACCCTGACAGTTGCATTACAAGTCTTACCTTAAAGATTTCATCAACATCTCTTGTTCTTCTGTGAAAGATGTTAACAATACTGATAGAATTAATGACAGGTTTATTTGAAATCCCCACATGTTGTTTTGTTTTTAATCACTGGCTGCTCAATTTGTAGCAACAGCATCTATTTTTCTGACTATCAATTTAGCTTTTGAGATCTGGCGTAACACCTTATTGCTCCATGGAAGCTTACTGTTTGTTCTTCACAGTGTCACAAGAGACATGCTTTACATTTTGTGGTTTTTTTATTTATTATGTATTATTTTATTTCTGGGGGGTGGTGTGTGTTTGTGTGAATCTAAGAATTGGAGATTTACAGTAGTGCGTACACACCTTCCTGATCAAACCGTGCCAATGGAAAAGGTCATGTCTAGTAGTGGCTCTTGACATCAGCTCCATTTTATGGTTCATCTACCAAAGGAACACTAAAAAATTCATTGTAGGCAGAAACCTCTGAGTGAGAGCAGACCCAAAGAACTCTCTTTAAAAAGAGCACAGCACATTTTCTCTTGCATTTGAAGTCCTGAGAGAGTCAATTTCAGGCCAAGTTAGGGAAAAGAATTACCAGAAGTAATTCAGGATTAACTCTGGAAAAAAAACAAACATTCTGCCCTCAAAAAATACCCCAAACAAAAAAAACCAAACCAACAATTAAAGAAAAAACCAACCAAACCAACCCAATAAAACCCAAACACAGAACTGAAGCACAGGAGACAAACAAAAACCTCTGAACTGTTTTGCTGCTTTTATATAAAGGTGCTCAGACACCTTTATATCCCAATCAGTATTTGTAAAATCTACACAGACTAAGGGTCTCTCCCACACACAATGGCAGTACATCATTAACTTTGACAAATCAGCCTCTGCACTATCATTTACTAAAGTCAATTTTTCATCCTTTTACTGAGATGCTCTTTGGATTTTATCATGAAATACATAATGAGCTGACTACTGCACTGAATTTCATAAAGCTCAACAAACAGAAATACATTCAGTGCAATCTATGGAGTAAAGAAGGACACTAATTTCTGTAGCTGAAACTTTAATAATTTTAACCAGAACACCTTCTCAAAGAATACAATACCTTAGGCTCATATTGTTTAAATATTCTTTGAAGATGAAACAGATAAAGTACATTTTTAAAACAAAATGTCAGGAAAGGTGTGTCAGGAAACACACTTTTTGATTTACTGAAAATGTTTCATATTCTGCCTACCCCAACAGACAAAAATTAACTTGGTGCTATTATTTGCCTATCCTACATTGTGGCACATTGCAAAAATCCATAACTTCAGCATAGCCAGATTTGAAGCTAGATAAGATTCAGTTTCATTCTCCAATTTTGCTATCACAAGCACCCTGGAGTGCAAAATTCTTTCACCCATGTGTTCTTTCACTCTATCTAGAAAAATAAGCTCTTGAACTATCTGATAAAAAGCCATCAATCACGCAGCAGGAAGGAAAAGGACAGATAGTCAAAAGAATAAATTAGAGAGCATATAGGATAGAGCTTCATACTGCTGGTAGATTAGTATCCCTGAGCAGCACTGCTTCCCCCTCCAGAGCACTGTAGTTCACATGTGCCTCAAGTGTCTTTGCTCACAGACACTGTACAAAGAAAGGAACAGTCAAATCTTCAAATTAACCCTGCACAACTACCATGAGTGAAGAGAAACCATAAGAGAAATTTCAGACTGACTAAAACATTAAGAAGGTTTTGGGATTTAGGAATTTTCTTCTAGTAAGTACACGCTAGTGCCAAATGTATCTCTGTAAGAGAATCCCTCCTCTTGAAGCTTGTATCTCTAGAGGCTCTAAAAGCTGCAGCAAAGAACTATGGACTTTCTTTACTGCATATACAAATCACCTTTCACTCCAGGAGAAGGTGACGAACAGCCAGGGAAAGAAGAATTTTTCAGTAAACTGGAGGCTGAAGTTTGTTATACAGCAGAAAGCTGCAAAGTATTTCTCATCACCTCTGGGATATCCAAGCTCTTTAGAGTAAGAAAGAAATGACAAAGAAATTTAGGCACAGCAGGAGAGTAAGAATAAATCCTAAGAGCAGCAGCAAAAGTTTATGATAAGACAGAAGTGTCAATGATAGATTAGAAAATAGAGGATGAAGATGCACCAGAAAAACTCTATTCTGGAAGAAAAAAGTATGCAGGGAAAGCAAATTGTAGCATAAATGAGAACCACTGCCATCTACGGGATGGCCAAATCAAACTGGGTCAGGAAAAAAAAGGATGCAGACTGGTTACAGGTTGGTGAACTTTATTTAAATGTATATGCTAGTTGTTTCTCTGGAAGTCATTCTAAAGAAATAAGAAACCTCAAATATAATATTGTTAGCTGGTATTTGTGTGCTAGTTGGTCTTCTGTCATGCTAATAAATACCTCCACTGCTATTGTCTCTTACTATAATTCACATCTCTCCTCACCTTGATCATATTAATTATTCCTGAACGAAATACGTGAGAAGGTCATTCTTCTAGTGTCCTAATCCAAATTCCCATCTTCCTCCTCCAGAAAGAGAAATGTGGAAGACTTCAGATTAAAACTGAGGGCTCAGACTGCTGGGCACTTGTGCCTCTAACACCTTGCAGAAGTTACCCCTTGTGGTCAAGGTACGTGACAAGACATGTTTCATCACACCTTTGCATTTGTGGTGAAAAATGCATGCAGTCTGGTTCAAAGAGTTTTCAAAGGAAAAAGAACACACTTCTCAACCTATGGCTATGAGACAACTTTTAGTTAAGCCTCAATCCTTAAAAAAAGGAATTTAATGCATTGCTCTTGGTACCTTACCTCTGTGGTATTTTAACACAATGCACGATCTAACTCCACTGAACCTTGGTTTAGTAAACATTTAAGTGTAAAACTCCTTTTTTAGGCATGTCTCAGGTTTGGCTGTTTTGGTTTGTAACATTCAAGTCTCTGATTCATGGCTATTACTATTTCCTAAAACTTAAAACTAAAATCCCCACTCAACCATCAAGAAAAAAAAATCAGAAGTACTGGAAAATGTATGATTAATTGCTTTTAGTCAAACCATCTGTAGCATGCATTGTTACTTATCTATTCACATATTTTAGCAAAGCAAGCTCAAGACAACTCCTCAGCATTTTTAAGTCCACTTCATTTAAACCATTAACGTTATTTTAATATTGCTATTAAACTTTCATTAATATATTATCATCAGTGAAACTGCACTAAAGAGGAAACAAAATTATAATGTCTCTTTCCAAGTTTTTGTATGTTCTAAACCAGACCTTTTCATAACAGAAATTATATTACCCATTTTTTAAAGTAAGAAAATGTTTTTCACAGCATAGAAATTTTGTCAGAAAATACAAAAAAAGCCAAATGAGCTATTACTGCCTATATCTACATCCTAGTGCCATTTTGATTGATGCCCAAAGATTGCATTTTAAACCTTTCTTGTTGGAAAAGCTATGTTTTTTTTGCAGTGCTGTAAAGATTGTTTAACAGATCTTCTACTTAATTTTTGGTACCAGAATTGTAGACCCCAAATTTAGTAATGCATTCCAACTATGCAAACATAATCTATTTTATGAACATAATGCTGACATGTTTTAAATAGCCAAAGCAAGATTTTCATCATTCTTTTCTTAGCAAGTATTATTCTGGGAACTGACAACTTTTCTTTCCTTCATGTTATTTCCCCAGTGTTAAAGTGTCAGCCTCTAGCTACATGGCTTTTCACTTCTCTCATGCTTGACAGGGTATGAATGACCAACAGAAAACAAACTTGCATTTGCCAGGTTCCCATTAACCCTTCCCAAGCAAAGGCCATAGCATTTAAATCACAGAGAAACATTTAAAAGGATTAGAGATGAGACACACCTGATTGGAATGAAACTGGTTAGAGAAATAAAAGATCCCCACTCAAACTTGAAGTGAAAAATATTTATTTATGGCATGCAAAACTATAAAAATTACTAGGAAAATCCTCACAAGATACATTGCAGTAGCCAGACAAAAGCAAGCAAATATTTTTAGTAATGCTTACTAGCAGTAAAGCACACAACAATAAGAAGCAGTGTTTGAGTATTAGAAAAATATTGTCCACTGGAGAAGTACTGACAGGCAAGAAAAACTGTCTGTTCTCCAGAGTAGACAAGGTTGATCTTCAACCGGATGTTGCTGGTATTGCACCTTCTCTAAGCAACGTGAAATATTGAAAGGGAAGCTAGAGATACCATTCTAAAAGCTCTACTTGCTGCAATCATGCTGATCTGTTATAGAGAATGCAGCAAAAAGCAGGACTGCAAATCCTCTGAGGTGTTTTCTATTTACCCCACAAGGCAGAAATCACATTTGTTGGGGCTTCACATTTCTTGTGCTTTTGCAGTAAATGAACAAACTCAAACATGGGCTTTCTTAAAAAAAAAAAAAAAAAGGTATTTCGTAAAATTCTGGCCAATGGGAACTTGAAAGAGACAGCAGACAGCAGCTGTACTTTTGGGATGTAAGGGATAGCACAGTATAGCCTTTTTTTTCCTCAGTTGTCAGGAGGTAACAGAGGCAAAAACTGCTATATTTTGGAAGCCTGAGGAATAAAGTCTCTTTTCCAAAAGAAAAAAAAAAAGCTGAAAACATTAACCCACTGGATTTCTCTAAGAAGACCAGCAATAGAGTCTGCTATACAGTTAGTTCAATGACTACTAACTATGAATGACCTTCCTTCAGAAAACAAAGGATTACAAGGCTAGAAACTCAGCATTTCAGGAAGCCATTTCAGAAGCCTAGGTGTGAATATATTTAAAGGGGTTTTTTTCTCCCTACAGCAGTTAAATAATCAAAGATTTTATTATGTTTGCTTTTTTTGTTTAAGACCAACAAGACTTTCCTAAATAGAACATTTTTATGTGACAGAGCCCAAACATTTGCTGGAATCATTTACTAAAAAAAGAGAATTACAGCAAGAGTCTATCAAACATTTCTTCTACTGAAAAGACAGCTATAAACCTCAGATATAACAAAGAGCCACTATCCTGCTGTCTTCATTTCAGATGCTATGTATTACGACACTGCTTATTAGGGTACCTGGAATAAGAGTTACCTTGTTTAATTCACAGTGATTGTCCTATGAATTCAGTGGGAGCAGGATAACCTCACTGTTAATAAGAGCCTACTTGTTTGCAAGAATGAAATTCTGTTCAGGCTGCAAGGACACTTTATTTAAATTGCTGATGAAATATTTGAAGAGAAAGATTTCAGAAGAATGGCAGAACAACCTGAAAATGTGTTTTGGTTTACTTTTCTGTATGTCAGTCTCAAATGCTGCTGCAAAAAAGCAAATAAGATTCGTAACAGCTGTTAATTTCATGGAAGAATTTTGGACAACTATAATTCTGGGGAAAATTATTTTCCTAAAACCACCTTCATGCACCCAGACTTAAACTTTTGCCCTGGTAATCCGATAAGGAGAGGATGTAGGTCTTATTTAAACTTTTTTTTCTCCTCCTTATGATGGCAGGAATAGAAAAAAAAAAGGATGTGTGTACAATAAATGGATTATTTCTCAGAGTCTGAAGAGTGCACTTGCAGGATATAAAAACTAAATAAAGGATTCAATATGCATACAATAAATAACCCCCTTGGAAGGCAAAACCATGCCATGTGGTACTTAACCACATTTACTATCCTCCTGAACTAGGAATTTAATAAGCACACCCGTTGAGGAAGAAGAGATAAGAAAAGGAAAAAGGGACAGATTCCTCAATTTGCTCTAGTTTTTGAGCTATGATGAACCAAAGGCTCTTTATACAACTGATAATTCTAGGTTAGTGCTCCAGTGGAGGTGTTCAGGTAAGGTAAAAAGAGGGACAGAGACTGAATGTAACCCTAAGTGCCACTGTAGGGGTTGGCTGCAAGATGGGCTGGTAGGCAAGGAGAGCAAGGCTGACTTGCCAGTAGACAAGCAAGGAAAAAAATCCAACATCATCACCTAAGAATAATTTCTGGAAACAAAATCTGTGAAGTTTGTGCTGCTCATTTTTATCCTGTCATAACAAAGCAGGAGAAGGATAAGCAACCCTGCAGTTTTAGCCAGCAGCTCTCCTACCACAGGGATTGTTTACACCTCTGAGTGTGGCACAAGAGAAAACCATCTAGTCAGAGACCAAACTTGTCCACCCTGAGATATGTAATTTGAGCAGAGAAGAGACCATATTACAGTTATCTATCAACAAATTCTGGTAGATTCTCCCTCTCTTATTTGGCTATTCATAAAGACTTAATGCATGAGACAACATATCCATCATATTGTGCACATATTTAAATTCTATAGTGAAACATACATAACAAACAGAGACGGCAATTTAAGAACACAGAACGAATATAGCATAGGTACAGTTTCCAAAAACTTAAATGTACATGTAAGATTAAAAAAAATTTGGACTCTATCCTCCTGAAGCTGATGGGATATTGCCATTGATTTCAATGAGGTCAGGTTTACATTCAGGAATTCTGCAATTTTCATAAGCACCTGGGAGGCTCATGGCAAGGTAGTGAAATTTATGCATTGAGAGTAACATAAAGAGTTAAAAATGCATGTATGCTTCGGTCATGTTCTTTTACAAATGTAATCAGCTATTAAGGGATGCTGCTCTAACACACCAGCAAAGTAGACTCCATTTGTAAAAAAAATAAATTAAAATGGAAGTTGATTTTGAAACAGCATAAATTTCACTGTAGCACTTTAATTTAAGAGGAGAAAAGGATCACCATGTTTCCAATATTAACTCTTAAAGTGTGCAGACTAGCAAAATTCCAGTTTCTGGGATGCTAAAGGGAACAAGGGGGAAGAAATCACACAGCATTTAAGTCATCTCATCTCCACATAAGTGACTACAGCAACTATATAATGAAGACTTTATTTTTACTACCTGCTCATTACTTTTGATTTCTGAACCTCTGCCTCCACAAAGGTTATCTTCATTATTATTTGCACTCATCACACCGTTGCTTAATTCTGGTGGCCTAATTAGGTTTGATCCATGTCTGGTCCCACTGGGTTTTGTTGTTAACACTGAATCCATCTTGTTAAAATGTGGTACATAATTTTCATTTGACCCCTGAAAAGTTTCAGAACAGTCTTCCAACACCATGTAGTTGTCTAACATTTTTGCTCCAGCAATTGACTGATTTGGGCCTTTTAACATATCACCTAGTTTCAGCACTTCAGAGGTAGCACCAGAAGAGTCTTCTTTGTGACCAGATGAAGAAAAACTCATCTTTTTACCATTGATAAGTGACATATGTTCATCTAGATTCAAGCCAGACACTTGCGTGCATACACATGGCGCTTCTAAATGATGATCATCAACTTGGTGATTCTTTGATTCTGTTTCTGGTGGACTACTGACAGCAAATGAATTGAGATTTCCCTTTGAAAAAGCAACCTCATTATTATTGTCTAGAGGTAGTGACTCTTGTGTTACAAAGTGTTTTTTTCTATCTAGTGGTCCACTGTTGGTTACAGAAGTAAAAAAGTTATTTGTATCTGTAAGTTCGAGTGGTAGCTTTGGAAAGGTTTTCATTTTTCTCAAAGAACCTTTCTTAAAAAGACCATCTCTTTCCAGGTCAATAACACATGATTTTATGTCCAAAGCAACACTAGCAAAACTGTCAGTATACACTGCGTGTTTGTCCTCTTCTTTGCTCTTTTCAGTTTGAGTTGCAAGTTGAGAATGTTGAGTTTTCTCATTATCCAGATCAATTTGCATTTCCTTTAAACGACTTTCTCTGCCAGTCACCATGGTAACTACAGAAGAGTTGTTATGACAGGCAGTCGTCACCTCTTCCACTGCAGACGAATCACCTACAATGTTGCTTTTCTCATTTGAATATAATTTAGATCCCAAACTTCTCTGACACATTCTTCCCTTCCACATGTTATCACAGACATCTAGATACAAAAACAGATGCTTATATTAAATGTGTATTTAAACCTTCTAATCTCTCCTTGTAAATCTTTCTATTGCTTTTTCTGTCATTGCTGTTACATATCTTTAGTATGTTACACAAATTCTCAATTTCTGAACAAATCACTTTGAATCATAAGAGACAATTTAAATATATTATGTTAATTAAGAGTTGCATGTTCCTGTTTCCCCATCACCAATCTACAAATATTTAATAATGATTTGTTGTAATCTAGAAAGGAACTTATAACAGGAGATGTCACAAACACTGTCTTTGAAAAAGCATTAGATATGTCAAGCAATCTAAAGTTTTAGACTAAATACATTTTAAGGTTACCTTGAGAAGCACCGAATGATTCAATTGAAAGAACTCTTCTTCCAACAGCAGACAAGCTTCGACAAATATTACTTGATGAAGCAATCTTCATTTTTTCCTCACATAATGACAAAATGCTCTAGAGAAAATTAATGTTAAATACTTATTTAATAATGAATAGATTTGTGAATTTTGACTAACATGAATGATGTTAACTCCCACAGTACATCTGAATTTATATGATGCTACAAAGGCAATCTTTTTCTCTAATTCTTTATACTGCATGTTTCTATTATGTGGTTGAATTAATTTCTTGTTTTTACCATGGGCTATTATGAAGTCATTTAATACAATTCAAGTTTTAGCCTGCAGTTAGAACATCAAGAAATACAGATAAAAATTATCTTAAATGCTATCCTTTATGAATAACATAGTGAAAATGAAAAAAATTAGAGCGTTGATTACTTTTTAAAGCAGCCAATGCTTTGCTTGAATTTAGTGACACAGGCAGGATGATGAATGCTTTTATTACTGAAATTACATTAAAATTAAACCCTGAATCTTTTAAAAACTGCAAAATACAAGTATCTAATAATCAATATTCCCAGTTAGAGAAAGCAATCATTATCAGATCACAAGAAGAAGTACTTTGTATCTCTAATCTGCAGCCTGAGCAACATTTGATGGCATTAGCATTGGTCTCACACATAATTAACTACAGATATTCACATATTTAAAAACCTGTCCCTTTGGGCAGGATATAGAAGAGAGCTGCCTTTCCAAATACATCCCACCATTTCCTCAGTAACTATTCCTAGATAAACACTGATGAGACCTCATACAGCTCTTAGGAGATGCTCTCACTTCCCCATTAACCCACTCAACTGCTCCTCTGCTGTTGTGCATTGAAGGAAGGAATTGGCCCTGTTGGTTCATTTATGGGATTGAGGAAGGGGAGGGAAAAGGGAGACAGGCATTCAGCCGTGCTGAAGTCTCAAAAAATGCCTAGAAAAGTCTAGGGGTTTTCCCTCCAAATAGCTCCCACAACTGTTCACCCAAGAAGGTGTCCAGGGGAAAAGAAACAGGAAAAAAACACACAGAGTGACCCCTATATATTACCCAAAACCTATTATTTTTTGGGATGATTTAAATAGTTGGCAACAGCTTTCAGGGTCTACAGACCACCTCGAGATGACAGAGTGCTATACACTCCCTCCTCTGACAACAGTAAACGAACAGAAATAGAGCAGCTGACCAAGAAGGCTCTGTAATAGGTACGGTCTCCTGCTTGGGCAGTCCTCAGTCAGGGAGCCAGTATTTTTTACTTTATAAAAATGAATCTGTTAATTCTTCTGTTGCAGCAGTCTTTCTGCAAAGTAATGATCATAGGTGCTATACCATTTAGGATATACACTATCAGCTCAGGAAAATGAAACACCTGTGCCCTACCCATCCCCCACTCCCCCCCCCAAAAAAAAAATAAAAATAAGTATATAGCACTATTCTGAAGTAGAAGAACTGAAGCCAAGAAAAATCACATTGCACAACTGTTATTCTCTGGTTACATTCTCACACTCTGCAAAAACATTGAAGTTAAACTTTGGCACATTAATATCAAATAACTATCAGGTAACCAACATTTAGAATGTAAATTATTTTAAAACATCAGCTTGAAAAATCCTATACAGTTTCAAATTCTTTCTAACAGCTAAAGGTAAAATAAGAGGCTAAACAGAATAAAATACAAAATCCAAGAAAGATATCTAAGCCTTTATGTATTTACAGAAAAACTGGTTAGCAGTAATGCTTTGAACATGCCAAGGAACAGAGGTTTCCTGGGGCAGGGTCCAAACATCCCCTCCTTATATGCAATCCAATTATCACACAAATTTCACAGCATAATACCTGTGCTTTTATTTCTAATGACACTCTGTCTCTCTGTAAACCAAATATTAAATGGGAAGAAAACAGTTAATGAGAAAATT
This sequence comes from Pseudopodoces humilis, assembly GCF_049639895.1. Classification (NCBI taxonomy): domain Eukaryota; kingdom Metazoa; phylum Chordata; class Aves; order Passeriformes; family Paridae; genus Pseudopodoces; species Pseudopodoces humilis. Next base: position 21,610,769 of record NC_142208.1, read on the forward strand.
TAGATCCATCAATGTATTCACCCAACCTTCTTAAAAATCCAAGCACTGTCTAACATCTACATCTACTTTTTAGGAGGTATATCCATTAGAGTGGGAAAAAGGATGAATTTCTGCAGAATCAGAGAAGACCTCAGCTTTTTTGCAAAACCTGAGCATACTGGTTATCAAGACCATCTTGAGAATTACAGAGACTAATGAGATGAATAGAAATTTTATTCTAGCACACATATAGAAATATTAGTATAATTTCTTTAAGAACAAAAACCTATGTAGGGCAGTTTTACCTCAATATCAGGCCTATTTTCAGGATTCTCTTCTTGCATTTGTTCCAGCAGAGTGTGCAGATCTTGTCCAAATTCTGATTCTGTCTCAGGTTCTACAATATATTCTATTGCTGCTTTCAGTGTTGCACCCAAAGAATAGATGTGTGCCTGCATGAAGATTAAAAAAAAGACATTAAAAATCTTACAAATTCTATCCCTTCTGCCACCAGTATTTCAAAACCATGCACAAGCTTACACCATTTTCAATTTTAAGGTAACGGTTTATTGGAAAGGTGGTTTAATTTAAACATGATGAACAAAACCAGCTTCAGACCTGCTTTGGTAGAATACACTTGCTGCAAACCAAAAGAAATCTTGTGGGGTCCAACTTGAACTCTTTTATTCCCTTGTCAATAATCACTATTACAAGTATTACAACCAGGCTACAATTAAACAAAATTGAGAACTCTGTATTTGTGTAAGTATTGTTTAAGTTAGAAGCATGCTGGGAGATTGGAGGATTGACATTCGTCTAAGCAAGGAAACAAAATATTAATTTGAAAAAATCCCTTTTATATATAGCAATATTTATGAGTGCTATCAAGCACAAAGAAAAGGAGCAGAAAAAATATAGCATAATACCACTTGTCATTGAAGAGACTTATGAAAGCATTTTTAAAAATACTCCATGTTTTCCACCTCTGCTTCTCTTAAAGCCCACAACCTCGTGATGGGTTAGAGTTAGGTGAACCAGCAACTTTTTAAAATCTAGTGCTAATGCAGTAGATTTCCCACACAACATAGCAACCTCTAAATTTTAGAAATATCTTGCTTCTTGGGGAAAAAACACAAAAAAAAAAAAAAAAATTAAAAGATACCTTTTCAGATCTGCTTAAGTAATGGTATTTTATCCACGATGGCCTGGATTTTATATTCCATTCATACAACACATTTCAGTAAAATTTATAAGCAAATATAAATGCAAGTCTGAATAAACACTTCAGCATAGCCAGGAATTCAATTGTACTGAACACACTGCCCTCTGAAGTTTACAGATACATACATAAATAAAATAATGACTGCACCTGAACATTAAATTGGTTTTAATGCATTTGCTATACACTTTACCACCTCTTATCTTAGAAAGGAGACTGACTCAAAGGGCAAAAGTAATTTCCTTTGCTCATCCCAAACTTTCTCATTAGGGTGTGTTTTTGTCTCTAAATTGTATGAATTGTACTTCTTCCACAGGTATGCTTTTAGATTTACTTTCCAGTGAAGCAGAACACCTCCATGAAGGGCAGTGTAACACCACCTATCAGGAAGAGCTGTGTGTGTGAGGTGAGATTGGACAATTCCTCTTTTCCCCTCTCCCCTCCATGCCATCCCCAAACCAAGAACACATAAACCACTGCTGACTGCTGGTTCTGAAGCCTTGATTTATTTTTGGGACACATCAAGATTAGGACAAGCATCAGAAAAGCAGACTATATGCCATCTGATTTAGATAGAAAAATATTTTTCCAAAGCAGTAATTTCAGTCTGAAGTTCTTCACTGTTACACAACATCATTAAGCAGAAGAGGTAACTGAAGAGTTTTGAGAATCTCAGAGGAAGTAAGACAGGAACTGTTATGATTTTTATTTTCATTTAGCAGAAGAATGAAGGCCATTCATTTATTCCAAAACTAAGGGTTACTTTTCCCCTGGCCCCTTCTCCTTGTGCCACATAAACTACCCTAACCCACCCAGTGGCAGCAGCCCTATTGAACCACACACCCTTGTGTGATCAGAATGTTTTTGGGGTTTTTTTAGAAAGATGAAACAGACCATGTTGGCTAAACGATACAAAACTATGAAGCCCAAGCAAATATGGAAAAAAGATTTTCTTCATACACACCACTACCTTTACTCATACTTATTTCAGCTGCAGAAAACTGCACCCCACCTAGACTAAGAGAACTATTCACAAAGAAAGTACAATTCCTCTAAGTAAATGCTTAAAACTTGATGGTTTACAGTACACATAAGTTAACTTAATACAAAATTAACTAGGTAAAACTAGCATTACTCTAAGCCTGCCCAAGACTGAAGGCCTGAAAAGGTAACTGTAACTGACAAAAAAATTATTAAAAAAAAAATAAATCTAGATTTAGAAACTTTGGTATATTTCACTTGGTGGAAGATATTTAACCAGAATTTAATTTAACCAAAATTCCTTCCAGAATAGGAACTTATGTTTTTAAGGGTTTTTTTCTGTAGACTGTTTCATAAACTTCTGAACAGTGAAGAAGTGTACAGTATAGAACTTATTCCTTAACTTTGATATTAAACACCTTTTTTCAGTAAGCGATGTCATCTTCCATTTCTCAGTGGACAATATAAAAGAAAACAACATAAATTAAAAAGAAAATAAAAATTTTCTGATATTTCTGAAAATTTTTTTTTCTAGTTTTGTAGATGGCCATTTTAAGCACCATACCTTGTAACTAATTTATGTGTTAAAACATTTATAGGTAATTGGACGCCTTTTCAACTTGAGACTTACTTTCATGTAAATTCCCTTTTTACCTTTCCCAGTTCCCTAAATACCACCACCCTCAGCCCATAAGACAAAGGGGAAAGAAAACCCAGCTATTTAACCAATTTCCTGAGCTGGCAGTGAACATGGGTAATATTTAAGTTAATCCACCATAACCTTAAGTCTGTTCGAACTGGAGCAATGAGAAAATGGGTTTGTGATTATCCACTAGGTGGGGCGTTCCCCAAGTTAATGCATCAAAATGCTTTTACTGAACTGCACAGCTGGGCTTAGGAAGAAAATTGAACTTTCTGGGAAAGAAGAGCAAGACGGGTATATGCAATAAATAATGCAAATTCTTAAGCATAAAATACCTAATTCTTTCTAGAAGTGACTGCTCTCAATGAAAGCAATCTCACAAGCAAGCTAAAGACTTTTCAGTCTGCCCTATGGAGAGTAACAAATAGGAAAGGACTGCAAAAAACCTCTCTTCAGGCCAGCCAGAATTGGGACTGAATTGGCTGTTAGGAATTCTATTAAATAATTAAGAGGGCTTTTTTCCTTAATTCCTGAGAAAAACCCAAACAAAACCACTACCACAAAAAAAACCAAAACCAAAAACCCAACAAAACACTCACAATAAACCCCCTTGCACCCATGTGTTTTAAACACGGATAAGGAGAAAAGCTTTTTGAACAATAAGCATTTTGCATTACATAGTAATAATTTAATAGCTGATAAATAGCATGCATTTACAGAGAGATCCAAAAGAAAAACCAAACAAACCCAAAGCAATATCTTCAAAATTCCTAAGGAAGCTCAGGAGTTAAAGACAAAATGTCACTTGTTACAAAAATATAAAGATCATGCCAACAAGACTGTACCACAGTAAGGATGCACCTTCAAAAAGGATGGGAGGAAAGGGAGGAAGTCACATTGGAAAGCAGCTCTCCAGATTTGTTCCTAGAGAATACATATCCTTTTAGCCCAAAGCCAGCAAACATAACAAGAACTGTAGGTAAACCATTATAGTATGCATTACTGGGAAGGCCATCATGGAAATAATGTGCCCTTTAAGAATAACAATGGCAAAACAAAAAAAAAAAAAAGATGTTTGAAGTCCTTCTAATAAAAGTCCTTCCTTCAGCAACATGCTGAAACAAGGGAACTCATATTTCACAGAAAGATTTGAAGGTCATAATCATAGAAGTAGCTTCAAATCAAAATAACTCATAATACTAGAGTGGTTTCCAAGACACAAAGACATAAGAAAACAGAAAACCCCAAAAAGGTAATTCAAAAGGTGAAGACACTACATTTTTTTCAAATGATGAGTATTGGTACTGGAAGCACTTACCAAGGGCAAGGAAAGCTTCTGCCATCACGTTATAATTTTATACCATGATTGAAATACATTCCAAAAGGCTTCTGCAAGTTCTAATGAAAAGTTACTTGCCTTGCTACATGCCATTTTAGAACCATTTAACACCAGAGGAAGTGAAATCAGAGAACAGTAATGATCTGCTCTAGTTTTAAAATCTGCCAATCAAAAGATCGGGAGAGAAAGTAAAAGCTCCAAGTCTACAGAGAGAGTGACAGAGGCGTTGTTGTATTACTGTTTCACAGGGCTGAAGAACTGAACTTCTCCGGGAACTCACATTTGCAGACAAACACTACAGGAAAAAGCTGACAAAAGAGCTTTTGAATAGTGACTGCACAAGCATGTAGCAATTATAAATAATAGCCATTTATATTTTGTATTGAGATTTCACTGAGTTCAGAATTGTAGGTCTTTCAAAGAACAGAAAAAGACAGCCCATAATACAACTAATACTTCCTGAAATGTATGAGTTACATAAATTGTGTAACATAATTCTTGGTTTTGACATTCTTATCTGATCCTTATTTTACTTTGTGCATTTTTCTTTATTTTTAAATGGAGATTGCACAGATATAGATACTTCCACCCTTTCCACAATTCAAAGCATTTAAGGGTTCCTTAAATGAAAGCTTCAGTATGATTTTAAACCTCAAAGTTTTATAAAGAAATTCAAGATAATGCTTGAGAAAGGGAGAAAACATTTAATATTTAGCTATGTAATTTTTCTATGCAGTCACTCTAAAGTGAACTATTTTTATGCAAACAAAGGTCAGTAATAATCCTCAGAGAGAAAACAAAAGGGAAATTTGACTATTATTTTCAATACCTTCCTTCATTACAAATGGACTACATCCTTCCTGCATAATTGTAATTACTGGAAGGTGCTGTATTAAATATTAGCTTTATGTTCATTTGGCACTCAGGATGCTTTGATAATTAGTATGCAGAGTGTGCTAGAAGTGCTCAGCCACTGTAGACTATTCACAAAACATACAGTCTAGCTTGAAGTGGTTAACAAATGCTGGAATATGCAGTTTGCCCCTTCTAACTACAGTTAACTTCACCTGAAAAAACTTGTTCCCCAAAAGACTTCTGAAAAAAATTGGGCCCAAAATGCATCTACAGGTCAGATTTTCTCACAGCCAAAGTTTGCAGGTGTTTTAACTCTCAAATTGTCTTTTAACTAACCTATCAAAACTAAGTGAAAGCTTTCGAGTTTGTTTATGTTGTTAGGCAAACGTCAGGTCATCAAGACACAAGCAAGGCTTTGTTACCTAGTCCCTGCATTTTACTGCTTCTGGTTTCTGGTGACCTCTATTTGTATCATCCAGTTTGAACTGAGAAACACTACCTAGGCTTCAACCTAATCTTAGTTTCATAGCTGCAGGCTCCTGTAACAGTTCATGCCAACTGTTTTATTTCCATGAATTTGTCCAAGTGTCATCCACATGCAACCTTTTTGCATCTATGTTTTGCAGCAAGAATTTCCACATTTTACAGCATAAAAAGGCAGTATTTTGCTTGAATCCACCGATGTAGATCTCATGGTTGCCACCCACTTAATTTCTGAGAGCTGACACTCATTCCATGGCTGCTGCCATAGCACATCTCACAGATTTCTAGCAGAGCTTCTCCCTCAGGGCATTGTCTTCCAGGCTAAAGAGTATTGCTTGAAGTAATTGTTTCTTTCAAGAATGCTGTTTCACCACCTGGTCCTGAAAATTAGTATTACTGGTAATTTTGTCAGGTTGGTCACTAGTCTATTCTGATACTCTTAATTGAGCCAAATTTTTGATAATTCTCCATAAAGAAGAGTTGCAATATATGAGACTACTGGAGGGCCTACAAGATTAAAACATGTTAAAAAAAGACATAACTTTTTGGCTGCAGTTTTCTTTGAAAAACTCTTTTCTATCTTATTTGCAAACATCGCAAACTTTAGGTAGCATTTCTGTGTTTTCAGAGATTTGAAAAATGACAGGTTTTCATTCTTTTGTAAGGTTTTTTCATACTTTTTGACTAACCTCAGGGGGTTTCTTTTCATGTATTCTCTGACAGGAGATATATATTTTTTAAAATATAAATAATAAGATACATTTACAACGGTCTCTGTCCTACCTGCAAACATTATTTCAAAGCAATAGATTTTGGCTTTCCATATGACTCTGTTGATTGTTGTCCATAAAGTAATTTGTAATCACTTTGAAAAGAAATACTGTCAATTCAAAGCTACATCCAGAAATGAAGAAAAAAAAATTAAATTTTTCAAATGGACCTCAATACAGTTTCAAAAAGCTGTTGCTGCCTTAACTACTGTACTAAAGACAGACGTATCTTAAGCCACTGACTGTTAGCCTGGTGAAGATTAATTTCCCTCTTGGAAGTCACATGAAAATGAACATAAACAGAATCTTGAGCAAATTTAAACCATGCTATTTGAAGGAAATTACTCATGTACTTGCAGAGTGAAGACACAAATTAGGAACAGGTTTCTTACACTTCCATCCCACTTTTCAGCTCCCTTAATCACGAAGATCAGGCACCCCAACATGGATGAGTAGCACACCAATTGACTCCTCTCCTGCACGACTGAGTAAGTATAATTATGACAGGTAAGGAAGAATACTGCCAAAAAAACCCTGCTGAAAACCTGAGAGGTTTAGATAGCAAAAGTTACTCATATTTCTCTAAAGCTTCTTGAACAAGGGTATTTTTTAAAAACTCCCTTTGAAACATAGTTTCATGTGTCACAGCTCTCCTTATGATTTATCAGCCATTAACCTCCTTACTTTTAAGTTACTTGCCATAGGTAATTCATTTATCACTTAATTAAGTTAACACAACTTATTCCCTGTAGGCATAGAAACAAGCAAGCCTGAGAAACAGTTATATGCATGCTGAGAAGACTGGCTCTGTCTTCTCACAACTGTGGAGGACTTTTTTTTTCACTTTATAGCAAACACAATGTTATTCATAGTACTGAAGTTCATTATTTTAAAAAATCTACATTCTTTTAATCTTAAACCTAAGAGACGGTGCCTACTGGTAAAGTCTGTCACTCTGAGTAATGCTTTCATACCATTCTGTATTGAGGGACACTTATTACACATTTTGGAGGTAAAAAAACCTGAATTGTAGCACTTCCAGTTAAGAACACTATGGGCCAATACACTAGAATAGCATCCCAGTTCTTTTACCATGACATGAATCAATGACATCCAGACTCTGACACATTAAATATTCATTACCGTACAATAACCAGTTAACTCTTTCTCAACAAAATAATCTTTGTAGGTTTCTAATTTTTTTCCTATCAGGATCACATATAAGATGAACAGCAAAATGTAAAAAGCTGGTCAGACACTTCCGTATTTACCCCTCTGCATAGTATCTTGTTATGACAACATTTAAAACACCAATTTTCACAGAACAGCTGGAAGTGACAGAAGCACCCAAGGAACAGGTAGCTCTCATTGTATAGTACAGGAATGTAAACATTTGGCAGGGGAGGGTTGGGGCTGATTTCAGACTGCTTATGTTTTTAGTTGTATTGTTTCACATGGGAACGTTTTCTGCAGAATTAAACCTTGCTCCTTCTCTACTCAAGCACAGAAGTAGTATTACAGTTGAGAGAAAGAAGTTTGCTTGGGATTTTTGGTTGTTTTGTAGGGTTTTTTCTTGCTTTGGTTTTTTTGTTTGTTTGGGTGTTTTTGGCTCTTTGTTGGCTTGTGGTTTTGATAGGTTTTTTGTTTGTTTTTTATTTCCTTGGGTTTGTTTGTTTGTTTCATTTTTAAACTTGGTGAAAGAGCTGAAAAGTTCAAGGACCCTGGTGTATGTATATACTACAGGTATATGTACGTATAATCTACAAAGAGATTAATTCAAGCTTATCTAAGAAAACTTAAGTCATACTTCATACATTTCCCTCTATCCTCTGCTTCAAAAGCATATTTGCAGTTATTCTTCTAAGGTATCCTGAAATGCTGTAACTAAGGACACTGACCTGTAAATGACAACCATATTGTCACAATCCTGAAGGGTCTGTTGACAAAATCTCAACAACCTAATCCTCTACAACCATCTAATTCACGGTGGAAACTGAACTAGTCTTGAAATTTTATCTGGAGATTAGGAAGGCATTTACCATCTACTTCTAAGTCCATCATTTCCTGAACCTTTCATAGTGGTATTTATGAATGTTCTCATACACTGGTGAAGTGGCTCTATTCTCAGTTCATGCAAATGGCAAAAACTAATTGCCGTTGTTTCAAAGAGTATGAATTATCCAGATGCAGAGTAGCAATGACCATGGATCTTTTAGTGACCTCAATATCCACGTAGAACAGACATAAAATTAATGAAAGAGGAATCTTTTTATAAAAAGCAATGATAAGGAATAATTCCATGTTGCTTTTAAGGGTTCAGGCTTACATTTCAACAGCACTGTTAACCATTCTAAGGAGTAAATTATGAAAATAAGTGGAAAGTACCAGAGAAAATTAAGTTCTGCAAGTAAGAACAGTATGATGATGGATCCATCAAATAAATGGGTTTGAATGGGCAGTACCAGAAACTGACAGATAATGATACGATGACTAAAGAAGATGTTTTCTCAGCTATGGATGACGTCATCAGAACTAATGAGAAGGATTTACATGGAAGAGGCTGGAGACAAACAACTGATCCAAAACATTAAGAAGCCCAGAGATTTATGACACTGTGCATGTGTAACAAGAGAACACAATCTCTTCACTTTTCCACGTTTTTTTGCCCATGACGGAGACTATCAATAAATTTATCCAACACAGCCCTTCAGGCTTCAAAAAAATTAAGTTTCAACTACAAGAACCACCTGTTTTAAGACAGAACACAAAGTCCTCTCTTCACTCCTAATCTTTTCCTCACAAACTAAAAGTTATTAAATAAGATAATTTAAAAATTCTCTTGTACATCAGGGTATAATCTTCAGAAGTCTTATGGGAAAAAAAATATGTCTTAACTGTAATAATGCTTTCCTATAGGAATCTTGTAGCTGAATAAGCAAGAAATCTAAAATTCTGTAAGTTTTCATTGACCAGGTTACCTGTACAGTAATTTTTCTTCTAAAGACATTTTTCTGCCTAGATGACAAACTGTTTCCAATGAAAATAAACAATAAATGGTTTCAAATTTAGAGGCAAAACTGTAGAAATACTGGCAATATGCTCAAAATGTTTGCCAGCAAAGACCAATATGACAACTTTGCAACCCCAGCTTCAGGACCAAGCAACAAGCTGTAGGTTCTTGAGGTACAAATTATAAATTTTAAGATAGCATAGACATTAAAAGCAAAAAAAAAACCCAACAAAAACAACCCAAAACAAACCATCAAAGCAACAACAACAACGAAAGACTGATGTAAAAAAAAAAAATATCCCATTGGCCTCATTCTTCCTTTTGTTAACTTCCTGTAAATCAGCTAAAGGGTGTTTGCTCAGTCCTAAGTTTCTGAAAGGAACCTCAGTTGGGAGGGTGATGTAAAAGCAAGAATAGGAAGATTCCATTTTCTCTTCTATAGCACAGTAGAGGCACAGGTAACCAAATGAAAGTAATTTATTTTTGTCACTGAAGGAACAGACAGCTTTAAATAACGCTCAGAAGATCGAATGGTTTAGACTACAGGAGGAGATAAGTTACCACTTGCTGATGACAAGCCTTGCTGCTGTTAGATAGAATTAGTCTCAAGGGGAGGCTACATGAAACTAAGGGAAACAGAACTGAACAAAAAAGGCACTAGGTGTTTCAAAAGACTTGCTTCCCCCGTCAGATAAACACAAAACCAAAAACCCCTCTCAGAGAACATATAAAAATTTTCTTTTTCATCCTGCACTGAGAGCTAAAGAAAGAATAGAACAATAGAGATCATCTCACAGTATTCAAAGCTACTGCTTTAAAAGACTAGCAAAGTCACAAAGACAAGACTTTCTTTATACTGTCTGCTGTTTGGATTTGGGAGAAAGATGAAGGCTTTCACATTTAGAGAAGGACCAACAGTTGAGACACAAGCACTACATTAGTAATGATCAGCTACTGAGAAATACTGAAGCATGAAACTGCTCAGTTTTCTTCAGCAGGCCTGACATAGATATATATACATAGATATATATACATAGATATATATATACATAGATATACACACACCCCTGAACCTTTATCTATTCTGCAGAACACTGTTTCATTTGACACTTCAACCCATGCATTTCTATGTACATAAAGTATTTGTAAGTATACTGCATTTATCACTCCAACTGCCTTGTCACATTTCACAGGAATAAGCTATATGAATCTTAATAATTTAGTATTCAAAAACTATGTAAAAACATTTTACTTTGTATCTTTTCTATTTGCAGCAGTTCTATCACTTCACGTACATTTGTTTAAGGGTGCTGAAACACTTGGACTTATTTTATGTAATATAAATCAACTACAGCCCACTGAGAACTGCAAGTTGACAGTCATGACATTCTAACAAAGACAGTGACAGCATTCAGTCTTTTCCAGTTGTGATTCTCTCACAGGTGAGGGATCAGCACACCTCACTCCTGTCCTGATAGATAAAACAAGCTCTAAATGAGAAAAAGAGGCAGTAACCCATATTTCCTCCTTCTCTTCAAGGTAGTATTTAACTCTGTATCGTTTTTTCAGTTCTTTTAATTTCTGAAGGTTTTAATCCTGCTGCACACTGAGGCTTCTGAGCTACTGCATCTTATCACCTCTAAATAATGAAGGTCATTAACAGAAGTATTATCCAATCTCCCTTAGATAAAAAAAAAAAAGACAAGAGTGAAAATTCACTGATTTCTATTACAAAGGTTCACTAGAACAAGCAAAACTGAATAGCCACATTATTAAAAGATTATAAATGCAAGCTCACACATGGTGGACATCGGTCCTTCATCTCACTGAAAGCTCATATCTTAGAAATGTGGTGCTCCACGTCAATGAACCTCTGTGTGAGACTCAATGGCAGTTTTGTGATGCAGACAAATAGCTATTTGAAACTGGTTTGAGACAGCCAATGTTTTTAACCTGAGGCAATCTTGTATTGTAGTGATAGAAGTAAGGCTATTAATGAACTCAACAATATTTAACTATTCGTGTTGAGCCTCCCACTGGTCAAACTTCAGAAGTCTAACACTGTACTGCTCAGGGCAAGAAAATGAAATAGGAACTATTTTCATCAGGAAAAAGGCTAAAGTTCTTCCTATTTAGAAGGCAAAATCAGGGCAAATTTTAAAAGCAGCCTCAAATGCATATTTTTGCATCTCAGTCTCTTCCTGTCTTTCAAGAACAGAAAAATTCACATTCTTTGCTGTTTTCTACAGTATGATGAGTAGAAAATTACAAAATTGTTATAGTCTTTATAGTCCAGATGTCTCTAACTGAGTTCTAGCTCAAGATTCAGCAAGAACAAAGATGTGGTCAATGCTTGCAGTAGCAAATTCAGACACAACTTCCATCTTAGAGGAAAAGCAGAAACTGAGAGATCTTTCAATCAATGCAGGCAAGTGACACCTTCAGTCATCTGAAAACTTACTGAGCACAGTTACATCACATGTCTGCATCTGCATTAAGAAAAGAAGTGCAAATGATAATAAGTGTACTGTACAGAAATTCACTTTTTCTTGGCAGTTACAGTATGGATCATAACTCTAAAGTGAAACTCCTCTCTCTCCTCTCAAATTCTTAACAGTACATTTACTAGAGCACCATGGTAATGGAAGTCTGTAAGGAGATAGCACAGAGGCAAAAAATGAACGTGAACAGATAGGCAGGAAATTCTCTATTTTTGTTCAGTGCTGTCCTGGAGCCCAGCAGTACCTGCTCGGCTGCCTTTCTGCCCTTGTACTGCAACCATGCAAACACCTGGAAGAGGATAGGAGAGAACAGGAGAACTGGCCTATTCACTGCCACTCCAACCACTTAGCAACACAGTTAACTTCAAGGTCTCTTCAGATGCTCAGAAACTACAATCCTTCCTCCAAGCCCACAGGACACAACTGTGGCAGCACAGTCACCATGGAAAGTTCAGCTGCACTTCACTGTCAGTACCACAAGCCCGTTTCACACCTAATTCCTTCTTAATAGTGTTTGTCTCTAAAAAGTCTATTTTACACCTGATACTGAAACTGAAGGGCTAGTTTTCCTAGCTAATTCCTTCCAACTCTCAACAGTAACTGAAGCTGGTGCTATTAATCCTACTTAACAAATGGAGAGCAGGTCAAGAAAGAAGGCACAAGCCTAAAACAAGTCTGAAATCAATTACTTTTCAGTCTTGTGCACTGTCTTTTGGACAAAGCTTTAGATCTCTTGCTATTTGAAATTCCAGCTAGAAACAGACATGTTTAATAGTGTTGTTTCAGACACCATGACAGTAATGCATTTCAATCTGCTTCCTGTGTCTATTACCCTCCTGTGCTTGTGAGCGCCAGCTAAGTTTAGCAACTTATTAGGCTGGAGTCACAATACCATTAGAGGTCTGGATCAGTAATTCACCAAGCAGGAAACAAAACATCTCTTGTTGAAATAACTGCAGCTATAATTGAAGAATTTTTTTAAGAACAGTTTAAAAAGGAAGAAGTCATTCAGTAGCCATACAAACCTCATTGTGTGCATCCATTTTAGAAGACAAAAAATAGGTCGCACTCAAATCAACCAAAACCTCTGGCTGACATAACTATTTTAAATCAGCTGAGCTTTGACATTGGAGTAACAACTATCAGAGGTCATCCTGATCATTTTTCTCTTTATATTGAAATTGGACAGTTTCAATACAAACATTACTAGCCATTGTTCTAAACAATGCAGACCAAGCAGCTACAAAAACACTCCAACAAGGAAAAACCAAGTCAGGTCATCACCAAGGAAGAAGCAAGCAATATTACAAGAGACTTGACACCTGTAAAAAGGGCAGCTTATTGTAATCAAAAAACTTCATAATACTGAGAAAGCACAACGAGCCAGGAGACGTATATAAAGCACTACTATCCTGCTATTGCAATAGTAAAAGGTTACAATAGGGGTGAGGGGATAGACAGAAGTCTCAATACTTTTGGAAAAGAAAAGAACTTAAAATATTAACACCACAAAGGAAATGGCTATCTTGAAAAGATTACAATATTATATAAACCCTTGAAACAAGAACATAAGCATTAACCCACTCCAGGTCTCGGAAACTGCAAAAGGAAAAACAAGCAGAGATCAGCATGGAATGTTTGGCAGAAGTTGGTCTGGTACTAAAGCACTTAAAAATTCAACCAAACTCTACACACGGTAATAGGAAAAGCTTTGACAGCTGTCTGACCAAATGTACGCAAATCTCAGAATCAAACAATTTCTGTTGTAATGCAGGGGAAAGCCCTTGCTTTTCAGTCTTGTGTATTGCTCTAAGGTGGTTGGTGAAAAGCAGCTGAGGCAACAGGACACTGTCATAGCACTGCCCTCCTTGCTTTGGAAGGCTTCCCAACTTGCCAGATGAAGAAAGAGCAGCAATGTACAGAAATCAGTGCACTCAGCACTTAACCCACTTCACAAGACACAAGGCAGAGCACGTCCACTTCCTTCCACACAAATGTGTATCTTCATCTATCTTCACTGACCTTTGCCAAAGGAGTAAAAGGGTCAATGTTCAGAGCCACTCCTGACTCAAACAGCTTTCACTGACCGTTTAATTGATTGTGCTGTGCTTGGGATTCATTGGGGCTTAACAGGCTTGTACATGCTGCTGAAAGACAAGAGTTAAACAACAAATCTGTACACAGATGTGTTTTATCCAAAGTAATACAACAGCTTTGTCTATCAGATGGAACCAAAATTTCAGGTCACTTAGGAATTTGGGAAGACTGTGGTAATACTATTTCACCTTGTTCCATCTCCTTGGTCTTTGAACCTCTTTCAGTGCATCTATTTACTTTATGCAGACACGTTTAGCAACTTCTAGACAAGGAAAAAGGGTTGGGGGAAATCAGTTGGCCAAAGGAGAAAATAATTCCACAAATCTTGTAAGCATTTCTGTGTCACATCTTGGAAACGTGTTCAGGGACGAAGAACATATTTATGCAAAATTTGAAGTCCAGCTTCAGAAGCACAGCAAAAGGAAGAAACAAAAACCAGTCACCTTTGGGTCTCATTTTCCTCAACCACATCTGAATATAAAGGCTTCTACAGTTGCCAAGTTTACAGGCAATGCAGGCCACCTCCTAACAATCCTTGTCAATAAAGAAAGGCTTCCCACAAACCATCATGGAGATGAGGAGGAGAGCAAGCACAAAATCACTAGAGCTCTCTGCTTAATAAAGCATAGCAACAACTAAAATTTTGCCTCTTTAACCTTCAAAGACTGCACTATGTCATATTCTATTCTACCACACTTCCTGCCTTATCATTCTCATTTAACATGTGGTACTTCACACTTCCAAGGTTCACTTCTCCTCCTCCTTCCCACCTCCCCCCATCAAGAAACACAGAGAACCTAAACATGACTATGAATGCTATAACTAAGAAAAGCAAATGATCCTTGTATTGAACTATAAAGAACCAGATTTTTTTAATATACCTTGAATTAGATGTGTTGCTAATTAAAGCATTTGAATTATCTAAGAACACATGCCAGAAAAAGTAGTGTATTAAGAAAAAGGATATTATGCAAGCAAGTGCTCCTGTAGCATGCAATGAGATGGTTGGCTTGGGAGGCTAATGAATTAGTACAAACAATTTAAATCTAATTTAATTTAACAATGTAGAGCATTTGTGCATTGCAAAGCAACAGACAGTAATCTGTTTCTTCATTAAATCAAAGATAAAATTGCTGATTATCCTTCCCTGAATTATTTTATTGAAGAGGATAGCAAACAAATTTTATATTTAGTCATAAAAGTTCACAGCTATTCCCCAAACATGCCAATGTAACCAGTGAAGGGTACCAGTGAACAGAATACAGGCCAGCTGTGGTTTAGCACAACACATTATTCAGCCAAAACAGATTCTCACATTTTAACATTTTAGTTGGTGAACAAATGTTTATGCTGAAAATTAATACGGCATTTTAAGTTTACTTTTCATTTTCACAAAACATATCTAAACAGTACCATTTACTACTCCCAATCTTCAGAAGTTCTAAAATTATATACTGAGAATGCTGAGCATTTGGTATTGCCAGAGGTACTAAAATTATTAACCTTCCCCTCTGTTTAACAGATAAATTTATATACTTGCCTCAAAAGTGTTACCGGTGATATCAAATTCTGGTGGAACAAAGGCACCTTCTGGATCATCTTTGAAAACAAAAGGAAACATGCCAGTTTAGAAATTAGTAGTCTTGTTTCAAAAAACCACAAACCAACTTGATGAATCAAATTTAATGATACACTCCTATCTGATACAAAAGAAACTTTGTATAGCAGTATTTTCCTTCAATCCGCTGTACAAAGAACTTGTTATCCATGTTTCTAGTGCTGGAAGTAAAATACAGTGCTATTTTCAAACTTTCTCCAAGAAATTATCATAACTTCCCACTAAGAAACAAAACAGATTAAACACCCACAAAGAAATACATTTAACATGTCTAACCACTTCTTGCCTTCAGACATTTATGTTTGGACCCAGTTATCACCTAAGCTGGTGTGGCTCAGCTGTGGCTTAAGAGGTTTGATTTGATTAATTGGACACTTCCATTCACTACTTTCCAATACAGACCTGGGTGATAAGGGCTCAAGAAGCAAAGTCAGTCTGAACAGCTAATGCTTCTTCATCTACAGGCCAGCTTAAAACTCTGACCTTTCTGCTTAGTTTGTTTTACTTCTGATAAAAGAGTAGAGGAAGTAAATTCCCCATATGTGCTGCTGAGCAGAAAACTGAGCTACTATCTTAAGAGAGACCAATGCTGTTTCTGTATCCAAGCAGGTACACAGTATCACACTGCACTTACATCACATGAACCCAGTAAAGAACATCAAGGAATTAAACAAGAGCACAACTAAAAAACCTACTCTCCACATACATATCCAACTCACCTAATCTATTCTTCTGGGAAGTCAGGATGATTGAGATGATTTACACGCAAAAAGTGTGTTTCCCTTCTCAACAAGAAGAAAAAAATAGTATGTTCAGAGGCACAGCATAATCATCATAACTTTAGCTTTAATAGAACTTTTGTGCCTGTACTCTAGAAGTAAAATGCAAAGTTTTTATTAAACCCAGTTATATAGCAGAGACTACTAGAGAGGACTTTTTTCCACATATTCATATATTGCAGCTATGCGGCATGGTTGTCTAACCAGACACCAGTAACTGATTTACAGCTCCTTAGGACATTCCCAAATGTACTTTCCCACTGAAAGAGGGTTGTGCAACTAATTTTGCATTCCTTACCCACCACCACATTTTTTCTTGATTTTGGGGGTGAGTGGAAGAGGCAGAAGGGAGCTAATGGACAGATGTTTTTTCTCTTCTCTCCCCTACCTGCAGACTACTGCTCCTTTTTATCTCCCCACTACCTTTCCCCTTTCTTTCCATAGAACACTTTAAAGGCTGTACAAGTAATTAACTTTCAGCTCACTGTATTCTTTTACTATAATGTTTACAATGGGAATTTGTGTGAAGAGACAAGAAGGTATCAGACTGCTTGGAAGAACATCCTATTGAATGTTTGTCACTTTAGCACTACAGAACCTGCAGGAAGCAGAGCTTGCTGCTAAAGCAGACATGACAGGCTGTTCATTTGCTCTCACTGGAAAGCAAATCCAGAGGTTATCATTTTCTTCTGGAAGAATAAATCCATAGGCAACAACTGCAGGGAAGCAAAAAGGACAACCTCCTCAAGTGCCTACCTAACAAACTGTATTGAAAGAGCCAAAGACAGTGGAGCGTGAGAGAAACAGAACATAGGCATAACTTATTTGCATTCCTATGGAAAACATAAATGCAAAATCTTCTCCTTAGAGACTAACATGACTTCAGGGAACTAAATCTTGGTACATTTGCTCTGCACAGGAATTTGTTATCCCACATTTTAAGTACTTGAATACAGCATTCCTGGATCAATTGTTTGCCAGCTATTCAATTAACTAAAACATTTAAGAAGAAATTGATTTTTCCCTTTCCCAGCTAGAAGTAAAGATCTTAGCTGAGGGGCATTTTTCATCCACTAGACTTATGCTCTTCAACAAGTCTTTCATATACCCTTGGCTTATACAAAGCCAGCTTCTTTTTCTTTTTTTAATTTCAAGGTATAACAAGCTCCTTAAAATAAAGAAAATTTATTCCACATTGCCCTGTTAGAATTAAACTAAAAGTTGTCTTGTGTCTATTTAAGGAATTTAATGAAAAACAAATATAACAACAATTATTAAGATCTAGTTCCATCTTTATTAATTATATTTTATGATCCTTTTATATGAAAAAACTATCTTTAATTCTAAAGAGGCAACAAATCTTCATTTGTTGCAATGTTATCTTCTCATTTTTGTTCTAGCATTTTTTCTAAATACCATGGTCTAGATTTTGCCAAAAAGAATAAACACTTATCCTGACAGAGATTTAAAAATAAATTAGGTTAAAGAAAACAAAAATTTGACTAGTGTCTATCTAAAGTAGAATGGTTCTCCTAGTTGAGCCAAGATAACTTTAAAAGTACCATAGAGTAGAAGCTGATTTGTTTTCTTTATTCTTCCTCTGTAAAATCATTAAGAGACTTAAGACTTATCATCTTGAGATGCATCACATGAGAAAGGAACAGCAACCATAATATGTTTTTTTGTCTAAGCTTAAAAAAACCTACTTGTTTCAAGTCAAGCATCTTCCTGTTCATCTGCTATGAAACCTGAGCATTTTCCATGCTACTACATACTGTTTCTTAACATATTAAATTAATTTCTCAATCAGTCCCAATAAATGGCAAGTCTGAAAATCTTTTTTATTCAATAGAGAGCTCTAAAAAAAACCCAAGGCCTTCATTTGAGAGAACTTTCCTTTTTAACAGCAAATATGCAGTAGAATTGCTCCATTTTTTATGGCCACAATCACCAAGATACTTTGAATATCAGACGTCTCTAGAAACAGAACATAGCCATGAAATCAGAAGATCTGTAAGAGGTGAAGGACATGCTTTACAAAGGGAGAGAATCATGCACACAGGTGCTCAATCTGTGTGTTTCCAATGGACATAAAAAAGACTTATCAACCTGGATAAGTCTTAAAATAACTAGGAGGAATGTTCTAAGCAAAACAGCCTTTGTTCATCAAGTAAAAACTGAACAGTTTCACATGTACAGATACACATCCTTTCCAAATAAGTTTTATTTTATCTTTATTTTAATTGTAAGTCTTAAAAACAGAATGTAATATTTTACTGCAGTTTCTCACTATGAGTTTCCACAGTTCTAAAACAAACAGCCTGGAAACACAAATACTCACCACTGAGCTGTTCCATGAAGCATACATTGCCATTGGTGTTAAAAGCCAAAGTGTCAGGAGTGATGCAGAGTGTCTGGAAGATTGCAGAATGGGCAATGCTCTTCAAAGAATGGCAACACTCCAGGCAAATTGCCCAAATATCTTGCTCAGTAAGACAGCTATCCCGCAGTGACAAAATATCAGCAAGGGACACATTCTCCTGCCAAGATAGGAATTAATAAATTATCCTGGATTTCATGACACTACTTTCTGTATCATAGATTACATTTGACACAATTGCCTACAAGTAATGTTTCCAGCAAGTTCTCAGACTTTCTAGGACACTGATTAACACCCCAAGAAACACCAAGTGCATGACTTTGCTCTTAACACAGAGATGTTTTAAGAACCACAGTTAACCTGAACAAAGATATCACAGTATACCAACATAAAAAAATACTATGGGGGATATGTAAGTTACATAAACACCGCATCAAAGGAAAGAGACCACTTGGAGGTAAAAGCAGAGAGACTAAATGAAAACATTTTGTTTCACCAGTGCCTTTCAAGCTCTCCCAGGTGTCTTTATATAAACTACTTAAAAATTCTCTTCACAGCACTTCTCCCTACCATTTGTGATCTGTGAAAAAGTGCCCTTTAGATTAGCCTGTCTTAAGAATGATGCTATTGTGAAGTTTAGTAGTATAGACCATTTAATAAACATTGAAAAGTCAAACATACCATAGGAAAAGTGTTTTAATACTTGGACTTAAAACCAAACCCTTTGGTTATCCTAGGCCTTCCCATTACATCCAGAGACTTTAGTGATCAAAGCAGCTCATGGACTTAAGTTTCTAAGTTGCTGTCCTAAACTGTAGTGAACTTGCACTGACCCTCTATCACAGTAACGCTATGAGTCCAGTCCCAAACAAATGTGTTTCTGATGTGGCTTTCCTGGTCAAGATGTTCAGAAACATTGCTTGACTCAAAGCAACCAGACTCTCTACGGATATTTTTGGAATACAATCCTAATACATTACCCACAGCTACAGAAGTCAAATTTTCATGAACTTCAAGGAATGAGGGAAACAAACAAAACATCAGTTTGATCTATAAAGAAAAAGAAGGTAACAAAAATGGAAGATACCTATAGAAGTTACTTTGTATCAGAGCTATAATTACTAATAATTACACAGTATTTTCTTATTTATATGTAATTAAGACTAAAGACTATTCTTCTCTGTGATATTAAATATAACCTGAATGGAAGATATAGATACACACTGCTTAACATGGAGAAAAAATAAAGTGTGTCATTATCAGCAAAAGAGGATGTGAAATATCTTACAGCTCAGAAAACTGCTGTGGTTTAAACTCTTATCCCTTGGAGAACAGTTACAAATTTCTTTACCTACTCCAGCACTAGAGAACATCAATGATATCTGGATTACCATATACAGAAAGGGTTAAAAGTTTATTAACATGTCTTTCAGAGAATTAAGCATTGCTTTCATAATATCCTTCAAGTAAGAACCAAACCTCAGTCCAAAAGTGCATTGTGCTTTTTACTCTAAAGTATAATGCTTAATAAATATGAGGTAGGAAATAAAGCACACTCATTGGTATTTGGTAAACTTCACTTCTCTTTCCAATGGTCTTCTTTTTCATAGTCATGGCGTAGACACAGATTGATTTACTAATGGCAGAATTACTACAGTGCCTTCTAGCACTAATCATGGATCCTGGTCTTATCAAATTCAGTCCTACATAATAATGAACAGCAAAAAAATCTCTGCACAAAATCTTGTTTTCTCTGTACTGTGCTCAGTCCAATTGTGTAATGTTGCCAACAGAGTTTGAGGTCCTGGTTTAGGGTAAATTTGGGAGAGAACCTCCAAATGGGGTCCCTCCAGAAAACAGAACTCCAGCTACCCCAGGACAGTGGAGGAGGAGGTTTTGCATATCTCCATAGGGAAGCTGTTCCAAGCATGAAGAGCAGCACAGAGGTTCCTCTATCTCCAAACAAAACCACATGGCATGAAACTCTCCTACAAACATCAGGCTTTGAAACTGACCAAATTGAGCGGTGGAATGAGGATAGGCTTAGAAAGAAGAGACTCACTGCCTATTCTATGGCCAGCAAAAACAGTTAAAAAAAATAGTTCCGTGATCTAAACGATGAATGAGTAATTATTAACTCTCCTAGCATCCTCCAGCTAGGTGACATGATGGCATTTGCCACAACAGAGAAATAAAAGAATGCTTCGCTAATCAAGATGCAAAACTATGAGCTTCATCTGTGCATATGGACAAAAGAGGCTCAATTTAGAATGTACATGAAAAAATTAAACCTGCAATCTTTAAGACAGCCTCAATATCACATTCCAGCCACAATAAGGACTTGTGAGAACTTTGGAGTTAAGCTTTGAGGCTGACTCCACTGCAGATAATAATCATCAGCAATGATATCTACAGCACAAACCTAGAAAACATCTTTGTCCTGTGGTTATTTGGGAAGTAAACAAAAGGCAGTGATCTAATGTCAGATAACCTTAGTTTATCTTCCTTCCCAGGGATGAGAAAGTTATGTCATACAGAAAAAGAAAAAAAAAAAAAAAGGAAAAAGGAAAGTCCTATGAATGTTCCATGGCTTCCATCAGAAAAAAACATCCTTTTAACACTGGAACACAGGAAGTTGTGGCAAGCTGAAGCTTCTGGTGGGCAGCTGCTTCAGTACTGTGGACCACTGGAAGTTGTTTCATTCAACTGTGGTAAATATCAGAGATGCTGATGCCTCTTTTTTTGTCTCTTTCAGCAAAAGACACTCATGTCTGGTTTTAACTTGAAAGTATCTGGTTTTAACACTAAGAACTACAAAAAGTAAACCCGTCAGGCAATCATGCTTAACTGCTCACTTTAGTTTTCAGCTTTCCCTTGTATTTTCTTCAGCAAGTACAAAACAGTTCAGGAGCATATAATTAAGCAGAGATAATTAACAGAGAGTAGAAATAAAAAAATTAAGTGGGTGCAAGCCATTTCTTAAAATTTTTGAAATTGAATATTAAGAAGTATAAAATGAAGAAAGTTCTAGTAAAGAGAGGAAATTGAAACACACCCTTATCCTTAGCATTTTCTACTCTTCAGCTCAGGCAGATTCCTGCTTCACATGTTGGCAAAAAACCACCTGCATCAGACACCAACATAATTCTTTATACTTGGTAAAGCGATGAGAAGAGCAGACTCCACTAAATGACTAAGCAACTCAGAGTTCAGTACAACAGCACTCACAGCCTTCTGACACCTTTTTGCCATGATAATTCACACAACCTTCAAAGCAATCTATTCCAGAATCACAGACAATGTGGCCAATGCCATCCATTACATTCATCACATCTGAAGAAAAACACTGGATTGCCTTAGTAAGCTCTCTGAATACTCTTCAAAACAGCTCTTTTCATTAACTTATCTAATCACCAGGTGATAGGTCATGCTCATTCTCCCAAGAAAAATATGGAAACTCTTTATGTTTCTGTAATAATTAAACAGATGGGACTTGTTTGTTGATACAATCAATGTATACACTGAGCAGGCATGAAAATTGGGCCCCGGTCTTTCTTGTATAGAAAAGTTGACCCTTAGCCTTCTCCATTCTGAGAAAATACTCTAAGTATTTAAGTCAACATGTAAAAAATAAGGCCATTACCACCTTCCTCCTAGATTTTGCATGGACCACTCTGAGAGGGCCTACAGCAATTGAACACTGCAGACAGTGGAAGAGCCAAACTGACAATCCATTGGGTGACTTAGGAAAACTCAAAAGAGCTTTGCGTTTTCAAACTTGCATTTAACTCCTGATTCAATATGGATTCTTGACATAGTAAGTTAGAAAGTTTGCAAGATTTTGTTCAAGGAATGAGCAGCTCACATATGGCTCACCAAACCTTTACTTAAAAAAGGAAAAACTTCAAACATTTGGCCCCAACATTCACAAAGGGGTAAGAAACATACTTTACATGAAAAGATATAAAGATCAGTAACAACAACAAAAAGCAAGGGCAAAACCAATAATAGAGTCAGACGGATGTGAAGACAAGAACTGGGTTTAGCTACAGGTTATTTGGCACAACAACTAAATCAAACAGATTTAACAGTTTGATAGTTTGGTTCTTATTTCCCAGTGTCAAAGGCCTTTTAGCACAGGGCACCAATATACGGTCATACGAAAAAAAAAAAAGCGTTTGGCAGCTTCGGGAAACTGTTTTGCCCATGTAAAACTCCCTTGATCGGGTGCGACAAGGACACGTACTTGCCGACTGCAGCATTAACCCACGGCTACGACAGCAGTGACGAGACACCCCGCACTCGAGGACCATGACTTTGCTGTTGTGAGGCGAAGGTCCACAGGAACGGGCTAAGCCCAAGTTGGTGGCTAGTACCGCGGGGCAGGAGGCAGCGAGGAGCGGCCGAAGCACACACGGAAAGCGAGCGGTGCTGGGGCCGCGGCCTGGCCGCTCCCGGGGGCGGGTGCACCCCCGGCCCGGCCGCCTCCCGCGGGCGGCCCCTGAGGCCGCTACACTACAGGTGAGCGCAAGGGCGGCGGCTCCATCCCCGCACCTGCCTCACTCACCTCATCCTCCAGCAGCGTCGGCAGAGGCTCAAAGTCGTAGCAGTTCACCTCCTCCTCCTCCTCCTCATAAAACACGTCCTCTGCAGCGCCAAGAGTGTCCATCCCGCCCGGCGAGGGAGCAGAGGCTTCACCTCCGCAGCCTCCCTGTGCGCTCGGAGCACGGCCCTCGGCCCCCGCCGCGGCTCATCCTCACAGCCGCCTGCGGGCTGCCCCCGGCGGCGACCCCCGCGGCGCCGCCCGCCCGCTTT
Source organism: Pseudopodoces humilis (assembly GCF_049639895.1). NCBI lineage: Eukaryota > Metazoa > Chordata > Aves > Passeriformes > Paridae > Pseudopodoces > Pseudopodoces humilis. The sequence continues at coordinate 21,634,238 of NC_142208.1, forward strand.
AACCCCCTCCCCTGCCGGGCCCGGCCCGGGGCCCCCCCGCCCCTCCGCCCAGGCCCGGGCCCGGGGCAGCGCTGCCATGGCAACGGCTGCCGCCTCCCCGCGCGGCCTCACCGCGGCGGCTCCCGCTCTCCTGCGGCGCCGCCCGCCCCCGCCGCGCCCCGGGCGGCACCGGCGGCCGGCCGCGCCCCGTGCCCTGCGCCCCGCGGCCCCCGCTCGCCGCCGTGGGGCGGCGGTGCCGCGGCCCTGCGCCCTGAGGAGCGCGCCCGCCGCAGTGCGAGCTGCGCCCGCCGGGGCCCCGCGGGAGCCGGGGCCGGTCCCCTCTCGGCTGCGCTCTGCGGGCGAACGGGAGCGGCGGGGAGGGAGGGCTGGTGAGAGGGTGCCCGAGTGGGACCGGCGCTGTGCCGCGGCGCTGCCGCCGCCGCCGATCCCCGCCCTGCCTGGCCGAGCCTTCGGGCTCGTATTACCGCCACCGGCTCTCCCAAACGCTGGATTTACAGGATAAACCGGTGTTCAGAATTAACACAAGTGGCCAAGTATTTGCACGCTCATGCCATAATTCTTGACGCAGTTCGAGCCATAACAACCACAAACGAAAACCAAGGCGCTGTCACCAGCTTTACGTTCATTAGCACCGGCCCATTTTTGCTATCCACGGGGCTTAGGGTGCCTCAAGTAACTTCATTAAGACTCCCCTTGAAATCGAAGGTTCAGGATCAAGGATTCCTTCAAAACCACTGCCCACAGAAGCCAGTTTTTAATTCAAGTCAACCCCATTGGAAAGCTCAGATTGTTTTGAGTAAACAGGCCGTAGCCTGGGAATGGGAGTCGGCATTCAGTAATGGACAAGTAACCCATGGGCAGGCATCTCTTGATTTAACTTTAAGCCACATCACAATCTTTTATCTCCATTGTAAAAGCATGGTGGATGGAGAGAATAGTCTTTTCTCTTGTAATTAAATTTTAGAGCTACTGGAAAATAATGGTGCCAATTTCATTATTTTGTTTTCCTTTATAGCTGTAATTCTATGTCAAAATGAAGTATGTTAATTAATCTGTGCATAGTGCATCAAGCAAAGCAAGAGGTTTGTTGGTTTTTTTGGGTTTTTTTTTGTGTATAATATTCTATGGAAAAGATTACTACTCTATTAAAATATACACTAACAAACACTGTGAAATAAACAAAGGTTGATTAACTGCCCCATAAAGGTCATATTTCAGTTGTAAGATTTCTCCCAATTAAATGTTATTTGGATACATTCCACAGTCATGGCATGGTACTGACATAAAAGCCAAACTCAGACAGATTGCAGTCTTTCATATACATGCTGTCTTCTTACTAACATTTTTGAACCAAAATGATATGAAAAATATATATACTTACAATCTGGTAACTCAGGCTTTTGTGAACAAGTGTTGAAGCATGGGAAACAGTGAGTGCGTGGTACTTCTGAAAAAAAAGTCCAACATGAATCCAGTAAGAGTCATTATAAAATGTTTCTTAAATTGTTGTTTACCAGCATTTTTGGCAAAATATTTTCCTCAGGCAGCACAAACTACCGAAGAAGAAGAACCCAAGAATTCTGGACTTTTGTGGACTGTACTCAAGAATGTTACAAAAAAACCCACCAAAACCCCCCCAAAAAAGCAGGAAAAGTTTCTCTGGTGGCTAAATCAGGCCTAATATCTACACTCACCCATCAATATATCTTAGATAGCACTCCACTGTAATCACCACTTGAGCATTCACAAATATTTCTGAAAAAAGATTGTTTAAGGTAAACCTGTGGAAGTTGCACAGAAATTCACATGCTAATTTTGAAAGCATCAGTATTTTTTGTTGACTAAAAAATTCCCTTTCTAGTGATTGAGTGATAGAGCATTTCCCCTGCGAGGTTAGCAGGCTCGGGTTCAGACACCTACCCTGCATTATTTGGACCTGCATTATTTATTTATTGAATCTGGGCTTAGGTAGATTTTGTCAGACTAAGTGCCTGACTGTCTCCAAGTGATTCAGGATGCTTCAGACCTATCTCGTGGTTGCTCTGGTTAACTTATTCATTCTACTGAAGAGCTATTTATATCAAGTGGAATATGTACAAAATGGAAAACAAATGAAACAAAACCAGCATTGCTCTGTAAACAAAAATTTGTAGTGGACTTAGCCTTAATGCAAATGCCATGATGGCTGGACAGAACAGACCCTGGAACTGACATGGTTTGGTATATTTTTTTCCAGAAATAGCTAAGCCTTTGCTCTCAACAATAATAGTGTTGTTTTGCTTTCCTCACAGCTGAGGCAACTGTCAAGAAAAACATTGCAACTTGTTTGATACATTCACTTGACAATTCTCAGGCTTGAATATTTATTCTTATTAATTTCTGCAATTAGTCCCATGGGAGTTGTTGGAGGACATGCTACACTACACAGTTCAGCATTATAAAAATACCCCACATGTAGATTAAGCTGTCTGTCTGAAATCATATTTTCCATTCTTTTTTCCCACAATATTGCTTAAGGAAGTGTAAGTTCCTAGGAGATCTTTAATTTTTTTGAAAGGCATTTTGATGGATATGTGTCTACTGAAATTTGCTTCTGGGTCTGAGGTTGACTGAATATGCAGGTGAGTATCACATTAAACACAAATATATAGAAGACAAATCAGCTTCTTATAGGTGAGTGTTCTCAAAAATAAAAACAGTATTTTGCACTAATAATAGTCTATAGCTGGAAAAGAAGTAAGAATTTTTGGCATAGATTATATTAATATACTGTGATTAAAATTGTTTTGTTAAAGGATATTTGGGACAGGTTTTACTATGAAAGTACCAGAGAGAGGTTTCACTTAGCTGTGATCAGGTTTTGAATATGAACTGAGATGTCTTTAGCAATAATTACACCAGGAATCACAATGATTAGAGATTTTGACTTCTTAATACTAGATTAGAGATGGAAAGCTAAGCAAACTCCAGATATAGTGTAGATATTATACACTGGAAAACTCTTGACCAAAAGGTCATTAAATCCACATGGAGCTTTATGGTTTAGACTCTGTGTATGATCACAGACAATGTGGAGCAAATGGATCAAATACACCTGATTTTAGCTGTCCCAGTTTTAGCATGCTCCCCTTAAACTGTATCAAATTTATAGGAAATGCATTACAGTTAGGGAAGTTTATAATTTTCCCATAAGGAACGTTTGCAGTGAAGCAGCTGACTTGATTTCTGTCTCTGACAGCAGTTGATAGCAGATATCTAGAGAAGAGTACAGGAATGAGGTAGTAACATACAATGTTCCCAGAGCCTCCAGAGCATCACAGTTCAGATAATCCCTAAGGCAGTGGTAGTGTCTGTTGGTTCAAGAGACACTGGATTATTTTTTAGTGAATTTGCTCATTCACTTTTTGAGTCTGAATGGGTTTACTCTCTACTATATCCCATTACAAAATTCCTCCGCTGACCCACACATAAAGTAAATTCTTTGTTTCATGTGAGCCCCCTAACTTCTTGTACTTAAAAAGGTGGTGGATAGATTCTTTTTTGTCATCTTTCTAACATTTATGATACTGTAGAGGTTTCATATCTTCCCTAGTTTTATCTCTTCAGGTTGAAAGGGCCTGGTCTAGTTGCTCATTTGTGTCCAATAGAAACTATTCAACAACCTCAATCATGCTTTAGCACTAGTATTTTTTCTAATTGTCATTAAAAAATTGTGAAGAGGGGGAGGGAGGGAGGGAGGGAGGGAGGGAAGGGAGGGAGGGAGGGAAGGAAGGAAGGAAGGAAGGAAGGAAGGAAGGAAGGAAGGAAGGAAGGAAGGAAGGAAGGAAGGAAGGAAGGAAGGAAGGAAGGAAGGAAGGAAGGAAGGAAGGAAGGAAGGAAGGAAGGAAGGAAGGAAGGAAGGAAGGAAGGAAGGAAGGAAGGAAGGAAGGAAGGAAGGAAGGGAGGAAGGAAGGGAGGAAGGAAGGAAGGAAGGAAGGAAGGAAGGAAGGAAGGAAGGAAGGAAGGAAGGAAGGAAGGAAGGAAGGAAGGAAGGAAGGAAGGAAGGAAGGAAGGGAAGGAAGGAAGGAAGGAAGGAAGGAAGGAAGGAGGAAGGAAGGAAGGAGGGAGGGAGGGAGGAGGAAGGGAAGGGAAGGAAGGAAGGAAGGAAAGAAGGAAGGAAGGAAGGAAGGAAGGAAGGAAGGAAGGAAGGAAGGAAGGAAGGAAGGAAGGAAGGGAGGAAGGAAGAAAGAAAGAAGGGAAGGAGGGAAGAAGGGAGGGAAGGAGGAAGGGAGGAAGGGAGGAAGGGAGGAAGGGAGGAAGGGAGGAAGGGAGGAAGGGAGGAAGGGAGGGAGGGAGGGAGGGAGGGAGGGAGGGAGGGAGGGAGGGAGGGAGGGAGGGAGGGAGGGAGGGAGGAAGGAAGGAAAGAAATATATGAATGACCTGAAAAATAAAAGTAAATTTAAATTTTCTTTTAAATATGATTTATTGATTTCGTTCTGAGCTGCATGCCTTTTAATTCCAGGTAGCTGCATTCATGGAATATAAAAAAAAATTCTTCAGCAGGCAATGGCAATAGAGGATGCATTCCTGAGAATTCAGGAACTGACTGCCAGCACCCCTGCCTCTGCAACATAGTCTAAATACAGGCCACATGAGAAAGGAAATTGTATAGGGTACTACTGTTACGCCACTGAGCCACTGGAGATGTCTTTCATGTTCTTTTGTAGGTTTTTCCTTTTCATTATAGCACTTTGGTTATTCTTTTTAATAGATTATATAATCATAATTGACTATTATAATTTGGAGTACCAGCCTTGTAGATGAAAGGTACACATTTGTTACACTATAATTAGATTGTACATTCTCCTTTTAAGAGTTTTCATTTAATGGCAATTTGCCTGAAGGTTCTCATTTTAATTTAGTTTGGGTGAAACTGAGGAAACTGAAGGATTGCTGTGTTAAGAATTGGGGTTTTTATGTGTGTGATTTGTATCCTTTTCAATTGTTTGGGTTGTGTTAATCAGAGATCTCTTTATTGCCATGGGTTTTAATACTTTCACAGTCTACGAAACTACCATTCTTCTTTTAGCAGTTATTTGAATTTTAAGACAGAGACAAGCTTTCTGCCAGTTGCCAACTGCTGCTGCCTTTGTGGCAGCAGTGAGAAAGCGTTGCAATAAAAAGCAAATTGTGTTGTTGCTACTGAAAAACCTGAAAGAATTCAAAGGTAAGGAACTACAATTCTTAAACTGGCCCGATTACTGCTATGACTCATAGAGGAGCATAACTCTGCCTGCCTGAAGTGGTAGGTTAGTTTGTATTCCAGGTACTTCAGAATCTTACAAAAGCAATAGGGGTGAGTTAACCATGCATTCATGAAGAAGATCAGAAAGGTATATGCATAGACTGCTTTCTGTATGGGGAAACCCATATAGAAGCCTACTCTTTTCATGGGGTTCAATGGTAGAAGAGTTAACTTCACAGTAATGAAGCACAGGCTTCAGTCATTACAGACACCTATCACATCATTCTTTTCAAAGAAATAATCAAATTCCACCTGCTCCTACATGTTAGGAACTTCTTAATTTCAAGCCTTTACTTACATTCATTCACTTTAGCCCCAACATTGTCTTTTATTTTGTAATCTCAGTTCTATTTCTTTACCGATTACCACTTTATGTATACATCTTCTGTTGCCTTTGACTTTGTTTTCATCTTTTCCTAACAGTGCATTTTCTTAAATCCCCGTTCTAGTCATGAATGCTTTTCTACTACACTACACTTTGGTTGTATTTATAATACTGATAAATTTTAATTTTATAATTTCCTTAGGTTTTTAGGAGATCTGATCTTTTCTATCTCTCCCCTTGGTGTATTTCTTTAGGTATGTGCCTTTTATCATCTTCATAATTTCTCACATGTCCACTGTCTAAAGACTTTGATTTTACTGCATCTTTCAATAGTAGTTTAATTTGTTTTCATATGAAAGATGATAAAAGGATTCTTGACCCTTCTCCTCAGGGCATCTTTCAGCCATCTAATACATTTTCAAATGAACTGCAGCAGCATTTCCAATTCCTGTATTCTTTTCACAGGAACTCTACTAGGTGGCACTCCAGGCATAGCTAGCTCCCATCAGGAGCTACTTTAGAATAATGTGCTTTGCATTAAGGCATCTCCACTTTGTCATTCTTTAAACATCCTATGCTGTTGCAGTTGGATATTAGCCTCCTCTACCAGCTGAAATGCAGAGATAGACAGCAGTGTAAAGAACATAATTTGGCCCTAATTGAAGCCAAAGCAAAACTGTCATGGCATAATTTCCTTTGAAGAGAACTCATTGATATGCAAGATCAAAGACTGGAATTGTTTTTATTTGTATGCAAATGGACAAATAACCTAGTAATTATTTGATATGCAAACACACCTTTTTTTCTTCACCACTGGAAAATTAGGACTAGAGGAGGTATGTGTCCAAAGTGAATCCAGTGCTAAGTCTGGTGTTTCGGAATTTCCGAGTTGTTGCCTCATTAATTCAATTAGATCCTTAGGTTTGTCTTAGGTAGTGTCTATCCAGAAATACATGTGTGTGTTTACACACATGGAAAGACTGATAATGGGGTTCTTCCTATTGTTATTACTCTGAAGTGTTACATGACTTCCTTTGTCTCAGTATCTTACAAGGAGCTTGTGTTGCAACATAGAGTCCACTTTGCTTGTTTCATATGGTAAAGTGAGACATCATGAAAATGACTTCCAGCATTACTCAGGAGTCTCATACCAAATGGAAATTTAAGCCATAAACCTGGAAAGCCAAATTTATACAATAATTGCAAAATATTCTGCAATTGATTCTGAACTGCTTTAGTTTTGACTCTATAACATTGTCTTCATAACGCAATATTGTCTTTATAACACCTATTGGTCCCCTTGCTCTTTTAATTCATTTTAGTGGTGTTTATTTGAAAACACAAGAAAAAGTTGTACAGAAGATAATTTTAAAAGAAAATGTGCATAATAAAATCTAATATGGTGCCTGTGACAATTTCATATTGGAAAATAAGATGCAGCGTAGTACCAACCATCCTTCAGAGAAACATCTCATAATGATTAACTAAGACTTAAATTCATATGAAAGAAACGTAAAAATTAGCTAAGTGCATGCCACATTCTAACCCTGAGATTGTTTATATTTTTGACATTTAGCTATTTACTTAAGCTTTCCTCTAGAGATTTATGAGATGATAATCAGCTGCTCAAAAGGGAAGGAAGAACATTAACAGGACAAAGTAGTCTCCCATCTCTGGGGCAGTGAATCAAACTGAACTATTTAAGTTCTTCTTGAAGTTAATAAACCAGCAGGAAAAGCCCATCCTGAAGACCTATAGTCTCCAAAACAATCACTTGGTGTCCCCAACAGCTGATACCAAATCCACGAGTGTCTGTGTTCTATTCCTTCCCCCAAAGACATGACCATGGCTGTTCTGGGATTCTTTCTCAATAAAACATAAACTAGAATATAGATAACACTTTCTGCTAGGGACAGAAGTAATATAAAATATTTACAATTTAATCTTTTTGATTTGCTGTGACTACTTGTCTCCAGTGAGGATTTAGCTACTGTGTTTCACACTTGGGTCAATGCAGTTCTTTCTTTCTGATGCTGAATTGGAAGGGCATTCAGAAATTCCACCTGTGCAAGACAAAACAACACAAATCTCCTGGGAACATACCAGGTGCTGTTCTCCATATTCCTTACAGGCCCTCCAAAATAAAAGCATTGCTAATCCAGCAACCTGTTCTCTGTTCTTACCCTAGGAAAAAAGCTGCTCTCCCTGGAAGCCCAGTGGCTGCAGTACTTCACTGTGAAACACTCAGGAGTTGAGATCAGACTGTTCTTGGCAGAGAGCCCTATATTATGTTACTTTGTGCCAGAGCTGATTAGAATGAGTCTGATCCCAATCAACTTCAGATCACAATGCTGAACGTGATCTTTCTGCCAAGCCCTTCAAAAGGTAACAAAGATAATCAGAGAAACTTTCAAAGGTACAGATCATCCCATAAAGTCACTTGACCTCAGAAGAGCAGAGGTTTTTTACATACGAACTGAGGCAAATCTCATTCAGGGTATCAGAAAATGTTTGTTGAAGAGCACAGCAGGAGCCATACTGATGCTATTAAAAATGCAAATTTAATTTCCAAAATAGTTCCGGGGAGACTTTTGTTTTTCACGTAGCCACAACTGAAGAGGAAAAGGGCATTTGCTAAGGGTGACCTCTGCTAAGATAGCTTTCAAATGCTGTGAGTAGGGTATGCTTCTGGCAGATGGAAGAAGTAGTCCTTTATGCAGGCCTGCTTTGGATTTGACCCCTGATGCCACACACTGCTGAATGCCCTTTTTGCATTCTGGGAAAAAACCCCAACACTTCTATTTCCAGTCACACTAAATTAAGACTCCTTTCTAACTTCTCAACTCAGCTACTGTAGTGAAAAAATCAATTATTTTTACTACCAAATCTCAGTTTTTTGACTGCTGCCTAGATAATTTTGTAATGGGTACATTAGTAAAACCTATGTGTTGTCCTATTGAGGACTCCTTTATACTGGGAAATGCTCATCTGAGGAGAAATAGTTGATACCCAGAATCTAGCCATAAAATTTATAAATACAACATGAAAACATATTTGGAACTGAATTTTGTATACTGCACATGCAGATTAGCAGTAGAAGAGAAGATTTTACCAGAAGAGCTCCTCTTATCAAGAGATCTCATCAGGAGAAAAGAGAAAATATCCCCCCAACCTTCAAATGATACAGGCCCTGAAGGATTGATATGCACTCTGTTTTACATGGTTGTAGATTTTTAGACTTTTAAAGAACTAATTCCAGGGCAGAGGTGACTGATTTGCAAATACTCTTAAAGACATGATCATTAGGTGTATATTAGTGGAGCTCAAAATAGAGTTTAATGAGCCAGGAAGAAAGATAAATTGCTGAGTTCAGCTAAAAGACTATAGTAGCTACAGCAAGTATGTGTTTGAAACATTTGTCATTAATTAGGTATTGTCAGTTACCTCCTGGATGAAGGCAAAGGCATCTTGGGCGTCATAAAATCCATGAACTGCAGTCTATGTCTCCAGAATTTGATAATCCAAATTAATCAACTGGGCAAAACTCTCTTCCAAACCATTAGAGCTATTGATTCATCTGAATCTATAACATGTTATTAAATTTTCATTCTTAGTAAAGATAGTTGGTTTATATTAAGGAGAAAAAAAAAGAGAAAGACTGTGTATAGCAAGCAGTTAGGCAGAAGAATATCCAATAAAGAAAGTCTCTTAGCACACAGGGAGAAGCAGAAAGCATACAAGGTAGTGCTTCCATCCGGTATTGCATAGGATTTCATTGATTTAATGAAATTTTTGGTCTCTGCATTGATGTCTGCATGAACACACCTTTCAAGAGGCAGGAAAGAGCCAGTTACTTTTCTCTCAGTGGCAATTTTCATTTGCCTCACAAGGACAGGTAAATTATTTAAATTCAACTTATTGAAATAAACCCATATTATTTGTAGGAGCATAGCCAGGAAAAATGGTTTAACCAAAAATAGTTCCCATGCATGCAACCTTCCCTAGTTGGACTTCTCTAGTTCTGGTCACTCCTTACTGATGCATGGAACAAAGGGAAAACTCTTCTCACCATGACTTCTCTCTGAATTTCCTCTTAAGACCTCTTTCACTTGGGACCTAAAAACACAAAACCAGAATCACATATTCAATTTAACAAATTCCAGTTGTCCTAATGCTCCTAATGTCTTCTAGGCCCCCAGACATCAGTAGTTGTCAGAGTGGCACATGACCAGTGGAATAGCTTTTTTTTTTGTGCAAAATGCTGTCTGCTCATGACCAGAGGATGTGTTCTCCAGGAATTCTCTTGAAGTCGGAATTTCTGTGGGACTGCTCTGACCAGTGTGAAGCCAAAGGACTGGACATTTTATTTGGTGTGAAGGAGAGACTTCAGGTGGTACAGAAACAACACAGGAACATCCAGGCCATCAGGTATTGCTGTGGCTTATTCTGTCCTAGGCGTGAAGTGGAACAGGGTAAAAGCTAGCAGCAGGCTGGTGTGCCAGTTCCCCTTGGCTGTGCCAGACGTACCTCAGCTACAGCCGACAACCTGGCACAGGGGCTCAATTAATCAAGAGAGGTTATATAACAAGCACAGAATTCCAGGCAGAAAAATTGAAACGTATCTGCACACAAAACCCTCATTGTCCAGTCTGGTCACTTCTGCTCTGCACCAGCTGCTTCTGTGAATAGTTCTACAGCTTATCTTCAAATGTATCTGTCCTTGATCATTTAATCAGTATTTAAAGCTCTGTGATGTTATTGATCTCACTCATGCCTCCAGCATGTGTTTCCAATGGAAAATCCAGCAGAGAGGAAAAGAAAAGTGCAGAATACCTTTTCATCATCTGCAAGAAGAAAAAGATGCATTTTGCTCCTTTCTGATTTTATAGTTTGTTGTATAATAGCAATAATCTCTTTTGCTTTCATATACTTGCAATAAATGGTTTTTGAGATCGATGAAATGTCTGAGCTTCACTTTGGCTATTAATCATTCTTAGTAGCATTTTATTGGTTCATATATTACAAATAACAGAAATTATTCCTTAAACCTACCCAGATAGCTGAGGACTGCAAATTTCAAACCCAACTCTGAGAGACAGATTCACTTATGGCAATCCCTGTGTTGTCTTTTATAAGAGTAAGTAATAATAAAAGCACTATGCCTTCCATCTGCAGGTTTCAGCCCCCACTATACAATGCATTAAGGAAAAAATGAACCTTGCTTCTCTATTTGAAGGAGGGGAGAAGGTGAGTTTTTGGGTAAGAAATATCTGGGAAGATCTCTCGCCATTTTTTTTCTCATTATCTGAGAAAGCAGTGTTTGGCAGAGTTTGTAACGCCTGCTCTTGGTGCCATCCTGCTAACAAAGCTCCTTGGGAGCCAACCCTCTGGCTGCAGCTACAGAACATGCACTGACTGCCCTGGGAGAGAAGCAGTGTTGCTGTTCCCTGTCAACATCAGCAAGACTGGAGTGAAATAAATATTCACTCAACAAGCCTGATTCACATTTCTTAATTTGATCTGTTTTCAGTCCCTCTCTTTGCTCCCTGTCCTCCTTCTGCCTACAGTCTAATCATGGCTTTTTGGGTAATCGTGAAATAAAAATGGACAGTGACATCAAAGGAATGAAATTCCCTAAAAGTTCAGTTTGAGAAAATATGTTCTAACCCTGAGAATAATAGCATTTGCCTTTCACAAAGAAAGAATTACCGTGAAGTTGAGCACAGTGTGCTATTTTCTTCTATTGGATTCTTCTGCATTGAGATATATCTGCCTCTTGGATGCCTCTGCTTTGATCATCTATCATCCTTTATTCCAATAAAAATACAGAACCTATTTATCAGTTCAGTGAAATTCCATATTTGTTTACTCAGGTGATGACATCAGTATAATTTCTCTGCGTCCATGTGAGATTTACCAAATCTGGTTAGAAACCATCATCATGACACCCATGGCAGTGCCCTCTTTTGGGGCACCATGAGCAGTCAGTTTCTAAAGAGCAACCAGAGCATTCTCACAGCATGGCACAGAACACCTTACTATTGCCATGGGCTGGGTGAGGTCAGGCTGTGTGTGAATCCTGGCTGCCTGGGGATAGAGGTTGTTGGCAGCTCAGAGAAAGAACCCAAGGTGTCTTGTTCCTCCCATGTGCCAAATCAGGGTAAGGGCAGCTGGCCAATAGATCTGAATGCCAGGTCCACCAGCAGCACCGACAGCAAGAACATACTGGCTGTGCACACTGGTGTCAGCTGGACAGCACTGCAAACATAGACCTCCCAATTCCAAAGACTTGTGGTGAAATAATATAAAAATAGGATGTTCACTCATCTACTTTTCTGCAAGTTACAGAAAGTCAAAAAGAAATTGGGCTGGGATATCACAAGTCTTTTGTTTGGGCCTCAGCCAGCATGAAAAAATACACAGGAAAAGCAGCTTTAATTGATTTGACAGTATTTTCATAACAGTCTCAGTGACTGGCTGGGGTTTTTGTTTGTTTGTTTGATAACTAGAGGACAGACTTCAATTTCTTCTGTCATGTCTGCTCTAGGTTCTCTACTTTCCAGTGTTGCATTATCTTTCAACATTGCCTCATGGTTCTCAAATTTTATCCAAGTTACCTCAGTACCCAGAATTTATTTTAATGTTTTCTGCAATTTAATAAAGATCCATCCTGCTGAGCCTAATTCTGCAGGCAAAATAGGTCCATACTATTAATGACAGCAATTTGATGTTATTGTAACACACAGTTGCAACAGGCAGTGTGTGAAAAGAGCACCTAAAAAAGTCTACTTTAAAACTTCCCTGTTTTTCAACATATCCCTTGTTGTACTGCATTTCCACTAGTCTTACATGAGATATTCTGCTACCCTCTAAATTACCTATGTCCTAACAGTGCCTTTGTATTCTATGGAATACTTCCCTTTGAATATTAGGAACCATATTTTAATAAGGGAAGTAGAGATGATTTGCTCTTTATTCTTATTCCTTGACAGAAGAGGACCAGAAAGGGAGAACTGGTTTCTGTTCCTCATGCATCACTAGCCAAATTGTTTCCACATTTCCAGTCTAATCTAAATTACACTTTTGTGACTCCAGACCATGACAGAAGAGATGCAAGACTGAAACTGAGAGAGCTCTTGTAGCTTGCTCTTGAAAGTTTCAAAAAGTAATATTGAACTCCTCCAGCCTCCCTTACTCTCGTACCCCCTTTTCCCAAAGACATTTGTTGGGGAAGTAGGAGATGGTTGTTCTTGTAGCTCAACAAGGTCTTGCCAGGCCTCCTCAGGACTGGGTTAAGTGCAGATCCTCCCTATATCAATGAATGCATATTAGTCATATTAATAAAATAATATTTTACCTCCACCTCCTTGAGGAGGAATATGAGGTCTCTTGCCTAAATATAAAAACTGATGACCATCTCAAATCAGAGATCCAATTAGTTCAGTTACTCTGTCTCTGCCACTGGTCAATGGCATATGCTTAAACAAGACTGTGAACACAGCATTTGCAGAGTGATCCTTCCTCACTTTTAGAAATCGGCATTTTACTGTGATTACAAAAAGACCCTTGTTAACTAGAGAAGGGAGAACAGGGGTCTGGAAAGATGAGTTCTCTGACTGACTCTTGCCTTGAATTGCTTTGTGCCTGAATTCAGGCAATTCACAAAGGTTGTGACTCATTTACCAAGTCAGTATGAAAATATTCGTCAGACTTTGCAAGTTGGTAGGGTCTCAGTGCCCTTCTAAAGCTGTGTGTCACTGCAGCAAAGCTTGTGAGACAACAGCTGTGAAATCTGCTACGGCCAGTAAGGGAACAATGTGCCTTAGAAATGCTCTTCACATCTTAAAAGCCAAATAGACAAATGAGGTTGTAAACTTAGATCCAGAGAAATTTGCAGAGAGGAGAAATGACAAATTAGAGCTATGTAGTCATATTAAAGTAACTTCTTTTGTTTATATTTTAATAAAAGGAACAGAAGTGCTAATGGGCAGAGAACAATAGAATTAAGTACCTTTCAAAAAAATGGTCAACAAAAATTAGCAGTCCCATTACATAGACAGAGAAACTAGTTTCGCTTCATTTGAAAGACAAACATTTTTCTCAGGACTTGTTATGTCCAACAGTCTTTACAGCTTCTAAGGGGAATATGCTATAAATTCTTTTGTACAAAAGTTACAAGATTTATGTGTTTTTCTTTATTTGAAAATTGATTTCAGAAACCTCTAAGGTATACCACAGGTTTTGGGAACATTATTTATCATTTTTCTATTTTGAAGATGCTATTGTGAATGCATCACATTGTTTCACAGTTGTTTCCCAACATATTTTTGAAAGAATTTTACAAAATTAGAAAAGAGAAATATAGTCCTACAGAAAAAAACTGTACCTCATGCTATCTCTCTTAATTTCTATTTATTCTTCCATCTACTGGAAAACTAATAAAAATGAAGAAAATTAATTTATGCAGAGAATTGCACATATAAGTGGAAAAAATATGCATGTGTTTCCTTACTATATTCCAACAAATTGCATATTATCCATCAATAATATTATCCAGTCATGTGGAATATTAAATAATAGGTTGGCTGCTTTCCATGAATTTCATCAAATTTTCCTTTTTACTTAAAAAAGTCTTACAACTTTGGTGAGAAAAAGGTCAGTCAGAAAAGTCAAATCATTTTCTTCACTATGTCAGATAGAGCAGAGATTTTAGCTATCTTACATAATGGAGTTCTGTCTTGCTTCATTTGATAGGCTCTCCTCTTCTGCTTTGTCTGCTACTTAATATGGTGATAAATTTTCCTCTAAAAACTTCCAAGCATCTTTCAGATTATGAAAAATGTATTTTGTTCACTATAAAACTGTAATTTACCTAGTGACAAATTGTCACACAACCCTTAATACATGTGTAGACTGGTATGTTTCCCTTGTTCTTTAGAGTGTCATGATCAAAGCTTATAACCACTGCTCAGAAAATGCAAGAATTAATAGTAAAAATTTATTTTTTATAAAGGTTCCCCTTCAATATCATCTGCCATATGCAAGGTTTTTTTGCAAAACATTGCTTTATCAGCAGCAAGGAAATTGCTTCCTATCGAAACCAGAGTGTTACTGTATGCAACAACCTCATCAGATGGGTTTCCCTGAACAGAAAAGCTGACCAGAAAAGTTCTTTTCCAAAATATATTTTTTCTAAAAATGCTATTTTCCAAACTAATAGTTTGCTTTTTGAGAGTAGTGTTAGAGGGAATGCATTCCAATCAACTTTGTTGCATAAATTTCTCTGTGAAGAACAAGACATGAAATTTGCTCTTTGCCTGAGTCTTGTAAGAACAGCATGAAAGTTCCAAAATGAAATGGCTGGGATCACAAGCAGCTGTGGCATGTGATCTGCCTCCATCCACAGTAAATCATCAAGTCACCATATTGCATAGTCATAACAGATAGTTACCAGAATATTCTTTCTTAGCTCAAAGGATTCGTATGCCTTTGGTTATATATTAGAAACTAGGGAATGCCACCTGCAAATCCATTAAGTGTAATTTCATTGTAGTTTGCTTTGTGCAAGGGAAATAGTAACAGTCAAGTTAAAGAGAATGTTTTTATGGTTGTCAGAAAAGTGGTGCAGACCATGAGTAACCGAACTCAGAAAATAAATTCTGCTGTGTCAGTGAAACTATTTTATTACTGGGTCTCTAAAAGCAGAAAACCAATACACTAGAAGAATGCTCTAACACAACATCAGCATAACTGGTAAAAATCCAGAGGGTATAGCAAGAATGTCTGACATACTATAGCTGTATAAACTCTGCAGTTGCCAGCTGTTTCATGCCAACATCTGTACTAATAGCGGATTATAAATACATTCATTTTTTAATTTAAAATACCAAACCCCAACAAACAAACAAACAAACAAACAACAAACCCAATTCTAGATAAATTTCTTAAATTTACTTCACAGACTCAAACCTGTCTTCCCAAAGCTATGAATTTACTTAGAGTAGGAACAGACCTAGGCACACTGCAGAGAGTTTGACAGAGCCACTTTTCTAACTTATGCTTATGCCAAAAACTATCCCTCTTT
Organism: Pseudopodoces humilis; assembly: GCF_049639895.1. Taxonomy (NCBI): domain Eukaryota; kingdom Metazoa; phylum Chordata; class Aves; order Passeriformes; family Paridae; genus Pseudopodoces; species Pseudopodoces humilis. Next base: position 21,649,931 of record NC_142208.1, read on the forward strand.
CTTCCAGTATGTGGTAGGGGATTAAGAATGTCTACTCATCATTCCAACAGCTCTCTGAGATGTACAAAAGCCAGATAAATATTACATTTCATTTTGAATAATGTTCCAAAAGTAATTCTTGTTTTATTGTGCACATGACTGCTCACCTACACAGGTCTGTGTATCTGGGAATCAAACTGAACATTTGGTTGGTCTTGATCTCAAAGGTCTTTTCCAGCCTAGCTGATCCTGTGATTCAGGGATTACGGGACAGAAGAAGTGCTCTTGGGTTGAATTATATCATTACATTATATATTGCATTTCTTCATACTTTGGCAAATGGCCAACAGCATTGAAACATCACTTTCATTAACATCTAATTAAATTAATTGCAATGGGTGCTACACTCAGCTGTCATGAGTTACATAACCATAATGTGGTCAGTGAAACTAAGCTGAGTTACTCCTCAGAACATCAGGGCTACCAGCCTCCTTAGATACCCAGTGGGTTACTTAAAGCCAGAGTTGAGTTTCCTGATACTGTTCAGGTGCTTAGGAGTGACTTAAATACAGTAGTGTTTCCATCAAAGAACAAAGAGTGTGTACTGCATTTGAAGTTGCTTCTTCATCTTTATGGAGCAACAATGTCAATAATTGTCACAGAACTCTATAATAGACCCTGCTGCCCCTTAAGAGTTTTCAATCTTTTTACATTTTGAGATAAATCATAGTCCTAGTGATATGTAAAATGTTACCTCTAGACCAGGTTTTGAGAACATCACAAGTGAGGAATTGCAGAACAGGAAGACAGAATTTGCAAGGGAAACCTTTCACAATAAATCCCCTCCACAAGAGAAGAATTTAACATTTCAGTCCTGGTGAAGCAGAAGTCCTGGACAGCATCCAGCAACCAACCTGAGCAGAAAAAGTGCAGCTTAATTTCTTCACTTAAAGGGAAGAAGCTTTCCCACTCCAGGCTCCGTCCCTCCCAGGGCAGCCCAGTGCCAGAGAATTATCTCCTGCAGTAAAGGACACCATTTCACACATCATCTCCTCCCTGGCCAAAGGTGGTAAGACAGCCCCACTTCCTTCAAGCCCTGGCTGTTCCCCAAACACAGAAGAGGGGTTGCATTTCAGAGTGGACAAAGTGTCGTGCATTGCCAAGTATGACAAATTACCAAGGCATAATGAAGTAATATCAACCTCCACAATAATGAAAGGATCAAATAGAATTTTTGTGTTAAAGGGGTGTGAGTGTATTGTTTGACCTGAGTTTTGTTGTGCACAGGTACCCCGAAACCCCAGTCGTGCTCTTCCTGCTGACATGTACCTGCCCACCACAGCTGCAGCCTGGGATAATAAGCAAATTTCCACTCAGTCCTCATCAAATCTCTAAGTTCAGCCATCTGTATGTTCTGAACCCAGAATGCATGGCTGGGCTCTGAATTACCTGGAACTTAATCAGATGATTCTGAGTAAAAGCAAGATGCAGACACATGGAAATGTAAGGGGAAAATGCATTTATAAAGGTTGTTAAATGATTTATGTCATGCTAGTTGTTTTAATGCTTAACTTAGTGCATCTAGGGAACTATTTAATTAAGTTTTCTCTGAAAGATCCCAACTATTAGCATGTTGTAACAGGATTGGGAAATGTAACTATATTCTCAGTTGAGGCTTTAATATAAATATGTAATATTGACCTGCCTGCCTCCAAGTAAGATACTAAGGAATGAAAATTAATTAATTATTATTATTATTTTCAAAGGCAATTTGCATAAAAGTTCTGGAGAACTAGTAATTAAGATTTTGTTCAACAAATACTCCTCATGATCCTCTTTTGAACCAGTCAGTCATTATTTGGAACCTTCATATAAATTTGACTAGGAAACATCAGTGAAATTATTCCTTTGTGCTATCATGTTTATTTATTAAGAATAGTGAAAAAGTCATGTTTCCTGGAACAGGGCAGTAATTAAGTTACACTAAAATTTGGGATTCTCCTCTTCCACTTCTAAGATGCTTTCTGGCAGTACCAAAGATTCTCTGTCCTCAGTTTTCTTTAAAGTCTTGTTATATGAACATTTTCTACTTTATACTGGATTATTTTGTGCCTTATCTTTGCTTCCCTCCCTGTTTATCTGTACTTGTTCACAAAGATGTTGCTCAAATAAAACAAGAGGCATGTGCTTATGTCAATGAAAGACCTCATGTCCTTAGGCCAATGAAATACCATGGTATCACTTACTTTTACTGTATTATGTAAATACCAACACACACATTCAGGTGCCAGGAATGGTGCAAATGAACCAAGATAAAATTATGTATAGTTGCATACATTTCACTCAAATTACAGCAGCATTAGATTATTCCCTTTTTACTAAACTCAGATCAGATTTGAATAAGAGCTGCTAGATATTTTTGTGCTATTTTTGCAATGATACATTTTAAAGATACCACAGACGTTATGAAAACCTTGTAGTTCAGAGCTGGGCAGCATTTAGGCTTTGGTCAGCAGGACAGCAAACTCTCTTCACTGCCTTAACATCCAGGCTTGTCTTGCAGAAATCTTTACTATTCATGGTAAATACAACAATCTTCTCAATCTGTCTGGAGAAGTTAAAGGAAGAGACTTTTTCTATCCTGAAAGCTGAAAAAATATATACAAGAGGTTGAAAAAACCAAAATTATTCCATTAGTATATATCCCTTATCACCCTTGACCTTGGCTTCAGCCAATTTATATTACTCATGTAGCAGTTGTCCATCTATATTTATATAAAAACCCAAATGCTGGAAGTAAAAAGATAGAAATAATCTATTCATACATACATACAAAGTTATAAATACATCTGTTGGTAATTTAAATGGACTAAGTTATACATGCTATCCCTCAGGTCAATTCTGAAGTCTGAATTTGATTTATCCATCGACAGAGAATGTGTGTATCATGCCTGTGGCTATTTCAGCCCTTGGGAATGATTCCAGTCAGGAAATCACTTGGGAAAGGTGTGATTTACCAGAAGACTGTTTCTGCATTAGTTCAGAGGTCTATTAGTAAATACACAGGAAAATTGCAGCTTTGGTGGGACAATAATAGAGAGGATTACAAAATGCTGTAATTCAAGGCAGACAACTCCTTGAAAACATGAAGTGTTCCTTTTCTAAGTACCATTAAGAGAATTAGAATAATAAAATGACCTTATTTTAGAATCTGATCTATCTGGCCCACCTTTGTTAATTAGTAAGAAAGTTACTAAATAAGTAAAACTCCCAATTTCCTTCAAGAAAGGGCTTGCTAAGATCTGAAAATCATGATTTAAATGGTTTCCTTATGGTTATGACATATCCATAGATAGAGAGAAACAAGTTTATAAAATACATCTGAGACATCAATTGCATCCCATCTCTGTAGACCAGACAAATTTCCAGAGGTGTGAGTGGGATGTTGAAGGATCTCTCATTAATGGCATTTGTGTGAAAAATCTAGTGATCTTTCTGAGGAAAATAAAAATATAAAACCCCCAACTTCCCATGAAAAACAATCTAATTGAAACATTTTATTCAGTCAATCTCACAGAAGTTGTGGGTAGAATTTCTTGAATTCCTAGAATTCCTGCTTTTGAAGGGCTCGTGTCTCAGAAATATGGAAGGTTGCCTCCCTGCTTTTACAAAACACACAGCTGTGTGTTTCACTGCAAAGTGCATTAAGGCACAAGAGAAATAGCTCTCCTTTAGTCTTGCAATGTGTTAAGCATAGCCCAGGTATGTAACAAATAATAAATAAAATAGCAGTGTAAGCATGGCTGGGATTAGAATACTATTACCATACTCTGGAATCTCTGTCATGCTCTTTCATCTCACTCTTGACAGCCCACTTGCCAGTTCACATCACAGTTTGAGAAAGATCTGCCAGAACATCAGCTACACATGAGAACAAGAAACCCAGGACCTATTTCTTATTAACTTGCTCTTTGCATTGGTGAATCTCAACAAGACCTTTAAATATGGCTTGTGAGTACTGACCAGTGCAGAAACGGAGTGCAATGTCTAACATTCCTTTCCCATGAATTCTTAATCTGTCTTCTGAAGGAGCTGGCAAAGTACACATTCTCAAATATTCCCTGCTCTTTGTCTGCTTTAATCCTTTGCTTGTGTATGACTGTGCTGCATGTGTTAGAAAAGCCTGGAGAGGAGGTCTGCCTCTAAACACAACTATCTAGGTTGTAGCAATTTGGCACATACAGGAAGATGAATGCAAACTGTATAATAAATCCTGGGAACTCACCCCAGCATGGCACTGATGGAGTTAAACACAGTCCCAGGTGCTGTGATTGCTCCACCTTTATATTTTATCTGACAGTTCTCTTTCTCTCCTTGGATTGTCATGTAGCCCTTTTGCTCTGTCTGTTCACATTACACAGTAACTCCTCTGGTGTCTCTTTCAATTTTTTCCATGCAAATGCATTCCCTGTCATACATTAAAATTTTGGCACAGAAGATTTCCTTAGGCTCACAGTTGCTTTGCCACACCTACCATTATTAAATAAATACTTAATAATAAAAAATACTGATTAGTAAATATCTGGCCAATATATCAGGAACATCTGCAAAAGTTGATTTTCACCATATAGGTCTTAATAGACTGTTAGGATAAAATTTCCCCTTGGAGGACCACTGAATTCTTCCATGGCTGAACTGGTTTCAGTGTTTGTGTCAGCATGCAGGGGAACCTCCAGCAACACAAAGTGGTGGTGACAAAGGCTTTGCTAAGGAAATAGATTCCGATTTGTGAGAAAAGACCATACCTGTCCTCAGGCAGGGGCAGACAAAGAAAACATTACCCCTAGTACTACAGGTTATATTGCTACATCCATAAAGAATTGGTGGATCTCTTAATCTCCACGGAGAATTAGCAGGTAAGGTTTGATATGAGGACATGTGAGTTTTGCGACTGGGAAGTTAACATATCCCTGAATAACTCTTTAGTGCTCCTCCTCTTTCCCCAGATGATTTTGGATGTGATTTGAGCTGACACCCACAGTTGTGTGTTTGAACAGCTCTATTCAGTGCTAGGTTACAGTTTACACATCAGCTTCCCAGACCTAAAAATCATGAAACTCATGATTATGTTTGTCAGCCCATCCCGAGTTTTTACTTCATTATGAAATTTATCGGAAAAGAAATATTGAGCACTTTTTTTCCCCTTCCAGATCTTTTGAATGTACACAAAAACTTACTGGATAATATGCATTCCTCCTAGAGGATTTGTATCTCTGTATCAGCAATAGCTCATAAAACAGAAAAGATTATTTTTAGAACTTTGCACAACTAAGTTCTTGCTTGTTAATGTATGGTTTTGTCCTTTTTGATTTTAAAACACATAAAGGCAACATAAATGAAAACACATATAAAAAGATCTCCATGATCTATATACTTTCCACAGAAAATTCAAACATTTAAAATGAATGAATTATGAAAGGAACAGCTTTGAGTGTTATTGACTGAAAAAGCAGATGGTACAAGGATACATTAGTGTCACAGAGCATTACCTTCATCCTTAGGAGCAGAGATGGCATCTCAGTGATGCACTGGGCTTTTTTCAGTGCTTTCTAGATGGTTCAAGTCATAAAACATAAAACCCCCTGTTTCTTACTGAAGTTGTATACCAAAGAAATTAATGTATCTATGATTTACTCTTTGCATATAGATTGCTTCTCTAAGGGGAAAATTCAGCTTAAAGCTGATAAGTCATTTAAATCTCACCTAAAACCTTAAAATAGGGTGTAAGTATGACTTAAATAATGCATGAACCTTAAGCTAGCCTTTGCAGAAGGGTAAATTCAGTTTCTTTAACCCTAACATACTAGAAATGTTTTTAGTTATAGGGATGATGAAGGTTTGGTACATGAAGATACCTACTTGTTCCTTTTAATTTACTGTCTTTACAGAAGCCTGAATATTTTTCCCTTGCATAGCCATGTGAAATATGCTTATAAAAATAATTCTTGAGTATTTTAAAACAATGTTTAAAATTATCCAAACCAATCTGTGCCAGCTCCAGATTGTATCCTGTAAAAATTTGGTGCAATTAGAGAATCTGGTGCTTTTGAGATCTTATCACTCTCTACAGCTCTCTGAAGGGGAGGTTGTAGCAAGGGCCCTTCTTGCAGGTTACAGGTGACAGGACAAGAGGAAATGGCCTCCAGTTGTACCAGAGGAGGTTTAGATTAGAGATTAGGAAATATTTCTTCACTGGAAGGGTGTCCAGGCACTGGAGCAGGCTGCCCAGAGAAGGGGTGGAATCATCACTGCTGGAAGTGTTCATAAAATGAACTTGAGGACATGGTTTTGGTGGTAATATGATGGTGCTGGGTTAAGAGCTGGACCTGATGATCTTGGAGGTCTTTTCCAACCTTAAGACTCTGTCATACTAAGGGCCACAGTGTCTTACTCTAGGCTCTACCATTCCCCAACCAAAAAGCAGCAGCAGCCAGGATGAGGCAGGGTGGCAGCTCCCCCTTCTCTCCCATCCAGCCCAAATTTTTACAAGAAAAACAAACTAGAAAAAAGTCCCCACATGAACAAAACAATAAAAGGGATCCTATTCATCACAGAAATATATTTCATGAAAATAAAATTATTTTCATTAAGCACATTATTCTCAGTTTACAGCAGTCTTAGGACAAGATATTTTGCTAGACAGTGTGCAGGAATATTAAATACCTTTTTCTGGCTTCACTCTGAAGTTACCCTTGCCTCTTACACCATTTCCCATCTTCTCAAACACACAGGAATGGACAAGCCTGTGTCACTGTGTGACTGTGATGGAACCAGGAAGTGTTCCCACTTCAGTATGGCATTTTAATCTTCATTAATTTTCACCTACTTTAAAAGAAACTCCTCAGGACAAAATC